>NW_009258951.1:249937-258160 GCF_000687185.1 Egretta garzetta
AGAAGGCTGCGGGGACACCTGATTGCGGCCTTTCAATACCTAAAGGAGGCCTATAGGAAAGATGGGGAAAATCTTTTTAGTAGGGCCAGCAGTGACAAGACAAGGGGTAATGGTTTTAAACTAAACCAGGGTAGGTTTAGACTAGATATAAGGAAGAAGTTCTTTACAATGAGGGTGGTGAAACACTGGAACAGGTTGCCCAGAGAGGTAGTGGAGGCCCCATCCCTGGAAGCATTCAAGGCCAGGTTGGATGGGGCTCTGAGCAGCCTGATCTGGTTAGCGGTGTCCCTGCTCACTGTAGGGGGGTTGGATTAGATGGCCTCTAGGGGTCCCTTCCAACCCAAAACATTCTATGATTCTATGATCAGGTTTGCAATGATCCTAAAACTGGAAGTGCTAAAACTGAAAGCAAACACGGAGGGCTGAGAAAACCCTTTGAGTGCCCTGGGGCAGGCTGTGAGCAGCAAGGGGCTGGTCCTTGTTAATGGTGCAGCAGTTCTGGTGGCCCGGAAAGCAGAGTGGTTTGTGGAGCCCCAAGCAAGTGTCGCTGAGCCTGGGAGCTCACTGAT
Source organism: Egretta garzetta (assembly GCF_000687185.1). NCBI lineage: Eukaryota > Metazoa > Chordata > Aves > Pelecaniformes > Ardeidae > Egretta > Egretta garzetta. Next base: position 250,507 of record NW_009258951.1, read on the forward strand.
GATGATGTATTGCTGTCTGTGAGGAGCACCGAGGATTGCCTTTGTCATGCTGTACTGTAAGGCCCCCAGACAAGGCTTGGAGGATAGAAATAATTTCATAGCCGATAATTAGGAGACTGGCCATGGCAGTCTCTTCTGGTGTTCCATGTAGTAACTGCTTTTCTTAAGTATTAGAAACTTTGCAGTTGGAAGAAGTGAGTGGGAACAAAACTCTGTTGTCCCTTGTCTGAAATGTGTGATATAGTCAAGCTGCACGTTGGAGTCACTCTACAGTATCAGCACTCTTGGGTTTGGCAAGATGAAGCTGTATATAGATGCATTCCAAAGGTGGTTGCTTTTTTATGTACAGCTATAACCTCTGCAAGAATTGCCATAAAGTCTACTGGTCTGAAGTTTCTTCTCAAAAAACCCCCAGTAGGACAGAAAATAAACCTAAAATGCCACTTTAAATTGTGATGCTTATAGTTTTTCATCTAATACAATTCCCTGCTAGTATTTTTCCTTAAATTTCCATTCCTCCCACCTTCTTTGGGTGCTAAAATTTGGCTAAACTTCCTTAACAGAAAGTCTTTTATGTAGTCCTCTGGGTTGTTTTCTGGTTTTGATCAAAGGCTCTAAGGGTTTTCCCACTTCAATCCAGAGTTAGCCATCAAAATCTCTTTTCAGACAGACTGATGTTTCTGTCATAAAAGGGCTTAAAACCTGCTTTTCCTTGAGGACAGAAGTACCGACTCTTTCTGTGGCATCTGTCTGTCACATGCGAGTTGTTGAGATTTGCATGGCTGCTAAGCGGAACTTCATCTTAAATATCCGTGATGCACTGCTTTATCAGTAAGTAGTTTAGACCAATCTGTGTATTTTATTCAGGACAGCACAGTTTTGGCTGCTTTTTGAGTATGTGCATCTTTCAACCTGTTTTTGAGGGAATGTTGCTGTTTGATAGTGTGTTCCTGAGTCTGGAAAGCCTAAAAAACAAACATCTGCAGGAGAGAACTGTCCTCCAAACGTGGAGCGCAGCATGGTCTTTGGGAACACCATCTCCCAGCCATGCTTGATCTCGGAGGATCTCAGGAGCTGGAGTACCCAGGAGTGAGGTGGTTTTATTGATGCTGAAAGCTTGGGTGGAGCAGGATGCTTGTGAACGCTGATTGCTATGAAATAAATTCAGATTTTGCAGGGCTGGATATACAGTCTCAGTCTGTATCTGCAGATATCCTCCTCGGGAAGAACACCACCACTGGCTTCGCTAGGTAGCCTCCTGAGGCTCCTCTCGCTAAAAGCTTTATGGGTTTATGAGGCAATGGAGGTATTTTGCCCATCTGTCAGGGTCAGCATGCCCCCTGAGTAGAAACAGACAATTCCTGGGTAACAACATGCCTCATCTGAAATGGCATAAGATTTCCACGGCCCTTTCTGATTTATCATCTGTCTGACGCTTGGCATTTATTTGCCCAGCCTGTGGTACTTAACCAACTTGGGCAGCTTCCACAGAGGAGTGTTGCTGGCAAGCAGGGTGGTGTTTAGCATCATAGCTTTAAAAACAATTGTTGCTGTTGGATGGTGGTGCTGTGTTTGTGGCTGCAACCCTGACATTTAAAAGGCTCAGGATAGGTAAAGGAAATGTACTGGAATGGCTTTCCTGCATGTTTGATGGGCACAGCTGGTCAAAAAATACCAGCTGTAACAAGATGGCAAAATCTTGGGGGTTTTGTCTTTCCATTGTACGCTGCAGTAAATTTTGTATTTGCCTTTGATTCTCTGGGGGAACTTTGGAGGAAAAACCACAGGTTCTGCTTTTTACTTCTTGTAAGGCAAACTTAAGATAATGCTACTTTTTAGTGGTGAGCCTTCCAGTTCTTATGTGGTGAAATTCAGTACTTAAGAATGCTGTTATCTCCCTATCTGGCACCAGTAAATATGAGCCAGTGATCTAGTAAAGGCCACAGAATCAGCTCAATAAATGGAGTATGTTGGTTGCTGTGGATATCTTTAAAATGTAGCTATCTTGCCAGGTCCAATGTAATGTTCCTTAGATGACGTTAATCACAGTAAAAAGATATGGGAGAGGAGGGAAGACTGGATTTACTGTATGGCCCCATCTGAGAAACACATGAAAAATAGAATGCTCCTTTTTCTAATGGTTTAGCAACGTCATCACAAACATAAATTTCTCTTCCTTCTGATAGAAAAAAATGTTGCATTCTTGAATCTTGTGCAACTAATGTTTTTGGCTAACATCAGCTATAGAATGTGAGTTAATATCTGATGTATCCTCTCTTGGGGAGATGAGCTCCTGCCCTTGCAGGAACTGTGGTTTGTCTATGTGATCTAATAAATGTCTTCAGTGCCCTTTACCAGAGTCCTGAGCGCGCCATGGTGCAGCGGGACTGTGTTTGGAGCCCTTGCATTTGGCAGCAAAGTTTTAATCTCTGTGAAGTAGCTTCCTTCACCTCCTAGTGCTCAGGTGAAAATGTTCATCAGTGGAAACACTTGTTGCTGTTAACCTGCTGTTTTTTTTGTTAAACTATGTATTTTCTCCTCTTTAGCTCCCATCTCTGAAGTTAGGCCCCATTATGTAGCTCTGGTAACTATGCTTGTCAGTGTGATGTTGGTCCCAGGGAAGTAATAGGCTAATAGCAGAACTGAATAATTTTTTTTATTAGTTTTGAATCTTTTCTTTCATGTGACTTGTCATTGAATTACGCAACAAAGGTCCTGTTGAGCTCCCTCAGTGTCAGTTTCTTACGAGATTAGGAGTTTGATGGTAGAGGTGGGAGTATGGATGCTAGTGTGTTAGCAGAATAAAATCATGGCACAGGTGTAATGGTTTAAAAGCTGTTTAGCTGAACTAATAAACTGATAAATTAACTAACTAATAAACTGAGAATTGTTACCAACAGGTGTGCCTAGTTCCTGCAGTGTCATGGTCTGACCCTGTGCTGTTTAATACTTCTGTCAATCATCGGGAAGAAAACATACAAGTAGGATTGAAAGTTTTTTTGGATGTCTTGGAGACCGCAGGGAGTATTGAATAATGGGGGCAGTACTGTCAGCCGTCTGGATCACTTGGTGGACTGGGAGTAGGCAAACCAAAATCCATTTTTTAGGCCCGTGCAGAGCCATGTTAGCAGTGTGGGGAACCCAGTATGGGAAGCAACAGCTTGGAAAAAAGTTTAGAGCTTTTGATGGATTAATCAGCTGAACATCACCCTCCTGTGAAATGTGGCCAAAAGGGTAATGTATGAGCATGGGAATTGGAAGATGGAGTATGGACTGTGTGTGTCTGGCACGGCAGCAGCAGCAGCTTCTGGAGTTTTGTCTCCTGTGGTGATGCCCTCTGTTCGGGGCGGGTGGTGATGAATTGATGAATACTCAGAGGACAGCCACAAGGAAGATTAAAACGCTGGGATCATGAGTGAATGATTTGAGGAACCCTGCTTTACTTATCAAAGAGATGCTTAGGGGAAGGGAGCTTTCAGTAAATTGCCTACATGGGGAACAGATGTTCAATAATAGGCTACTCAGTTGAGCAGATTATGATATAACGCATTTGAGGCTAAACAAATCCAGGCTTGAAATACAGCACAATTTAGCAGTCAGGGTGAATGACCATTGGAACAGTTTTACCAAGGCTTGTGGTATGTGGGCTGTCACTGGCATGTTCAAAAGCCCTGACAACAAATTCTACCACCAAAATATGCTATAGTTCAAAAAGGAATTAATTTGAAAAGGCTTCTGTCCTCAGCTATCAGTGAGGTCAGCCAGCCGCACACCCCAGTCGGCTCTGGCATGTTGTCCAGATCATCTCTAAAGCGTCTCCTTTGCCATGGGTACTCAGGTAGGTAGGACAGATGCTTTGCAGCTGGCTTTGGTGGCTAATTGTGATTCCTCTCCAGGCCATAGCTGCTGCAGGGCTTTCACCACTACCCTGCTCTCCAGCCTCCGCTTCTGCCTCTCCTGTCCTATGTCCTGGTGTCCCATCTCTTGCCCTCCTGCCTCAAGCCCCCTGCTAATGAGCTCCATGAAATGCTGTGGGCTGCATGTCCCTAACTCCCTCTTGTGGGGAAATCTGAGTTACGGAGAGTTGAAACTTGGCTGGGGCAGGACGGAAAACAAAATGTTGGGATCTCTTGCATAAAGTAATGTCTTCTGTGACAAAAATAAAAATTTCCAGGGTGCTGAAGGAAAATGTCAACACCAGCAGCTGCAGCCCACAGATGTATGGGGCAGGTCATGCCTTGGAGAATATTTCAAGCTCTCTACAGATAGAAGCCTGCAGCGATAATGCAGTTTTGTTCAGTTTGTATGTTTTTAGGCTTTTTTTCCCCCCCAGTACTAAGGGTTGTGAATTTTGTACCTACTACACTGAATGGGCAGTATGGGGAAGAGTTTGTCAGCAAGTTGTCTTGTTCTGCAGCATATTTGGTAACCTCAGGATATGTTTGAATCTGAAAGCAGTTCTTTCATTTCTTCAGCTGTTAATGTCTTCTAGTACGTTAGCACCTCCTGTCAGGTATTTTGCCTTTCAAAGCCTCTTGACTTCCTCTGATCTTCGAGCAACTTGCCTCCCTCAAACTACTGAAGCCCAGAGAAATCAAAGAGAGAACTTCTGCAATATTATGCTTTTAAAGTGTTTTTCTTGAGGTGTTGAAGAACCCTTTTCACAGTGTAGTTGCTGGATAAAATGAAGAGCCAAAAGTATTGTGGAAGATGGTTTGGGAGGATGGAAGGACGAGGGGGCAGTGGAAGCAGCCCTGACCCACATCCCAAGGCAGGAGTGGAAGCCTGGAGGAGTGCAGTCATCAGGCGGAGTAGGTAGTTAGGAGGTCATGAGCAGGGTGGAGCAGGTTCACAGAAAGTCCTGAAAACCAGAAGAGCTGTATCCCCTCCCTGACAACGCCGCTGTGCTGCTGCACGCAGCTGGAGCACAGTAACTATTTTGATAAACTTTTAGTCTATTGCTACTAAATGAGTTTCGTCACCGACCCTTAGTTCAGAGCCTGGAATGGTATCTTTGGCTCTTTCTCTCATGTAGTATTCCTACAACACAAACCCTGCTGAGGAATTGAATAAAACTGCAATTACTGTCTGAGTTACTGAAGTCAAAATCCTGCAAGCATCAGGATGCTTGGAAGTGTTTTGGAAGAGGAATCATGGTGTTGTGGGCACATATCTTGGCTGTTGGGAGCAGTTTCCACAGCATTGTTTTCTGCAGCAGAAAGAATCCATTGTGCATTTTTCTTCATTTCAGTTTTTCAAAGCATAGGCCCTTTCTGAAAAGCCAAAGTCAGCAAGAACACTTTCATTTTCCCTAGATCCATACTGAAATCTAGGGGCATGCAGCACAAGAGTTTTACATAAGTATGTGCAGCTTAAAGCAAAAGAGTGGTGGCAACATGTGCTTCCCACCTCATTTCCATTGGTTCTGTAAATGAGTATCTGTCTCTGCTCCTGACTTTCCTGGGTATCCATGGACATGCCACTTCTCTTCCCCTCCCCTGTCCTTCATTGCTAAGTAGGGATATTTCTTCCTCAGTGGCATGCTGTGAGAGTGCTGAATGTCTGAATCTTTTGCAAACAGCTATAGTGGCACAGTTGCCTCTGAAAGCAGCTCATGGCCCTATGAACTCACTCACAAACCATGACAGCCTGTATTTCCCCATCCAGGAGTCACCGGCTGGGGGCCAGGCTGCCTTTCTGCAGCCAGCTTGTCCCCCATGTGGCAAGGATTCCCTTTTTGCTTTTTTTCCTTGGACTTTCAACTCTTCTGTGCAAATTCTGGCAGACTTTTGGCCAGAAATGTTTAGAGAATCACCTTTTCCAAAGAGGCAGGGCGAGAGAGAGCAACGAATTTGTTCCCGGGTGCACAGATGGCTTACAGCCAGACTGTGTCCTGGTGCACAAACACAGTCATCTTGGTAGACAGGCTGCTGGCTGGCACAGGCAGAGGAGCTGGGTTATGTTGTGCAGGGTTGCTCATAACCAGTTGGGCTGCTGCTAGAGGAACTGGTTCCTTTGAATCACTATTGCAATCACATTTAAGAGCTGTGTGGACAGGCCTTCACTTTAAGTGCTTGTCTTCTCGCTTTATTTTGGTTAGTCTAGACGGTGGAAAGTTACAGCTCAGATTTACGCTGTGGCTGGGCCCTGGTGGCCCATCGTAATGGGTCAATTAGTGGAGACTGGTGGGCATGGGAGCTAGTTCTGGCAGCTGGATTTCAATACATCATCCACTCAGTTCAGGACATTTGCATAGAATTTACATCTTGGCTGAGCCTGTGCATGTAAATGTAGGTCTGCATTGTTTCTCTTCTTTGAATGACTGTTTAATTAACTTTAAACTTAATTATGCAATCTGCCATCTGCCTAAGTCCCTACAGTGCTGTCATATCACCGTCCTTTTTTTGCTTCCGCCAAGATAGTCCCTTTCCCGGAAGTTTCCCCCACTTCTCAATCATCAAGGTAATTTCAAATCATTCCTATCCCTAGTTATTTTTGAGGAGGACTCACAGCAAGGTGAGGAGCTCTGTAGTCAGGCTTGGGCTGAGACAGGAGTGTGGTACACAAATTCCAGTTCAGGATTCTTTGACTTTACGTTTCATCAGAGAAGAAGGATTCTTTTTTTTTTTTTTAATGTGCTGTTGATAAGGAGAATGTGCTCTCAGGCTTTCTTTTAGACCCCAGATTGAGCATCTGAAACACTGCCTGCCAGGTTTATCTCCTGAAAGTCTCTGCTGCAATGAAACCTCACTGAACTGATAACATATCTCAAAGTCTTGCCTTTCCACTCCTACATCTCTTAATGAATTCTTTCCCATGACATCCTCATTTCTCTCTACTGCTGTGTCTTTAATCTTGAGCCATTGACTTTATTTAACCGCGTTGCTTCAGGATACTGTAAAATGCATGGAGGTGGTTCTGTTCCAAGGCTATCTGAGAACTCTGAACTCATTTAATTCATGTTGAGAGCAGTGTCGAAGCACGGCTGTTCCTAGCACAGGCTGGAGCGGAGCTGAGCTCATGGGGAGTGTGGTGGATGGGTTTTGGACCTGTTTGTGTTATTGGGGCTCTAGCATGGGGTTTTACCTGAGATATCTTCCAAGGAACATCTTTTTTTTTTTTTTTTTTTTTTTTTTTTTTTTTTTTTTTTTCTCTTCCTGGTACAGAACTTTCCCCAAGCAGCTATACCAACAGCTGTCTCTGTGTATTTCCTTTTAAAAGAAAATAGAACAGAAAAAGTACTTGGCTGTTACCATTAGTGGGACATTTAATCTCTTAAATCTGCAAAATATTTTGCTAAACATAAATAGCTAGTTACTTCTGGCCTGTCTATGACCAGTGGTTTTTGTTGACATAACTTGCATTTGAGATCATGTCAATGGCGTTTGTTGCTTTTGCCTGTTGTTTCTGCCTGTGTGTGGTAATTTGATCCTGGATATTGTAGTAGTCATTTAAGTGCTTGGAGTTTTTGAGTTAGTCACTTATATAATATGGCATGGACTGGATATCACTGGTGCATTAGAAATTAAAAACAATCTAACAAATGTATTTTGACTTCTAAAATTTGAGAGGAAATTATTTTAGAGGCTTCTTTGAGCAGCAGAAAATATCAAATAGCTTTTAAATTGCCTGTTTAAGCATATGAAAGGGAAAG
>NW_009258951.1:258174-264183 GCF_000687185.1 Egretta garzetta
AAAGAGGTGGGGATCCTAGCAAAACAGCCCTGATGTTAATGCAGTTTGTGCTGGCAGTGCATGCTTTTGCTTATAGGGTTTATTTGACTTTGGAGAATGAAAGAAATAGTTGCCTGATACAACAGTGTCAACACTAGGTCTGTGCCAGTTTGGAGTTACCAGCCAGAAACTGTCCCCCAGCTCATCAAAGCTGGCAGAGTTAGATTAGAAGTACATGGGATGGGTTGTTCAGGAGCTACACAGGGTTTGGGACTTTTTGGGTCCTAGACATCTTTGCAAAACAAAGCAGAGCTTCCATTGGCTAAACTCTTGTGTTGAGACTATTAATATGCCCTGTTACACATCGGCACCCATAATGACTCATAAAGTTGCAGGTAGGACTTCTTGGCAGGTCGTGGAGAGTATTTGTTTGCTAAAAGATGAAATCTGATGGTTTCTAACATTTGCTTTGCCAACTCTGCCAGGAGCCAAGGGCCAACTTGAATTTGTAGATCTGTGAGGTGATGCCTTGGGCTGGCACACGGTTGGACTAATTCCTTGAGTCTTTAGTAAGGATAAGCAGGAACATGCTTTATTTAGCTTTCTTGCCATGCCTAGTCTGACTTAAATGGGAGCGTAGGACTAAGCAGGGGTTGGCATCAGAGTAGTTCACGTTGCCTTTAATTGGTTAATTCCTGCTTTTGGAGGTAAGGCAATGTTGGGTGACCCTTCAGTTGGTAGCTGTCATGCCTTCTAGCTCATGGGTGTATCCTTACAGGGTTTTCCTAAGTGCATAGCTGGGTTGTCTTGAAGAATTAAACGTCAGGGAACCTCTTGGAAGTTTTGAAGGAAGTTGGTTTAAGTCATTGAAATATGTCAGCAATTATGTGAAACATTGTAGAAATACAGACAAATATTTGGTAACTGTGTGTTGAGAGTGTCTCATTACCTACTAACAAATTGGTTTTTTGCATGTTATCAGTTCTGGGGATGTGCTTCTGTTTCTTCTCACACTTATGCTAACTGTAAAGCGGGGATATTCAAAAGATTCCTTTGCTATCTAGATCGTGATCTAATGCTGGGAAGCAATGGAAAACCCTCTGCAATAGCAGAGTTACCAGAGGCGTTGATTCCCAGTCTTGGACTGATAAAGATAAGTAGTAGATGGAAGTATTTTGTGTTGGAAAAGTTTGTAACAATGTTGTTCCATCCAATGCTTTCAACATAATTTCGGCTTTTTTAAAGTAAAAGGAACCAGTACATGTCAAGATGGCTGTCAGTGGGGTGAGAATCCTAAACCTGTAGAGGTGTTACCAGCACAATTGTGATGCTTTCACAGCCCTGCCCACCCAAGGGAGCTGGGTTAAATATAAATAATGTAGATGGTAACGAAGCTGGAAGTTCAGTTAGAGGTAAAAATGCCTAGTGGCATGGTAATGCCTTTTGACAGGAAAGGGGAAAGCCATACCAAGATGTCCGTAATCTTGGAATTCACTTAGATCTCTCAAGTAAAACTAGTTCTTGCAGGATCCTGGATGGGAGGCATCCAAGGAGTCATGGATGTGCTGATGAAAATTCAGTGAGGAATACTTTCTTTCTGTGCTGGTTGTAATCAAATAGCTTGTCAGGTGTTAGAGGGCAGTTGGAAATGTTTTATATTTGGTAAATAAAATTGAGGGTCTTGGTTCTTTCTTGTGTAAAGCAATATGCAAATTTTAATATAAAATTAAACACTTTCTGGCCTTGCTAACTTCATGTTTAGTTGAACATTTTAGTTGATTTAGTTGACCATTAGCTGATCAACTGACTAACATGTAAATTTAATCAAATGCAGTACTTTTCAAAACCTGAACTATAGAGTGATTTTGTATAAATTATGTTGAAATAAGCTGATTTAAAACATCTAGCCTCCTCTCTTACTGTAAGCCAGATCAATTATTCTGGGAAGCAGCCTGCATACTTTTTTTTTTTCCCAAAATAAGAAAAGATTAATAGGTACTTAGGTTTAAAGACCAAAATGTGCCATTGTGTAATGTCATTGCTGTTGTGATGGCGATGAAGTGTGATGGTTTGGATTCTAGTTGAATTCCAGCACTGTCCTTCCAGCAGAGCTCAACCAGCCACTGCTGCGTGCATGCGGGATGCTGGACTGGGCTCCTGGGTTGGAGCCAGCCCCCAGCTCCATCCTTCCTGCTCCTTTTCCTGGTTGTATGTTTCTACTTCCCACAGGTGCTTCCCCTTGGCTAGTTTGAGGAGGTTCACTGCTCCGCGTGTAGAATACCTGTCCTATTTAGGTGTCTCTCTGTCACTTTTGTAGGCAGCCTCCTTGCCTGATACAGGTGTTGGGCTTATTTCAATCTATCTCCCTCCAGAGGACTTCAGGTAACAAACAGTTAACCACCTTTCTTCAAATTGTTACTCCTGTATTATTTCCCATGGGAAATGGCAGGATGTCTAGAAATCCCAGGCAAGCTGTGGCTGCATCCACAGAGAGCAGCTCTACATCATCTGTGCAGCCAGTTAAACATACCCGAACATGTTGCATTTGCTGTGTGTTGTGAATGCGTCTGTGTCTTGCATTAGAATTGCTCTGTGTTCAAGCTTGAGTGGCTCTGCACATGCAGACACGTTTGGTGCATGGTGGTTGCCTCAACCCTCCTGTTCGGAGGTATCGACCAACCTCAGCTCTCAGTCACTGCACCTTAAGCTCCCTTCTACTGAAGTTATTTTATTTTTTTAATTATATATATTTATTTACTTACTAATTTATTTCATCATTGATTACTTTAATGCCTAGAATGTGTTACTACTTTATGTGGCATCTTACCTTAAAAAATTTTGTTACATCTTACAAATCACTCAACCATAACACCACAGAAAAAGTCAGACTTCTGACACACCTGGTGCTGGAATGGCATTTAACTAAGTGATAACAGTTATTTCAGAAAAAATAGCCTCAATATATCCCCTGCTATTTATAGAGTTGTCAAGTCACAGTTTGCTTTGTGGAATGGTATCTGTGTATCCATCAGAATATTAATGCTGGGCAGCAGGGACAGCAGGAAAGCCCATCATGAGAAGTATGTCTAACTTCCAGTTTCAGGGGACACATGCATTATAGAAGCAAATATTGAATCTAGTTGAAACAGATGGCAACCTGGAGTTAGTTCTCTTTCTTTTAAAAGGAGAAATACAAGCGATTAGAGTCATGCAGAATTTGATGTGTTCCAGTTGAATGCTAATTGTGACAGTTGTCTGTGGCTTTGTAACAGGGGTGGTTTTGTTTAGCCATAAATGAACGTCAGGCCAATGTGGTCAAATACTTATCCAAAGTGGCTGTGTGTAAACTGGCTTGCAGACCAGCTACGTCAAAGCAGAGTTTGCTCATTTGAGTAAATTTTTTTCTTTGTGTCAGTGTCTGAGCAGATGACAAAACCCACCGGAGAGCAAGCCAAGGCTTAAGTGTTGAAAACATGCAAATGCCTCTCTGTGTGTCCACCTTCCAGCACGGAAAGGTGCTTCTCCACCCTTTGCTGTTGCTGCGCATTGTTTTTGGCAGTGGTGGCCCCAAACTTTCTCAACTGATTGCCACGGCAAGTGCTGGGGCAGCTCTGCCCTGCAGTGGCTAATTCTGGCTCTTGGCTCATTTCCCAACTCATAAGACTTTTTTTTTCTCTTTTTTCCTCTGCATTTTAATTTTCTGCTCTCTTTCAGCTCCTTCTTAACTACATGTTAAGATTTAGCCTCCTTTTTATCCCAAGTTCTTTAATTCATAGTAGTATTTTCTGTGACTTGCTGTCATAGAAACGAGGGCTTTAGAGGACCTTACAAGCTCGTGTAATGCATTTCACTACCTCAAGGAAAAAACTACTCTTTTTAGACCAGCTCTGGCAGGCATCTGTATCACCTATTTTTAAGAACCTCCAACGAAGCAGATTGCGTGACCTCTCTGGGTGATCGGCCTAGTGCCTTGCTTTTTCAATAGTGTTCCTAAGATCCTGCCCATTGCAGTTTAAGTCGGATTCCTTCACCAAAATGTCTTTGAAAACCCTTGAGCAAACCATGTTCCCCATTCAAAAGCTATTCTGCTCAGATATCTCTAGTCCATACTTTTACTTTCGGTGTCTGTTTTTGAAGCTAATCTTCTGACCCTTAGGGCATTTGCAAATCAGTTCATTAGGCATTTGCAAATCAGTTAATTTTAGTTCCGTCTCATCATGTGGTCCATACAGGTAGTATTGCTTTGTTTGCATCGGTTGAAACCTAAATTTGCGGCTGCGCTCTTGCCATGTTACAGCTGCAACCTCCCTTAGACAGTCTCCTCCCTGAAAGCGTGGGCAGAGTATGAAAAGCTTGATCATGTAGAAAGAGCACAAACTACATTGTCCTTATCCTTTTTGTCACCGAACACAGGGGTCCCCTCTTCATTTCAGCATCCAGTTGGGAGACACTGCTGTGGCATTTAGTAAAAAGCAGTTTTCTCTAATTGTACCGTATTTTTAAAAACCTCTGCTTAAGTACAGCTTTTTAAACATTTTGTTTCTTGCTGCTTCAGTTTAATTCCATGAAGCAGTCTGCAATTTCGTACATGAAGGATACCATACATAAAAAACTTGCCTTGTAACTTGGATAGCCCCATAGCAAATAAGTTGGCATTGCACGTTTTCTGACTTGCAGGTACAAGCTTGGACCCAGGGAGCATAGCCAGGAGGGGCTGGAAGGCAAAGCTGTGATGACATGTTCAGTATCCAGGTGGAGGGCCAAGAGGGCAGCTGCGCGGCGCTGGGTTGCATTCCAATGTGCTGATCCGTGGAACAGCGTTGGCATACGCTTTGGAAGCTGCTGCTTGCTCTCCTGGCTGTAGGGAAGGGGCTGAGGTGATGGCAGGGAAGGAAGGGGTGAGTCTTTGCAGAATATTTTCATATGATCGTGGCCTATTCTGAGCAGGCTGGACATTTGGAGCCTTGGTACTTCTTTGTGGTGGTGTTGTATACTGTGCTGCCTCTGGTAGCTCAAAAGTTAATTACTCCAGAGTGGGTTGTTGAGAATTTTTTTTTCCTCCTTGATTCCTGAACTACTTAAGTTGAAGGGAAGTTATATTTTCTCACTACTTTTGGGGGCTTAATGGGATGGAGGCTTTGGAAACAATTTAACAATTTCACATTTTATATGCTCTAATGAATTTCCCAGGGTTTTGGAAGGGTTGTATCCAACTTTAGTATCGTAATTTCCAGAGTTTTATTTATGCTAAAATAAGTTAGTGGTGGATTCAGAGGCACAAAGAGCCAATAGATTGCAAATGAACTAACGAAGACATCATTTCTTTTGGATAAAGAGCATAACTCACAGTTGTGACTTGTACTGAAGTACTGCAGACCATGAGTTTCACCAGGACCACAAGCTGGCAATGGGGTTCCCCTTCTCTCCCTTGTTTCAAACCTGTGTTTGATTTCAGGTGCAGAAAAGAGAGGGTTTGCAAGGACCAGAAACAACTCTGAATCTGCAAGAACTCCCCAGAACTTCGATAGGAAGAGGCAACTCTCTGAATCGCAGGCAGAAGCAATGAACAATTCAGACAGCAGAATAAATCCTAGACAACTGGGAACTCCCAGAGGTATTAAAGCAGAGTGCGTACACGCTTCAGGAATAAGCTGCCTTGAAGCATGTGCTCAGCACTATTAAAAGATGGGCTGGGATGAATACTCTTAACTCTAAAATGAGCTGCAAAAGACTGTTCGTTATTTGTAAAATGTGATTATCCCAGGCTTTTTGGTACTCTGAAATTGGGTGCCAGTATTTCTAGGCAAACTATTCTCAGAAGTTCAACTTTGAAAACAAAGCCTCTGTACAGCTGCTGTTAAGATGCATAGACATGTTTGGTGGGCAAGATAACACTAATGAATTTTTGTTTGCAGGAGGACCCTATGCTGCTGTCCCAACGTCAGGCGATAGAAAGAATCTAAATAAACCCACTCGAGGGAGGAAGAAGAGTATATTTGAAGCCTACATGTAAAATGAAGATGTTTCAGC
>NW_009258951.1:265510-284625 GCF_000687185.1 Egretta garzetta
AGCAGGACTAAAAAGGGGAGACCTAATTCAGGTGCCTGAAGCATACAATGTCCATGCTCTTGTGGAAACCACAGGCATTTGTTGGAAGTCAGTGTCGGTTGCATGGCAGGGAATTGATGTACCTCCTGTAGATGCTAGAGGAAACTTTTTCCCTTTCTCAGAAGGTTCTAGAAGTGAAATGACATCTTTTACATTCAGCTGAAGTATAGTTTTTGGTTTGAGTGCATGTTCTGTAAAATTCCTGATCCACACTCATGATGAATTGCAGAGCTCTGATTGGATGGTCTGCTAGCCATGGTAGTCATCATTGTGGAGACATTTGCTTTTACAAATGATGCTCAAAAACACAGCAGGTGCTGGCAGCCGCTGATTTTGTCAGCGTAAGTAAAAATGAATGCCCTTTTTTCTGAAATTCCTCACAGAGATGTTCAGTAGTCCTCAGCAATGAGGTGCAGACACCTCTGCTTCCAGATCTACTCTTCTTTTTTCAATCTATCAGCTCTTCCCAGAAATCGCCACAAAAAAAAAAGAGGAGAGTGATGGTGCAGGTAATGCTGTGGTCCCTGGGGTCTCATAGGGCTGTGCCTACCAGGGCATTGCAATAACTTGTTATAAACTATGATGCAACTTAGTTAAATTAATATCAAATGGCCAGGCAGTGGTACTGGACCCTTGATTTGCTTGCATAATTTTCTTTGCGCTCCCCTGAGGTCATAGGGCTGACCCAGCCACTGATGACAGTGTATGGTTTACTGAAGTAAGGCACAGGTAGCAGATGGAGCTGAAGAGCCCATTAAGATACATAAAATTATTTGCATATGTGTGTATGGTTATTTGCCTTGAACAGCTAGCAATAAGCATGTTCTCATTTTACAGATTCTAAAGATCAAAGATTGGACTTTGTGCTTTCATTTGGAGCAGCAAAACTGCAACTATAATTGGGCAGCAATTCTCCTCTGAATATCAAGCAAAATGTGGGGGGGTGGACCTGCCATTTGTGCGGGTAGCTGGATCTCAGGAGTTTTGCATAAAGGCAGGCAGGGCTGGGGTTCACTGAGGAGCAGGAGAAGAGGATAGCATCCTAGAACCACTGTTGTAGTACAGTCCTCAACATGGTGTAATGTTCTTCAGGACACACCTGCCATCCCAGTGAGATCAGACTGGCTGGGGAAAAAAGGCAGTAGTGAGGGCATGACAGACAAGCTGAGGCATTGGTTACCCAAACGCACACTGTTGCATTGCCATTTAATTAGTGTTGTAATGATGGTGAGGTTGTGATACTTACTTTCATCAACACATTGAAGTTGCAAATGGCATCACCTCACTTTTTGTCTGATTTCTTGTTATAGTTGCATAGTAATTCTTGTATAATAATATAATGGCATAATTTCTGGAGGTGTGATGAGGATCCCATGAATCAGATTGCCTGATTCCATCCTGAAGACCAGTTTGATGAGCTCTTAGCTTTCAGAAAAATGACTGTGACATATCCCTGCTGGTGACCAGAGTGGTCCACTGGGCTACCCAGACCTTAGGCCAGTACCTTTTTAAAGGCCGCCATAGACATCCACAATGGGAAGCAAATGGTGAGGGAATAAATGTGAGCCTCAGGCTGTGACTTCCTCCCGTGACTGCAGTGGCATATGGCAGCAACTGGTCTTCTGCCTTACCTTCAGGAGCATTTTTGGCACTTCTTTTTGGTAACACAGCCTGATAGCATTGAGTGCAGCGTGTGTAGACTGCCTGTGAGGCCGAGTGCAGCTGCAGATGAGGCACATCAGACTATGACTACTACCTGAGAATACCGTGGAAATGCTGAGTCCCAGAGGACCTGTGATTGCATGCTCTCTGGCAAAAGAATCCCTAATTCTTGTAAATGTGTAGTGTCTACTCCAGGTCATGTGCTGCGTAACTGGAAGAGTCATACATGCTTTCTTTAGGCTGTATCTGTTTTCCTTTCATCCAGTTCCACATCTCAGGGAAACACTTGAGGCTGTGGAAGCTGGATTTAATCATTTAGGGCTGAGTGTCAGATCATGGGCATCCCAGCTCAGTATCTGTCATCTTCAGCTCATTCATCCTTATGATCTCATGAAGACCATTCATCACTGCAGTCACAGCCAGGATAGGTGAGATCCTGAAAGCAACTTTAGTGAATGGACAAATATTCAGCACTGTTCTGTAACATGGCAAGAAATGCAGTCAGCAAATACCTGTTGTGTTAATCCCCAAAAGCAGGGCATTGGTCTGGCATGGTAACCTGCAAAAATGCTCCACAAGACCCTGTGGAAGAGAAGAACAAACCTATTGGTCTGAATCTGATGGTCCTGAGCAAACTTGAGTGCTAGCCAGACAGGAGCATGACTCTCTGAGCAGGGGCAATTCCCTGGAGCATCCTGGAAACACTGGATCTGCATATATTTGTGTGAGAACTTGGGCAATCTGTTAGAGAGAAAAGACTCTACCGTGAACTCTGAGAATGTTGCTGGACTCTGGCAGCAGCTACACAACTAAGTGCTCCTGAAAGCCCAACCCATGGAAACTACTTGCACACGTGGAGATTGCTCAGATAAAAGACGAGTGCCATGAAGATTAAGCAGTCCTAGATCAGGAAGAACAAAAGTGTTATCTTTATGGGTGCTGATGTCTGTCAATAATATTAGTCTTAATGGCTTCTGGTATTGCATCTGACATAATTCAGTTTTTGATAAGTAGCATGGAGAAGTGTGCCCTGCAGGATTCCTGGATTCATTTAATCACGCAATGTGTGCGGAAGTGTCCTTCCACAAGAAAGGGGATCTGAGCTCAGGCACTTAAGAGTGCGTGGACTTCCCTGCCTATAAAATTGTCTGCAATGAGCAAACACCAGATGTATCAGGTTGGTTGGAATCACATCGGCTGGTCTGAAGGCAAACAAGATTGAATAACTTCACGTAAGCGGATGGTGTTGGTTATCCACAACAGATGAAGTCAGGTTATGTATGAAGGAATGTTGACCCAAAGGACCGTAATCATCCTGTGAAGCACCAGCCAGAAACTCATGTCTGGTCCACGCCTCCAGTGTCTCCGAGACCCTCCCTGCAGGGATGCTGGGGTCAGGTGGAGCGAGAGTGTGCAGCAGAGGGATGCAGAGACTGTGTTTTTCCTTGGGAAGCTGTTCTTTTGTGGGTATGAAGCCTGGGGTTTCCCTCATTTTCATGGATTGTTTTTTCAAAGGTGGTCTTGGGAGCAAGCAGATAATTGAACCCTGACCTTTTTTGGTGTTTCATACATACAAACAAATCTAGGCATGTGTGTTATGATAGCTGTTATAAACTGCTTGATTTGAGATGCTTGAAGTTTAGTCTGAGTCTTGCCTGCCCTTTCTAGCAGAGCAACTTGAGAAATCATGAAATCATGACCCTCTTGCATCTTGCTGGGGAAGCTCAATAAGATTAAAACTTTTTTGGCAAGTATGTGTGAAGCTGACTTGAATCATCAGAAAGTGTTTTAGAAACCTTCCTGCAAACCTTTCTCTTCCCTTTCAAAACAAAGGCCCTACTGACATAAAAACACTGATAAATATAGTAGCTATTATTTGCAGGCTATTGTAAAATAATACATTAGTGTGACATCATGAGACTCTGCAGCCAGATCCTCCCCCCCCAATACACATATGAGAACAGTTGTTCATTGCAGATGGGGAGAGTGACTCGTTCCAGATATGATGTCACAGCGTGAAATGTACAACATCGTAAATAGGATTTTCATAGGCACAGATAATAGGGCCCATCTGCTTTCTAAGATAAATTTTGGGAGTTCCTTGCTTAAAGGAAAGAGCTGAAGTATTTTAATGCTACTTGATGTAAGAATTCTAATGCTGATTGTAATTAGGTAGTGCATATAAACTGTAGAGAAACCTGCTGCACAGGAAACATGGTAAAACTTTGCTCCTCTGTGTGTTTGCTGGAGCTGGGCATCCACGTGCACAGAGACGCTCTGGCGCCTTCTCAGCCATGGACACAAAACCTGGTTTTTCACGCACATAATGGGCATTTGCACCTGGCTGATTGACAGCTGTTCCAAACTATTCAAGGGGATTCTGCAGAGTAACACAGGATATCCCCTCATCTGCTTCCTGCTGGTGGGTAGATGCTGGTATGGGAATTGTTTGACTCGTCATCAAGCAGAGCAACCCTCCCTTTTCACTTTTTCCTTTCTCTCTGTAGCAGCTTACTTTACTAACAGTGTATTGGTTTTGATGGCTGGTTCTGGGAAATAAGGGGAGAAAAACAACTATTGAGAGTTTTCCATCAGTGGATACCAGTGCTGGTAGAGGCTGATGACAGCGAGTTAGCTCTCACTTTGCCGAAGCGTATAGTATCCCTAGGGTTGCTCCCAGCGGGTTGTCTTTGTTTTCGTGCTGTTGTCCTGGGTTGTGCCTTGTTAACACGAGTTACATAAGGCACAAAATAAGGCATCGCAGCAAAGTATTTAAATAATGCCTAAAGAATACAGAATATATGGTGCTGGTATTTCCAAATTTAAGTAAATAAAAACAATGGAAAACCTTAATAAATCTGCAAGTTCTTCTTCAAGGCAGCAAAACTTTCACATGTAATCAGCTTTATTTTCCTATTGTCTGAGTGTTTCCCAGAACACATAAAAAAATTACATGCCGCAGTAAATCTTTAAGGAAGCAATTCCTGTGAGAGGTTCCTATGATTGCTTAACACAGAAGTGCAAACAGATGGAATCTGTTCGTGTACCAAATTGGCCATTATTTCAAATACACAAGTGGAGAAAGTTTTAAAGTTTCAGCCCAAAGCAGAAGCCTGTCTGAAGGCAGATACCTAGTTGTATTTCCACAAGAATCAAATGCTGTCAGTCTTAACTGCAGTCACCTGAATCACAATTCCCAGGACCCTCTTGGGACAGGAACAGCACTGTTGCGTAGCCTGTGAGTCCTTGGTTGGCTCTCCCTTTCTCTTGGATGGACCAGTTGGTTTACTTTGGAGGGGCGATACGAATTTGTTGCAGGTGACTTGAGCTTTGAGTTGGCAGATAACAAAGCAGAAATAGGTATACCATGGAATTTTAAATGTGTTTAAGACAGTTTGACTTTAAACGTGTTTAAACAGAATTTAATCCTGTAGGCTTTATATGTTTGGTTTTGGAAAATCCTTTTCATTCCTCTTTGGAAATGTTCTTTATCACGGAGTTACTGCTACCATCTGCTTGCAGGAGCAGCGTAAGCAGCCAGAGCCCATAAGGCTGATACCTGCTGCCATGCAAGCTCAGCAGGTCAGCTTTTCCTCTTTCCTCCCATCCTCCAAAATAAGCAAAACCAACATTCTGCTTTTCCAAAACAGAGCAAAACAAGTTGTTTCTATTGTCTGCTTGTTAACAAAGTTGGTGGGTGCTCAGCAGAAAATGTGCGAAGGGAACAGGAGGGCTTGGATCCTCAGTTCACCCAGCAGCAGCAACAACTAATGATTCAACGTCGCTTCCATGACAGACTGCAGTAGATCAGCTTAAGCCTATCATGAAACTGCCTTTTGGCTTGAAATTGCTCGGATGCTAAGTTGTCAAGACTTGAAATGTATAATGGAAATTTAGATGTATCTCTCATGTTTCATAGTAGATATATTACCTACAGCTCTTTAATTTAACTGATCTTATATAAAATTAATAAGATTCAGGCATAATCTTTCTCCTTCTTCTCTTTTTTTTTAAGGGACCCTTGAGAATAAATCCTAAGAAGTACCATGAAGCCTTCATTCCATCTCCAGTAAGTGTAATTTTATAATGCTTTAAAGTTTGTAAGTAAAGGTGCATTAAGATAGGAGTTAATGCTGTGCATGAAAGGTCACTCAGAGGTGAATGAGTTGGAATAAATGAACGTGATCTGGATTTTCTTTTAAATCAAATATTCCCAAACAAATCCTGCCTTTTTCATACCTCAGAGAACTACTTACTTAGCTTGTGCCGAAATTGGGGATACTGCTGGATCCCACAGAAGCCAGCTGAAGTCAGGTTTGAGGACCACCAGATAGCGTAATCGGAAACCCTTGGTTTATGGCTGCAGGGGTTTTATAGATTTTCCACTGATTTAAGTTAATCTTCCCTAAACAAATATGCTCTCCATTTTCGATCTGCTGCATGAGCTAATTTGAAAAGTCATTCCAGGAATAATATGCGTGATTCCTTTTCATGTGCCCGCTTTTGCATGAACTGTATCTTGGTTGGCTTGGGATGTGCTTCTGTCACATGGGACTAGCTCGCGCCTCTTCTCTCTTCTTTCCTTATTTTGACAGAAAAGTAGGGCTCTTGCAATTTCAGGGACTTCCAGTAGGAAAGATGACCTCACAGCTGGCACAGACAAGGCTTTTTATTTGGAACCGACTTGGTCAAAATGTTGCCGTCAATGAGAGAGAGTTTTGCATTGAAACGCTTTGTTGGTGTGGGGGAGAGAAGGCAGAGCCTGCCCTGAGACAGTGAAACACTGACTCTTGTTGTTGTCCCTGCTACTGACAGTGCTGTTTTGGGGCTTGGGTTGAAAGCCTTGAAATTCATGGCACTGTCAGTTCACGTTGTTGATTTGGGATAATGTTTTGGAGCCCGCTTTGTTGGAGAAGGCTGGCATTACAGGGGTGGAGGAAGGTAGGGGGTGCACAAAGTTGGTTAAGATGAACTAGAGGGAGAAGTACAGAGCAGATCTCCAGGACCTGAGTATAGCAGCGCTATGTGTATAAGTGAAAGGAACTGTGGTCCTTCCTTTGCGGTTGTCCTGGTATGTGTGGTAAGTGTAAGCTGTTAAACGTACTCTCTGAAATTATAAAATGCAAGGTTAAATGAGAAATCCATCTATTCACATGAGTTTAATTGGATGTGAAGCTTTATTCCTAATCACCCCTAGTGTCCAGCTGTTCCCTCGTGCAGTTGATTACTCGCTGTTCTGCATGCAGGAATACATACATCAAGGAGGATTGGCCGAGGTTGTTCTCTCACCTATCTTTCTAGTTTTCTGCTGAATACCAGAACCAGCCTTGTCCCTGGTAACAAGCAGAATCAACACCTGGATGAAGATGAGTCTGGCTGGTGTGGACACAGTTGTCACTTTAAGAGAGATCCTTTAGGAAGCTTATTCTTCCTATAAGGTTATTTGCCATAATGGAGGGTTTGCAGCCTTCATGTTCTGCAGGACTTCCCATCATTGCCAGATCCTGCAAGAGCTGCAGCTGTGAAAAATCACCCTTTCTCTCCTGCTGTTGACCTGGGCACTGTACCCCTTTCTCTTCAGCTCTGACTTGGCTGTGGCTTCATGGAGTTCAAATGCAACAGCTGTTCACCTTCTAACACCAGAAGTCCCAGGGTGTTTCTTGCTGTAAATGTGCTCTGCCTGCTTGTCTCAGTGTTGTGTGAAAAGCTGAGGGGAAGGCCCAGGGCCTTTCTCTTGAAAGCTACCCAGAGAATGGACCTGAGCATTTAAATCTCTGCCTCTCATCTCATACCTTCCTTGCACACAATAATGTCATTTGAAATGATGGCATTGTCAGCGTGAAGAATGATACCACTGAGCACGAGTGATGGACTGACTGTGGCTGTGCTATGCTTGTGGGAGATGCTTCCAGAGCAGATGAAAGCACGGCAGATCTCCCTCTTGCCAGAGGGGGATGGAGAGCACTGCCGGGGATATCCACAGGTGGCCACAGAGCAGTAAAAGCCTCGTGCTCCCTGGAGGGGGCTGCAGAAATCTGGAAGCCATTGTGGCCAATACAGTATATGCACCCTAGGGGCAGCTGTGACTTTGCAAGTGATTGTGTTCTGTTGTGATTCGGTGCCATTTTAATTGCATTAGTAATCTGAAGTGCCAGCTGTGTAGAGTAGGGGACTAGAGGAAAAAGTGGGATGCACAAATGTTCTTGGAAGTGTGT
This sequence comes from Egretta garzetta, assembly GCF_000687185.1. NCBI lineage: Eukaryota > Metazoa > Chordata > Aves > Pelecaniformes > Ardeidae > Egretta > Egretta garzetta. Next base: position 273,427 of record NW_009258951.1, read on the forward strand.
AAGTTCACCCAACAATCATGGCCTGGAGCTCAAGATACAGAAATGTTTCTTTTTGGAGGCAAACCCAAAACTGATGGTAGTTTCCTAATAACAGCTTTTTTGCAGGCATTGAAATTAACTGCTGTAAAATAGGTGTACATACACATATAAGTGTGTGTTTGTGTATATGTATAGGGCTATATTGTTTGGGATGAGAGTGACTGGCTGCAATTCAAGACAAGAGTCTTGCAGAGTATGGAGATGCAGCTTTAACTAGGTGCTGTGACACATCGGGCATCTTTACAAGGAGTGGGGGAAAGGGTCTGCCTTGCGTTTTTTTAGACACAGGAAAGAAGGGAAAAAAAGTGTAGAACAAACAAATTATCCTGAATGCCAGGCTGTGTCCTGCAGCTACAGGTACAAACAAACAAAAAAAAAAAAGCAGGCATTTTCCTTAAAAAGTGACTTTGAACTTTTCTTTTTATGTATGTGGTAGATTTAGGTAAAGATTTGGGGCAGAAGGGAGAGGGTGGGGAGAAATGAGGAATAAGACCATGTGTAAAAAAATTTGGCTTTTCGAAAAGAACAGTTTCCAATTTGAATTATGTTGGTCCAAGAGGCTTTGCAATTTTTCTGCATCTTGTCATGGGAGGCAGCTTTCACACAGCTGTTGAGCTGCTGCTGCTTTTCTTTCTAAGAGTAATTTGGTCTCTTGGAGGACGGCCTTAGTATCACATCATGGCAGGGTTCTGCCGTTTTATTGTTTTGGTATCTAAGCAGAGTAAGATATTTATGTGATATTAGGGCTTCATGTTTTCAGGTTATAAAAGAAGTTTTTCTTGGAGACTTAGCACACTGGTAGTTCTGATTGGATTTACTCAAGCATATGAGTGTGTATCTGAGAAGCTACTGAAGTTATGATTAAGATTTTATTTCTTGTGAGGCCGTTCTTTTTCAATGAATGGCAATGAAGTACTAATCTAAAGAAACTCATCTTTTTTTTTTTTTTTTTTTTTTTTTTTTTTTTTTTTTTTTTTTTTTTTTTTTTTGTACCTCAAAACTATGCAAAGATAACTCTCTCTCAAAAAACTATGTTGACTGCTCACGTTGATACTAAATGCTCACATTGTTTGACTAGTTCATGGGCACTGTAAACAGACCCATGGAATTTTTCATGTACCGAATTATGGGAAAACAGAAATGAACACAGCAAGAGCACTGTCAATAATTACTCCCCAAAAAAGGACAAAACTGGTAATCCTTTAAAAACTGAAACCTTGGTGTTGGCATCTTCAGGAAACTTCATCTTTATTCACTCCATGAAGAAAATCTTCCAAACTAAATCTAGATTAGCCAAATACCAAACATGTCTGGGATGGATAATCATAGTGTGTACAATTAATAGAGGCTCTTGTGCAAGGATGTTAACCTGGAGTCTTGAGAGAAGGTGTCCTAACATGTCTGTTACAGTAAAAGATCTTCTGGCTTGCAGTTGGCATCTGTAGTCATCATTTTTTGGAATCTCTTCTAACATCAGTTGTGCCAAATGCAGAATTTATGGTGTTAATGAATTAAAAAAAAAAAGAGACTGCATCCCCAGCCACTCTCCAGGCCATCTTCACAGACTGACCTGCTGATCCCAGAGCTGTGTGTCCCTGCTTTCCCATCTCACCAGGAGAGCAACAGGCAGCTCTGCACATTACCGAGACTGTCTTGCAAACATGTTCTGAACAATAGCTTTGAGTGCCTGAGTTGGGAACTTAATGTGTGAAGAGCTGTGACTGCAGAAAACTCTCTCCCCATTCCCAAGAGTAACTGCAGAGGAACTGAGCAGAGCTTGCAGACAATACATCTTGAGGGCTTGGCTCTGTCTTGAATAAATAGTGTGGAACTACTGTGCTGGCACATACACACAAAAGAGCTTATTTGCTGAAAGATATTGCATGTCGAAGTGCATATGGTGAATCCATTTCATTTCTGTGCACAACTATGGGATGTTTGTCTCACCAGGGTGTGTGTCTTTTTTGATGATGGTGTTTTAAACCTCTGTAATTTAATATGTTTTGGTCTGGCATTTATTTTTCTTCCTCTTTGACTAGGATGGGACTCGCGATATCTTTATTGACGGAGTGGTTGCTCGCAACAGAGCCCTGAATGGTGACATCGTGGTAGTGAAACTGCTTCCCAAGGAGCAATGGAAGGTCAGTTCAGTATACTTTTCTGTGATTTGACAGAAGGAGCTTATTACTGTTTTCTTTGCTAAACTTAGGGCCTGAGACAGAGAACAGAGAATTTCCTACAAATCAGATGAGCTAAACTGTGGTTTATGCTGCTGTAAATTAAAACACTTTATCCATTACAATGTTTGGAAGAAGTGAAACCTCACACTTTGCACAGAATGGCCTTCTTTATCACTGTATGAAGTCTGACGACAAGGTTGGTTCAAAGCATGGTTGTCGGAGGTGACTTTTGATACCTGTTACTTAGCTGTCTTCATGCTGTGGCATTGGATAGCTCTGTGGAGGTGTTTGCAATTGCTCATGTATTTGACAAGTGCTGTTCACAAAGCTTTCCTAATGATTAACTCTCTGTAATATGTGGGTCCTCAGTCTATGGCAATCTTATCTTGTCACAACTCCATATTTTGTTGGTAATACTTTTCTTTGCATGAATGAAGAATGTGTGAAATGAATGGAGCGATGCAAATGTGGGACAATCTGTTTTCCATTTTCATGTCTGAAAATTTCACTAAGATCACTTTTTTTTTCTTTCACTGATCAAACTTGAAGTCCTTTCAAACATCTGGATAATTTTGTCTTGTTTGCAGGTTTATCTTTTAACACCACTATGCAAGGAAAGTTCATACTCCTTTTCTCTAGTTGCTGGGAGATGTAAGCTACGCTTAGCAATTTTAACATGGGTTTTCACATATAAACATGACACAACTGCCACAAATTATTTACTAAACATGGTTTTTGAATGCTTCTTGAGAATTTAAAGACTACTGTTTAACTTTTGGACAAAAGTGATAGTGAGGGTGATTTCAGCAGTCTGAACTACTTTGGCCTGGTGCTTTTTACTTATTCTAGCTACCTTCTCTGCCTGTCTTTGTTTGAAGTTACATGTTTTTAGGCTTGCAAATGCAAGGTCTTCAGTCTGGTCATTTGCTGAACCTTCTACCTTCTCTGTTTAAATCTATTAGCAATGGAAATGATGGTTTGAAACATTAGAACTTGTCTCTTTTTTTTAAAGTATGCATAAAATGAGTAAATGACCTAAGTATTTATTGACACATGTAAATGCAAAACTACCTTATGCAGAAGGCAATCATAAGTGGGATCTAAGATATTACAGGTATATCCATATACAAATATAGGAAAGAGGTCTGCTGCTATCTTTGTTACCTCTGAAAACCAATTTTGAGGGTCAAAGCAAAATGTCTGATAGCTATTCGAGAGCCCAAATCAGAGTTCACTAAAGCTGTGATGATTGCTATATATTTGGATCACCAAATCCATATACGTAAATTATCTTTTGTGTTAGACCATTTCATACAGTTGGAAAAGTGGAATGCTTTGGGTGCTTAGATCCTTTGCCAGGACCTGCCAGCACAAAGACTTCTTTGTACGCTTGATAGAGGTTGCCTGAGCTGGAAGCTTTGTCTGCAGTTTTCTATTTATATCTGGCTCTAAACAAAGATAATGCCTCTCTCTTACATCCTCATACCTTCATATGTTCAACAGTAATGTTCTTTTATGAATACAAGAGGAAGGGTTCAGAATATTCTCCCTGTCCTGGGCAAAGGCTGGAATAAATAGAACTGGTGAAGTGGTGTCTGACAGCAAGGAGGCAATTCAGAAGACTTTCAGTGTTTTGTAGTACGATTATGATTCTTCTGTGGTGAATTTAACCTTGCCAAATGAAGTACCTGGAACATGCCAGTCATGTTTTTCAGCCACACAGGTGCTGCCCTATGTAGTCTCATTTTTTGTTTCTTGCCATCAGCAACTTAATCAGCAATGACATCCCTTTTCCCCTGCTCCCTGAATCTCTTGCTATGCACTCGTGTTTGTATTAGCTCTTCGGGAAAGGTGCCACTAAGTTGTACTGAAAGATACTGCATTCTGCCAAGTAATTCATACTGATTAATGATAAACTGTTGCAACCTATTTTAAGTTTTTTCCATTTGTTTAGTCTCATGCTGCTGCAAAGCTGCCACATAGGTGTCTTGAGGGTTTTCTCCTTCCCGTTAGGCCTTTGGAACAAGCTGAATAGCTTCAATTATTTCCTTGAAAAATGTAAATCAGGTGTATGGTATAACCGATGCTCTCAGAGGAGACTTTACAGGCTCTGTACATATTCGTTTGTTAGGATTGAAAAGTGCATACTGATCATTTTTATGGTTCACTATTCCCAACCCACTGAATGGTTCCCATTCCCTCTGTGCTCCACCCAGAACTGAGCTGGGTTTTTTGCTGGTAAAAGTGTCTTACTTACAAGATAAGGTTGCTGTCACAGGTGGGTCTGTGCCTTCTGAGTTTCAAGCACCCTGGATGGCTTCTGGATGCTCTGGGAGAAGATCTTCCTATTGCTAGTGCAGGCAGTTCCTGCCATGGACCATTTCGTGCAAGTCACAGTGTAATGCTTCATCCCAGTAATGGCAGGACTTGACTTAGCTGGGACCTTGGTTCAATTTATGTGTGTAAATGGGAGGAAGGGGGAAACCCTGTGACTGGTAAAACTATGGGGTTTGGATGGAGAAATCTGTGTGCTTCTTTGAAGAGTTGAGAAAGTTAGGAGCTGCCCTGTACCCAGTCAGTCAGTCTTTGTGGTTCACGTGCCTGTGAGAGAAAAACACCAGCTGGAGGGCAGTTTCTCCAGGGATATACCATGTTCTGCTGAGCCTGTAATGGTGATCCCTTACACACAGGTATAAATGTCGCGGTGAAATGCAAGGGGATGGTGAAATACTCTAGATGTGTGGTTATACTTTATGTAATACCTTCTTGAGAGGGACTGCAATCTTTTCTTCCTCCAGCCCTCCACTTCCTGGCTCAGTGGTGGGGAATTTATCAGGCTTGAATTTCTCAACATCATGTCCTTCCCAGCATGTGCATCAAGTGCTTGGATGAGCTACTGTGGTTCTCTCTGTGCCTATTCTGTCTGGTCTTAAAGCTCTGTTTGTTCATACGTCCTCTTGGAGAGCTGCTTGCTGTTCGGTGATGATCAGTGTGTCAGTTCATATTTCTGTGCTTACTATTAGTTCTGATCAAGAGCCAGCAATTTCAGTGTGGCACCACGGCTTGAGGGAGAGACATTTTGTCCTCAAAATGTGTTATCTTGCGCTCCTGAAGAAGGTGGCCATCGGCTTCCTGCCAGGGTCGAGGGGCATGTGTTGCAGTGACAGCATTTGGAGGCTGTATTTCAGAAATTCCTCTCCTGTCCTCTTGTGTTACATCTTGGGAATATTGAGGTGCTATGGTAACTTTCAAATATTTAGCTTTTGCAAAGTAAGGTATTTGACTTAGACTGTTTTTCCAGGTACTTAACCTACTCTTAGCAAATGAAGTCAGAGTATCATTGCAGTTAGCTAGATTGTCCCCTTCGTACTTCAAGCTGTAGGGCTTCCCTGAATCTGTGCCTTTATCTTCTGGAAGAACGTCACAATAAAAGATAGCCAGCGACAGAGGATTTACCTCAGTCCTTGTCAATTACTCCGATAAAGAAGAAAAATAGCGCTTTATTTCTTGACTGATTTTCACTACTTTAGCTTCCACCCATGGGTTCTTATTATATTTTATGGAGTTGTGCTTACATCAATTTCAGAAGCTTCAATTATACAGTGGCATAATTACTGGAAGGCAAAAAAAATGCTGATATGATGATTATAGCAATATTTCTTAGGGTCATCAAGGAGGGAAGCAGAGTGTCAGTATAAAGGATAAACCTAACCCATCTTTCCTCACAGGCTCTTTTTGCCCTTTTACTGTCTGCTTAATTGCCAGACCGAATTTGTTTAATTTCAGATATCTGTTTTGGTTTTTCTTGCAAGATGTAATTTCTTTGGTGGAAGGAAATAGCATAATAAGTCATTTGATATCACTTGGGGCTTGGATTCCTGGCCCAATCTCTGGTGCATTTAGAGTAGTAGTTTATAATGTGGAATGTTTTTCATGACAACCGTCTCATGCATTGCATGCTATGGCTGAAATTTTAGAGTCTTAGTCTGAAAATAGTACGCAGACGAGGACTTTTTGCTGCTCAAAACTGCCTGAAAGGAATTTTGGGGTCCAGCCCCCTTATTGCTTGCTACAATATGCAGGACATCTCCAGTGCTGCGTCTGCTTGCAGCAGTAGTATAGTAAAACAATAACAGCATATACTATATATGTACATAAAGTAATGTACAGAAAATAATGACAGATTAACCCGCCGGTTTCTCAGAAATCAGTGCCTTCAAGTGGTATCTTTTGTTGTTGTTATTGTTATTTCATGAATCATTTCCTCCTCAGCTTGAAGTGCTCCTTTGCACTATTTTCAGCTGGTTCTTTTGATCTTGTCAGAAGGCCTCCAAGGCCAAGGATGTGGATCTGTTCATTTACGCACAGTGCATGTTGCTGGGTAATAGGGTAATGGGTCCAGCATTTTAGTTATGAAGTGTCCGGAAGTGATAGAAATAGTAATTTTTTATAGTTCATGAAAGCACGTTCTGTTCAACTGAGGTGTCAGATACAGTACAGTGCAGCAGGAGATCTTAGAGCTGCCTCTTCTAGAGCCATGCATCAGAGATAAATATTTAAACACTTTCTGTACAGAAGACATAAACTGCAATTCATTTTTCCCAGCTGTGACTGTTGTTGGCATAACTATGAACAAATGCAGAGAAGGAAGGATTTGATTCAAGCAGACATCGCAAATATCACCATGTATAGTTCGAACAGAGCTACATATCCTGGCAAGTCACTGCCTCCAACTGTTGGTGAAAACCTATGAACCATTAGTTGTCCAGAGGGGATGCTAGCTTTGGATTTGCCCTGGTGAATAATTATTCATTTCAACCAAATTCTTCTGAGAGTCAGTTTCTTCTCAAAAATCTCCCAGCTAATGTAAGGATAACAGCAACTCAGGAGGAGACGGGGTTCTTAGAGGGTTATCACAGCAATACTGTTTGAGTCAACCAAGAATGTTGTTTGGAAACATTACATTCATAATAATAAAAAAAAAAGTCCTGGAGAAGTCATTATTGAAATAGTAAGTGTTCTGACACACTAAAAACATTCAAGTGTAATTCATGATATCCAGGAGTAAAGTGGGAAGCCTAAGAAGCCAGCTAGGAAGATGTCCAGAAAAGCAGAGCTTTAGCAAATCTGAAAGGTTGATGGATGTTGTCGGGAGGAAGGGTAGTTGGGTTTTTTATTTGTTTTGCAGTAGGTTTTACAGTGAGGGCTGTAAGTTGATGGTCGCACACATGTGCATGCATACCCCTCCCCATCTCAGCAAATCCCCAAACCACAAATTGGCGGAATCTGGAGAAGCTTCGTTACGCGCTTACTTTCTGATTGTGCCATTCTCTGGATGGCCACATGCTATTCCACACTGCTGGGCCTGATAGACCTTTGCTGTGAGCTGGCATGGCTCTTACCAGGCTTTGCTTAGCTCCAAAGTGGCTGGGTGTGGAATAGCAATATAGTAGATAGCAAAAAAGTTGAGCAAATGGGAAGTGTTTCTCAGAGAGATGTATGTGGCATTAAATTTGCTCTTCTTGTAGATGTTGTTTTGACATTTTGCTCATCAAATATCACTTGAAGTGAATCCACCAACACCTTAACACAGTGAGTTTTAATAGCAAGACCTGGCATGCTTTTTATGGTATATAATGATAAAATTACTATAATGATCTGGGTTGTGTGAGATTGCCGTGACCCAGTGCTGCATTCAGCCCTTGCCTCCTAAAACAAGAAGGCAGAAATACCAGCTCTTCGGATGTTGCAAGCAACCTTACCTTTCTGAGAAGGACTTCTCTTGTCAATACCTGCCTCTATCTGATGGGAAAGCCAAAACCACAATCCCACATAATAAAATCACAACAAAGGTACAGAGTTTTTTGACAATTTCATGTCCTTTTTTTATTCTTCTTCCTGTGCTGGGCAAGAGTGATATTAAAAGGCAAATTAGTTAGGTAGGTAGGAAGGCAGACTTCTTTTTATTGACTGCCTGCATCCTGTCCTACCAGCACAGAATTACACTGCAGATGTGGTTTGGCTGCACAGATGCAGAATAAGATAAAAACATTACCCTTAGGTGAACAGTCAAGCATGAAATATCATTCATCTCACATGTGGTCAGTTGTTATATCCCCAGTGGAATGATGGCAGATAAGCCCCCTGTGATGGTGATGACTTCAGGCTGTATAAGGTACCACTAAATTTCTGTGCGTGTTGCTAGAAGAGCTTCATCTTGAATGGAAGGAAGTGCTCGTGGGGGCATCTGATCTTACTTCAGAAGAGGAGTCAAGCCAACATTTAATACCTGATCTCTGTTCCTGCTCCTTGGTCGCATGAATATAATCTAGTACAGCAAATTGTTTCCTTTAACAACTAACTTTTCTCCAAGTGATTGTTTTAAACTCCATTCTTTCAAGTCTTCTGTAAATACGCACACATCACAGTAGATTATTCTTAATCCAATCTCTTATATAACCACTATCATTTTGGACTTTTCTTAGTTCTTGGTTCCTGTGGAATTAGTATTTCTTAGAACCTCTTGGGTTTTGCCAGTTCGGAGACTTATTTGATGATATCACATGAGTATTTGGAGCCCGCACCTTACAAAAGGGAGTCAGGATAACCTGTTGTGATGGGATTGGTTTTTGGAATGTCACACACATTCAACTCAATTAGCGTTTTATAAACGCTTTCTTGAAAAACTGTCCAGATTTTCAATAGTCGGGGTTTCTTTCGGATCCACATAACTAGGAATAAGTTTAAATAAAGTGTACTGATGATACAAGTCCCATCTGGCTTAAAATTTGTACAGTGAATGTTTATATTCTTTTTTTTTTTTAAAGGAGATTGCACCCCTAATTTAGCTCGATAGCTGGAGAAATGAAGAGCTACTATGACACTAAAAAGCTGTTAATCTTTAAAGTCCCTAGGTGAGGTGGGTTTGGATTGTATCCCAAGTTCCGAAGAAAAGGAAAAGCACTACATATCTATTTGCATGTTTGCTCTTGTTATCTGCTGGCAAAGAAACAACAATTGGCTGCAGTATTTACATGTGGTCAAAGCTACTAACATTGGCTCATTAACTCTTTTCCCTTATTTCCTTAACTCATGTTTATTTTTCTTAAAGCCATAAATCAGAGGGACAAGGAATCTAAAATAGAGGTGATTTATGTAAATGAAGAATTGCAGCAGCTGGGGGAGTGACAGGGGTTTTTCTACAACAGGTTCCTTTGGGGGAAGATGTGGGACCTCATTTATAACCATGTGGTTCTTGGAGATAAGGAAGATATTTATCATCAGGGATGGGATGCCTTAAATTTGCTGTTGGCACAAGGTAATTTGTAACTATCTAAGATATAGGTGCCTGAAGTCTTAATAGTTAGGTTTTGAATCAGCGTGCTGCTAGCTTCAAAGGGCCAGGGTGGTTGTGCCTTCTCCCAGATGCTGTGTCTTCTTCCAGACGAGGCAAAGTGTAGCCAGATTGAAGATATCTCCTGGCCTCCCACTCCCTCCTGTCCTAGCTTTGTGACTTTTTTTGCTATGAGGGGACTCCCTTCTCCTCAAATTTCTGAAGCTAATGTTCTAACCTCTAGGCACATCACAGGAACTGGGAACAAGTCTATTTTTGGTGTGCTGTCACGCAGTGGAACATGGCCAGTGGTTTTTGGGCATCAGTGGCAGTTTCCTTAACACTGCTAACATAGGAAGTCTTACTTGCTTGCTACTTGGTATTATCTTTCACCCAAATAACATACAAATGCCCTGGAAAATGGCATACAAATGCTGTGTGAAGTGGGAGGGTTATCTCAGAAGCTTCTCTTTCTTCCTGACCTAATGACTGTTCAGGGGAGTGGGGTGGGGAGTTCTGGTAAAAGTCTTTAGTACAGTAGTTGGGTAACTTGCCTCTATGCCCTCCTTGATTTCCCGCCCCCCCCCCCATAAAATGAATTTTCTTCCAGAGTTTTATCATCCCTTTTGACATCAGATTGCCTGACTTTTTTTATCTTCTATGCAGACCAGGTCTGCAGCTGTAGCCCCTTGTAGTAAATACAACTGCTATGATGGTCTGGCTTAGGTTTGGACTTGCAGCCCTTCTCCCTTCAGTGCGAGGATAAGAGCTTGTCTGGTGACAAGCACCCTCTCTAAAGGGTCCCATCCACAACATATCTGGGCAGAGCCCAGTTGTGCCTGACAATGCCGTGGGACCCGTGCCCTGCACAGCCCAATTGCCTTGGGAACGGCTCTAACCAAGTCCTGTCCCCTGACCTTTAGGCTTGCACTCTTGGCAAAGCAGCCGGGCAGCTATGGAGCTTTGTGAATGCCTTTCTGTTCAGCCATTGTCTCGCAGTTGTCCCTTAAATGTATAATTGACTTGCTGGTATTAGAGAGGCAGCGTATGGCCTCCCTGCTAATTTCTTTCAGTATTTCTGTATTAGAGCAGTACCCAGAGGGAATGTACGAGTGATCTTTTTCGGTGACTGTGCCCAGCTGCGTCACCCAGCCGGGAGCAGAGTTGCTGCCTCTCTTATTGAAGAGCTGCACAGCATCACCACTGCTGCTGCCCCTGGGTGAGAATAAATGGCTTGTCTGGCTCTAGTTTATTTATCAAGCTGAGCAGGGGGTCTAATGCCATGGGTGAGTGCTGTGTTGGCAAGCCATCTGGTGCTTGAGCTCACCTCTTTGGGTCTGTGTTGTACCATGTAGACATACCCAAGGTTAATGGATGGCCATTAGTTTAATCTGATTTAGTTTGGTGGCTGTGCTTCATGCATAGTCAGAGCAGTGTTTTGACAGAATGGCATTACTGTATCTTATTCTTCATGATTTTTCCCCATATTCCCGAAGCTTTCTCTAAACCCGTTCATTCTTCTTTTTTTTTTCTCTGCCCAGTTGTTGAACTGTGGATGTAATATGCTTATCAGCTCAGATTTGCATCTTGGAAACTTAATTTACCTTTTTATGTAATGCTTTATCACTAATGCGCGGTAATGTTTCC
>NW_009258951.1:284652-317228 GCF_000687185.1 Egretta garzetta
AGGGAAAAAAAAAAAAGGCATAGAAGTGGATGGCTTCCTTTTTGTAAGGTTCAAAAGTTTGTAAAGCAAAAAAGGAAAATGTTCTTCATGGTACCTGACATCATTTTAGTCCCACCATCCTACTTTCCCATGGGGTGACTCCTATCAGTGGCTAAGATATAATGGAGCCCAAAGACTAGGTGTGGTGGCAGCCGTGACTGTCAAGTAAAGGAAAGGCTGGGAGGGGAAGGCTGGCCTTGTCAGGGCAGTGTCTCTGTCTGTACAGTAATTTCCTATGAGCTGACTGAGACCTTGGGCAGACTTTTTGCTGACAAAAACACTACCACATGTCAAAATTGGATTTTTTTTTTTTTTTTAAATTATTGTCTTTTTGTCACTGAAGGAGTCAGCATTATCCAGTGGTCAGTTATTCATCTGTCCACCCTCCTGCACCAGCAAAGCCACTTAAGCAAGTTAACAACACTGGTTTCTTGGGGATGAGTGGCACATCAGAGCAGCAGCCAACTTCGGTGACATGGGAATGGTCCTGGGACCTGAGGCTTGTATTTGAGCAATTAATTGCTATGATCATAAATAGGCTGTGCTTCAGAGCTCCAGTTCCCAAGCACTGATTTCTGTTAAGTGCTTTGTGAATGAAAGGAAGAAAATGAAGAAAATAATCTGCAGTTAAACTAATCTCCTCTAACAATGTAAAATGCATTCTAAGGACCAGTGCTTGAGGGAAGGGCGTTGTACAAAATGACAGACAACAAAATATAGGTAACTCTTTGTGCAGGGCTTTTGTGGTATTAGGAAATAGAGCTCCCAACACTTGCCTATCACCCTCTCTGATTAAACACTGTGGTTTCACCAGCTAAGGATCGATTGCTTTAGAAAGCGCTAAGTATTTGTCAAATACTCTTCCTTCGGATGTTTCACATCCAGATCCTTTTGTCTTCATCGACTTGCCTCAACACCTCTGCCGCTTGGCAGGCTGGGCACACTCCCTCCTACCCCTCCATGGCCTGAACAATGTGCCCTGCACCTTGCCTCAGCCTTAACTTCATATGTGAAAGTAGCTGGTTGCATAGGTTGATCCATGTCACTTGGGTGAGGTGGTCCAGGATGAGAGCAAATACTTGCCTCTAATGAGCAGCTCTATGCTGTTGTGTCTATCTCGTCCTCTTTGCAGATGTGAGGATGTGTATAATGTGGTTCCTATATCCTGGATAGCAAGAAACCCCAGGAACTGCTCTTTGTTTAAACTGCGTTGACCATTTTTTCCAGCTGAGTCCATGGCTGGATGTACCGTACATTATAGGATTATGATATAAAAATGTGATGAAAACATGAACATTGAATTTTAAATTTGCCACAGGTGCTGCTTTATTAATTGCTGCCACCTTTACAAATTTTTCAAGTCTCTATTTCCCAGGGTTAGTCAGAACAGCATCAGCATCTTCTGCTGCGTTGCATCCCCTCAGCTCTGAAATGAAAAATAATGTGGGCTTAGCAAAACCTCTGCTGTTTCCCAAGATATACCAGAGGAAGCCTGGTTTATTTCTTTACCAGGTATACATAACCTTTTTTCACAATAAAAATAAAAAAGCTCCCCCCACCCCAATTATCTTTGATACATGGTTCTAAAAAATTTTACCTAAAACCTGTGAGATTTTTCCAGCAAGGTCTTCCTGAGAGTCTCACTGTGCAGAACTAAATACAGAATAAATGGGTGAGTTTAGAACAGAAAAGCCCAGTTCATGCGTCTTTGAAAAATGACAGTGAATACAGACAGACAAGGATGGTTTTAAAAAATTTTCACTGAAGAAGGTTTAAATCGTGCCTTAATACATTATACATTACAGGATACTTACACTTGTGTAAATACTATAGTTAAAGCTGAGGTTAGCCTTTCTGTGGTAGACACTCAAGAGAACTGAGTGCAAGTCTACAGTAAAACTTGTTCTGGCAGAAGACTGACTTTAGAGGTTTATTTTGAAGTTGGTTTTTTATGGATTAGTTAAAGTAAAATGCTGTGTGTTAAAATGGTTTCATTTTATGTTGTTGTGCCTGTGGAAAGACTCATTGGAAGAATTTTCTCTTAGGATGAATCTTTGCAGCTGGTGACTCCAGGATGAAAACTTGACACGTGTGCTTCCATTTTGCTACAAGGGGAGAAAAAAAAAAAAAAAAAGACAGACCTGGAGTTGTTAGGATATGTTTAAACTTTTGGGGCTTGCTTTGGAAAAACTAATATTCGTTATAAGTGAATACTTCTAGAATCTAGTAAATCATACAAGTGCACGTGGCGGTTCTGATATGATAGATGAGCGTGTTAGGCCAGTGATGAGTAAACTTCATCTTAAGCAGTTGTTGGCGTGTTAGGCAGGAATGAGCCGCTCCCTGTGGAGGTCAAGAGTACATTGGTATTTGTGTGGCAATTTTTGACTGTTTGAAAGGAACAAGAGCAGTTTAAATTCCCAAGAAATGCATAGGTACATAACTGTAGCTTGCAAGGTTTCGAGCTAATATGCTGGAGTAACTTATGCTTTAAAAGTTTTGTTTTCTCATTAAAGAAAAATAATACAGACTACTTTCTGTATGGTGGGGACATAGCATGCTTGTTTCACTGTACCTCTGTTGCAATATCCATGTTCTATATGACTTTCTGTGAACTATTTATACAGGCGAGAACAGCGTCTCATAGCGAGACTGATTTGTATGTTAATCTACCTTGATCCCTAATTTCAAAACACCATAGCAACTTTCTGTTTTTCTTTTAGATCAGGTCTCGGTGCTTTTAGAGCTTGCTGCTCCTGCCTCATTTTTTTTTATATTGTTGGCAGTTTTGAAGATATTAAATGTTTAAGTTGCATCTTTCAGCTACAAATTCATAGCTTTCTTCAGTGTCATTTGAAGTGGAATTTGGTGGGAGCAGCTCATAAAGTCATGATGAGAGGATAAAATAAGAGGCATACAGTTGAATGGTGTGAGAAGTGAAACTGGTTTTCATTCAGTTTTTGAAGTATTGGCTTTATTTTTAACTAGCCTAGGCTAAGGGTTTGATAAATTGGGGGTGTATGGACTGTGCAGGGCAAAGAACGCAATATTCTGTTAAAAAAATTTGAAAACCACTCATATTGTAGAGCTTGGGTAGAACATTTCAATTGTAAGACTGTGCATAATGCAGTAAAATAACTTTTGGGAGGTTTTAAGACAACTTTACAATGTGGTCAAACTAGAAAGAAAATTATTAGTTGAGAATTGAATAACTTGCTTAATTTAATTATGGTGGAGTCCTATTAAGGTTTTTACAAGGAAGCAGGTTTGATCATGTACTTGGTTTGAAGTCAAGTTTGCACTGCAGATAGCCTTTGCTCTTCAGAAGCTGTTCTCAGTCAGTTTGGACGTGCTCCTCAGGGGAAGGATGCCTTTGGAGGTGGCTGGCCGTGCCTGCTCGTGGCTGGCAGCACAGGTGTGTTGTTACGGAGTGGGAACCGGTCCCTCCCTGGTGCTGGAAGACATGGTGTGAACTGGTAGGTTATCGATAACCTTTTGTATGTTTAACAAGACAAATCCTTCCGTTTAATTGTTTCACTGTGAACAAACGCTTATCACCAGATGTTTTTGGACTTGTATCCCTTTTAATTTGTTTTGGATCAGGGACTGTAAAAGCCATTTAATCATCTGCAACATGCAGCAAAAGCTTTAACTTCATAAAAGGGCAGTGAAGGGGGGCTGGGGTTTCTGGGGGGTGCTGCCCCAGCAGAGCACCGATGGAGCTGCTGATGCTACCCAGCAGCGCGTGTGTGCAGGGGGGTGTTGCAGGGTAGGGAGCAAATATTCCTCAGCTTGTTATAATTGCTTAAGCAAGAACTGCAGTTACTGCCAGTGCCTAATGTGCAACCTCCCCGTGTCATTTGACTTCTTCCAGTGCTGTATAATTGGGGAGCTAGGGCTTATAAAGTACTTTATTCGTTAGTCTGTGGGCAAGAACGGGTAGACTGAGTTGGGAGAGTGTGCATGCTTCAACACTTCACATGGCTGATCTCTACTCCTATGTTATCTCCTTCGTTTACTTTCTCTCTACTCATCCTCCATCTCCCAGTGCCAGAGCCCAGCATAGCCAAACTGTGGAGGTGGAAGTGGTGACTTTGGGTCCCAAATGGTGAAGTGGGATTTGAATTTAGATCCCCAGCAGCCTGAGAACAAGCTGCTGTGTGAAGTGGTTTCTTCTTCTGATAATGGTGTTGTGGCATAGGTGTCCCATGGTACATGGTAAAACAGCAAATTAGCTTGAAGGGTGAACAGACATTTCAAAACAAGGCTGAGAATTTAAGGAGGTATTAAGCAAAAAGGAAGCGGAGGGCTTAATGTTTTACTTGAGAGAGCATCAACTTGCTTTTTGCGTGTCCTCAGCTCTCGAGACAGCGTAAATGCTTTGGGTACTGATAGTCTTTGATGCAGTAGCTGTCATCTACGGTAGAATGGGAGCAGGCGAGTGGGAAGTTTGCCATGTCAAAGCTAACAAACTCACTGGTTTTGCTGGTGAGAAAGCATGTGGAAGGGGTTTCCTAAAGCTGTGGGCCGCCTGGGTAAGATCTGAGAACTGGCCTGTCTTCCTTTTCTGTTTTATCAGCTTAAGACTAATGGTGAGTCACTGTGAGCTGCATGGCATGTTTCATTATTGGAGACCTGTCAGAAGAGTTGATTAATAATCCAGAGCATTTGGATTCAATGTGATAAAACTAGTCATAACAAAGTACTTCAGTGCCTAACTTGAAACTGTGAAGAAAATCCTATTATCTTAAAAGTGTGTGTACATGAAAGGGCTAACCTTCTTTTTTTACAAGATAAACATAAACTCAGTTGGTGAGTTGCCGAGCAGCGGTACTGTTTCCAGAGGCTCCTTTCCAAACTTCCCTGTGATGAAGTGGAGCTGAGATTTAGTCCTGTCACTTGTGGAGTTTCAAGAATATGCCTCTCAAGACCTCTTAAGTTACGTGTCAGAAGTAGTTATGGAAACAGCTTAAGTAAATGATACATAAATAATTGTAATGAACACAAATTTACTTTCTTCTTAGCCTTCTGGAACAGCCTGCCTTTTTGCTAGGTGTGAATTTGCCTTTTTTTCTTTTGTCAAGCTGCTTAAACATTTTATTATTAATGCATTTACTGTATTACAGTTTACCTTTGTAGATATTCTTGAAATAACTTCTTCCAGGTAAGGAAAATGGTTAAATGTCATCCCATACTTATTTTTACCCAGAGGGGAAGATTGAACAAGTGAAGATTGCTTTACATTCAGCAGATCTGTAGGAAGCAGTTTTGAATTTACTGGGCTTGTTTAGAGAGCATATTGAAAGCTCTGTGTAGCTGCCTGTCTCAGTCCAGTAATTCTACACAGTGTACTGCAAGGGAGAGATACTCCCCTCCTTTCTGGTAAAAAGGACTGTAATTTTTAGTAACAAATGTTTGCAGGTAGCACAGTCCAGGCTTAGTGTTTTTTGCTGGCTACCTTGTAAAGGTTTGATTTGATTTCCTTGTCCTGTAATTTCCAGTGTTGAAGTGAGAGTTCTTGTTGGATGACTAACACATTTCAGCACCGGTTAAGGCACTTTTGGAGACCCAGTGTTCTTCATATATTAAATATTTTATTAATGACATAAGCAGGTGTCAAGGCTAGTTCACAGTCACATGTTTTTGAGCTGTGCTTCTGAATTTTGCCATTCTCAGATTCATTTTGCAAGACTGTTGAATGAGGTTAACACCTGACGCTGTGGTGCCTCCCCACATGGCCCGTTAGCACCTCGGCTTTGTACCTCTTTAACACAACCAAGCGCATAATTTTTATTGTAGTGCTTTGCATCACGGTGTTTGCTGCGTATTTGTTATGAGAATTGGAAGCGTGTTCAGAACATTCAGAGGAATGTATTGCTACAGGTGGACACTGATTCTTTCTGCTTGAGGTATAACTCTTCCAGGCAGTGTTGCAGGTGGCTCATCACTGCTTTTTCACAGCCTGCGAGATTCGGTTTGTTGCAGTCTGCAGCCATCTACTTCTTACTGGAACACAAAGTTTATCCTGAGGTGGTGGGGAGAACTCCTGGCAAGTCGTAGGGCAGAGCTTTAGTCTGTCAGCAGGGAATAGCTGGCTTCTGTGTGACTGTCTGAGCTGCACATGTATGGTGGTGGGCTTCATCAGGCTGAGCCAAGAGAGAAAATTGACAAAACTGAATATAAATCAGTATATTAATAATTTCTGGGAATGGCCAAGCTATTAGGATTTGGAAGCACGATACAAAGATTTGCCAAGTTAGCCTGTGATGACCACTAAGAGAAGAGTTTGCCCAGGAGAAATGAGTTATAAAGTAATTCAAGACTTTCTAAAAAAAAATCTTGCACAATCAGAGTTTAACGACCAAAGTGATGGCTTTAGGCTGCCATCATCAGTGTTTAAATCCCCAATATTTTTTTGTTTGCACCTGTTTTTACTGATCTCATAACGGACATTGTTACAGAACGAATGTGGAATTTGGTTGAGAGACCAACTTTTATTTTTGGATGGGATATGAACTACCTATCGCAATAATGTTTCTGTACTTGTGATTATGGGCACTGTCAGTATTTCCATCATAAATTTTTGGATTTTTTTTTTTTAAAGGAGCTTAAAACTCACTTGTAAAAAAATTCGTCTTGGCAGAAAACTTGTATACAAAGTCTTGGCTTGAATAAGGCTTTTTAATGAATTTTGAGAGAGGGAAGGAAGGAAAATCTGGGCTGCTTTGTAAGTTGAGGTTACAGAGGAGAAGTATACGCTGAAATCTCTTGTTAGTGGTACTCACCTTGTAGAGAAGCAGTACAACAGAAACCCCCCAGCATTAGTAGTCCCTTGCCCTGCATTAAATTTTCAATTGAGTTACAACAATTGAGCTTAACTTTTGATTCATTCTGTGGAAAAGCTTTTGATAAACAGCATCCATTGCCAGGCAGGAAAAAATGACCGGAGGGTACCAAGAGGGTAACAAGAAGCAGGGAACTCCGTGGTGGCCAGTCCTTCCCAGTGCTCGCTGCAGGGAGAAGCTTTTTAAATTGCTGGTTGCAAAGGTGACATATACCTTGTTTATGGTAGTGGTAAATCCTATTCTGAAGGAAAGAAGTAAAAATATATCATTCCTATTTATTGCATTTTGCAGAGCTGCAGGAGATGCTCTGAGACCATGTTTAATCAATGTATATTTTCACTGGATTAAATCAACCTGAATATTGACGTCATGAAAATAAGCTGAGAAGCCTGGTGAAGGATGCTGGTGTGTTTTACTCTTCTAATAAACATTGCTTCGAAATTTAATGAAGCATACCATGTTGCTAAAGGTAAATGCAAGCAAACTGAGCTATAGACATTTTGCTTGAGGTACTTGCTTTTTAATAAGATTCGTCACTAAGTAATGTGAGCAGATCCATATGACGCAAATGCCAGCAGTCATTTCCCTGCCGCCATTTCAAGAGGAAGCCTGGTGATATGGATTGTTTTCACTAGACGGAGAGAAAACACTGCAGCAATATGTGTCCTAAGCAAAATGCTGAGCATCACCCATCTGTTTCAAGAAGCGTCTTTGCTGCACCTTTGACCCCTAGTTGTAAATAGAAACTCGAGTGAGTTTACTTGAATTTCCCTTTAATGTGGGTTCCTTTCAAAGGCAATCTGTGTGTAACCTTCTTGTTCTCATCTATTCCCTCCTGTTAATGCATTTTGGCATTAATAAAAACTTGCTAATGCTCCAGAGAACTTTTAGGAATGTTGTACACATTTTGGTACAGCCCTTGGTTCGGTGTGTCCCTGGTTCGGACTGGGACAGCTGAGCACAACTAGGAAATAAATAACCCTGGGAAGGATGCGTTTTGTCAGAGATAGCGGTGTGTGGAACCTGTGCCTTGAATGGGCATTTCCTTGCCTTCTAGCAGGAAAAGGCAGACCTACCAATTCCCTGGAGACAGACCCCTTACCCTGTTCTTATGCCTTTCCTTCTAGTATGTCTTCTGTTGTGGCAGGTTCATGACTTGCTTTTAGAAGGAAATTAGTTGTTCGGTGCTGTTGCTTGTGTATAGATGAAGCTACATAAACACAAAAAAGTCATAGCAGAACTGTGTTTATGCAGAGCAACTCGGCGAACTCATTTTGCTGCTGGAGGTGAGTTCAGTGAAGAAGTTTATATTAAAAATTTAGTTTTCTTAGAATAGACAATTACCTAAACATTTCAGAATCAGATCATTTGGTTCTAAACTAGTTGAAATTTTGGTTTTATTTGGATAGGCATGGATAAGCAAATTGCCAAAACTTATTAGTAAGTGCCTGAAACTTAAGAAGAGGTGTATTATGGTTATAACTATGAAGTTGTTAATGATTTTGCTTCTGGTTTACTGTTTCAATGATATTCCCTTGTGTTTTACTGCCCTAATGATATTCCCAAGTGCAATACAACAGAATGATGTCTCAGGTCATCTTTAAATAGGGATTCAATAATTGCTGGGATTAGCAATAAGCCTGTTAGCTTTGTGTGTAGAAGTAAGAATTTGATTTCTCCCAACGATGAAAAAAGTAGTAGTGCTTTGTTTTTGGAATTGCAGGGCATTTGTTTCCATCCTGTCTTAATTTCAACAAGCAGCTGTAAATAAACTAATGCTGCCCTTCGGTTATATGAATACCTGCTGTGAAAGTCTGATCTACAGTTGTGAAACCCTGAACATGGGTCTGTGTGGTTAAGCCTTAGTCCCTGGGTGGGGAGAAGAGAGAGAGCCTCTCTCCGTTCCTAGAAAGCTAACCGGTGTGTTAGTGTTTCCGATAAGCCCCCAAGAGTTCAGTACCGCTTTGAACCTGGATGAAGTGTTTGGAAACACAAGTGCTCACATATGCATGTAAACCAAATATCATCCCCATTTTCTGAGTGGAAAAATACCCCCTCACTTTCCCCTGGGACACCTGCCTCCCCAGCTGCCTTGATGTGTTTTTCTTTGACATGTTCTTGCTTTGATACCCATGAAGCAGAGCAACCCAAGATACTTCATTTATGAAAACTGTCAGGCATTTGTGTGTGGCTTTACCACAGCTGTTTTGCTATTTTCAGCTTTCTTTTCACACTCAGACTCTGCCTTGTGAGCTGTGTGAAATCCAGCTGTAACGTCTTCAGTGCAGAATACGCGGATCTGCCTAGCACAGGGTCAAGTAGTGCAAACTAGGCAAGAGGGATTGAATGAGTTACCAAAAGTCATGGGCGATTGCAAGCAGGATTATTTTCCATACACACTTCATAAGGAACCTGTTGAGAATCTAGGATAGGTATGGAAGTCTGGGATTTCCTGGCTGTAACAGTGATTTAACATGAAGGCAGTCCCACCTGTGCTTTCTAAGTAGGAATTCAAGGACTCCTCTGTGCATTTGAGCAAAACGGTGTCTAAGTCAGGAAGCCCAAATAAATGGATTTGTAGCAGGTTTAGGTCACGGGTGGGGAATGTTCCCAGTTTGAAAACTCAGGCTGTGTATTTGCAGGAATTGAGCAAAATGTGCTGCTGTCATCTCCTTCCTCTCCTCCACAGGCACTTGGTGCTCTATGTCGCAGTGGATGCTGTCCGGAGTCAGAATTTGCTGATACCAAGTGTGAAGGAGTATGTTTGGCACGCAGCTTGTCTTCTCTTCAGAAATCACTTTAAGGGACACAGAAAGCTCTTGACAGTAGAGGAAGCTGTTATCTTTTATCCCCAGTGAATCATCCTGATTTTCTTTTCCCTGATTTACCATGCTTGGAGGGATTATCCCCTCCAATTCCTTTCCTCTGCAGGTGGTCATCTTCAGCCGTGTCTGTGCCTGTTCTGCCACAGCTTCCCCTGAGCACAGAGCCTTTTCAGCGCCCGTCCCAAGGTGATGGGGAAGGTACCAAGTTCAGTGGTCTTGGTATGCATGACTGGAACTGGCAGCCATGCAGCATGCCAAAATACAGTTAACCTGATGGTCAGCTGAGGTCTCAACCCATTTTCTACAGGATGGGGCTGCCTATAGTGAGAAACCGCTTCGGCAGATGGTACCTGCTGCTTCTGTATGGAAAGTGTAGTGTTAAAGTGGACTTCTAGTCTTACATTGCTAAAAGTCTCCTGGGATGAGTCTCCAGCACATGTTATTAAATCCCTTTACCTTCTATCTGCAAAGGATGCACTGGCTGGTTTTGTGCTGTTTACTTTAGTAGTATCATGCTGGCATTGGGGGAGGCTTTTGTTGTTGGTTGGAGCCATATTTTAATACAACTGAAATCTGGTTTAGGAATTAATCTAGGTGCCATTTTCCCTGGTGTGACAGGGTAGAGACTGTAGGAGTAGGATCTAATTTTGCCAAGCTCATTTGATAGGATTGAGGCAGGCATAGTAGGATGCACTCAGCCCAGAGCAGCTGCATTTTGCCTTCTGTGTCCTCAAAGGAGCAGTTGATCACAATCTAAGTGCAAGAGTGTTTATGCAGAGAATGAAGTGAATTAAAGGTAGGGCAGCCCAGCTGTTGACTGAATGCAGCCATAAAGATGGATGACTGGAAAGACTAAAGAGCTGAGAACTATTCGAAGCGCTCCTAAAGTGGGAGTCTTGGTGACGCTTCGGGAATGACTTGTTTGGGTTCCTGGTGCTCTTCTCCCACTGTGTGAATAAATAAGCAGACCTGGGCTCATGGAACACACCAGTCAAAGGAAGTTCCCACCGGGGCATATATACTCTGAAAACTTCCATAAATTGTTCTGTAATATGACAGTTTCCAATTACGGGTTTTCATAATAAGAGGCTTATTGGCAACCAGTAATGCAAGTTAACTGTGGAAATTTCTATTGCTTTTCTTGGCCCCTGTGCACTTCCTGAACAGTGTGTGCTTTGTCCCAGGTGTACCATTCTGGGCTCTGAAAGTGTGTCAAAACATGCGCGGGGCTGAGACCCCTGGGAACTGGCACTCGGAGCCCGATCAAAAGGAATAAAAAAAGGTGAGGGGCTTAAGGCACAAGCCCCGACGTGCTTAACTCTTGGTTGAGTTGTTTGTTTCCTGCCTTGATGAGTTACAGTGCTGATCACCAGTAAGAGATTTTCATAGACACATGGGAAATCATTTTTACACAGTTCTGAACAAAGCTTCAGACCTATGTAGCCTTGGGAGGTATAGGTATGCAAATACCTTGGATAGCCCTTCCAGTACATTTCAATTAGCTTGCATTGTCAACCCACTTTCCTCTTACGGGCACGTGCGGGTGCAGGCTTGTTTGGTTTATGAAGTGTTGAATAAGTCTTCAAAGAGTATCATTGCTTCCAGGAAATATGTTTTTCATACATACTTGTATTGTTTAAAAAAAAAAAAAGGCAGTAATGGATAATACTTTGGGTTTGTGCGAGCCAACGGTGTGGATTTGCTTGGCATTGCAGCTTTCAAATGATACACACTCAGCACAAGTAGATTCTTTTCTGATTACATGCAAGCACTGTGTAATAATTACATCTTTAAAAATATATATTGATTCATGGTATTGTCTTGAAGTTGCAAATAATCCAAAAACCTGTCTGCTTCTCTAGATTAGATACAAACTGGATATCTTTCTGCAGTAGTTTGCTGAAAACGCAGTGATTTCAGAGAATCGTACCTCTGAAGATGTAACCTTACGTTGCTCTCTTCCTCTAATCCACCCCTCTTGAGTGATTTATTCTAGGACTGTGCATCATAGGTTTTGTCCTGGCACCCATTCCTGTAGTGTTGCAGTGCCTGTCCACATTACCAGAAAAAGATGGCTGGGAGACAGGTTTTTTTTTAAAAAAAATATGTTAAACCAAAAAGAAAAGAACACACACACAAAGAAAAGAAAACCAGTTCCAGTTAGTAGAGAGGGTTTTGCTGCCAGTGTGGATGGGGCATAATTTGATTTAAATGACTTTTGAAAAACAGTTCTTAAAAGTGTTCCATGCATTTTCTTCCTGGCTACTGTTGAAAATATGGAGCCGAATATTTTCTGTGATGTTTCAAACCAATATGTTCTGGCAACCTCATAGCTGGGCCCTGTGCATTACACTCTTGTTTCCAGTTCGCTGTGGCCTGGAGTGCAACACACAGCTCATGAGATGCACCAAAGTGGGAGGTCTTGTGAGGAGCAGGCGATACAAAGACCCAAGGTACAAGGAACATTTCACTGGGGTCCAGCAGGGAGGCTGCCAGTTCTAAGGGCCTCTTTTATGAAAAGAATTTGCTGGTAGGAGATGGAGGAACTGTGTGTGCCTCCTTGGATTTTGTGAGTGTGTAGGAGAAGGTTGATTCCTGGGTGTCATTAAAGCTTGGATGCTGAACTAGATCTTTTGCACCTCCTTAGGGTCAAACTTTTTTCACTGGAAAGATTTGCTGTACAGATGATGGGCTATGGCTAAGTATTCATCACTGCTTTAAGTGTGACAACATATAGCTGCATAAAAGTGGCATGTGGGTTGGGAAGCCATGGCTGGTACATGAGGTGTGTGCTCTATTGCTTCTGCTCCAGGGACTCCTGTATTTTGGGGAATGTGTGTGGGAAGGTCAGTGCAATAGCAGTAGGTATTCTGAAAATAGAGGGTGGTTTTTTAGCACCAAATCAAATCCTGGGGGTGGAAGCAGGAGTGGAAAGTGTGGAACAAGTTTGTTGTTCTGGCTATAATAATACACAGATCTTTGTAACGCTGTTGGGAGTCCTTACCAGGCTGGCTTGTCTACAAAGCAGGTCATACTGTGTTCCCTGCAAGTGGGCATGGGGACGCTGTGGTTCCCCACGTCTCCTTGACACTGTTACCCTCATCACCCCTAAATATCATGGAGCAGCTCTGAAGTGTGAATCCCCTTAAACCCAGAGAGATCTCTCTCCCAGGTATCCCCAAGTAGTTCTTGGGAAAGGTTGTACAGACCTACCATAGGCCTGTCATGAGCCTTTACCAGCTCTGCTTTCAATGTCGCTTGGGGCAAGGGAACCTCTTTGAGCTCAGATGTTTCCTCTGTGGGCTGCAGAGTGGCTCCTTTTTGGAGTTTTGGAGTGGTGTGCAGGGAGCAGCTGCTTCTGACAACTTTTCCTGCTTCTCAGGAGTTGTTGGAGGGTACAAAAGGCAGGAGTGTACAGGTGGAGCTGTTTAATTTATCCCATTAGGACAACCAGGTGAAATGAACCCAAGGGAATGTGGTGCTGATACTAGGACTGAGTGTCTTACAGGCAGTGGTGCAAGAGCCAGACTTGGGAGAGATGGGTTCAGGGAGACCACAGAGAGGTGAAAGCAGGAGTAGACTTGAAGAGAGGCGGGGGCAGAGGCAGCTCTCCTGCTTGGTGATAATGAAGTGTGGATAAACATGTTTAGAAACAGACTGTAGGTGTGGGACAAGGGTCAGGGCAATATGAGCGGGGAGCTTTTGGAGGCAAATGATAGGTCAGAGACCAGATAGGGAGTGGAGATACATGGTGAGGAGACACTTCTTGTTTTGGCTTTAGGATTTGGAAAGGTCAGTCCTGAGAATTTTCCCTGTTGATGCTTTTCCACTTGTTATTCGAGTTATTTGTGCAAGGTGGTAGGAGAAGAACTTGAGCTGTACTTGGAGGGGACAGACTGTAACCTGTGATGTTTAAGTACAGCCTGGAGCATAGAGAGAAGATGAATGAACTGTTCAGGAATCAAGTTTATTGGTGGAAGCAAGATGATGTAGTGAGAAAAGGTGGTGGTTTGGAGATACCTTTTTTTTTTTCCTGCAGTTATTCTGTTACTTGTGCAGCTGCTTGACAAGCCTGAGTGTAGGGCTGTCTGCTGTGTCTGCTCAGGCTGGACTAAACCAGGATGCTCAGTCTGATTACTTGAATTAACTCTGTGGTAAAAACTCACTTTGCTGCAGGTTAGTCTGAGGAGAGAGGAGGTAGGGGAGAGACAGCTTTGGGGATTCAGTAGGTTTGATGGGAATATTGCAGATCTGTCTCCGTATTTTGTTTTGAAAACACATGCGTTAGATTTCATTTTTTTCTCTCCCATCCCTCACCTCCTGCAGTGGGAGCGAGTCAGAGAAGAGCTCCGAAAAGTTGCTGTTTCTAAGAAGCCTTTGCATACTCAGATCGTTTACCCCTTTGAAGCCACAGGCAGGATGGCTTTCTAGTGACTGCCATGACAAAACTGTGTGTGACATCTGGGAACAACAGAGCCCACTGGGGAGGAGCAAGTAGCCTTTCCTAGTCAAGAGGAGAGATTTTGGGTTGGATGTTTGCATGATTATTGCATCCAATGTGATGCCTGGAATATAAACTATAACATGCTGTTTAATACAAAATAGCTGTCCTGTGGGCTGTTAGCAAATGCTTCCAGTGATTTAGAATTAAAAGACTGTAAAAAAACCCAAAACCAACAAAAAAAACCCCAACCAGCAACCCCAAACCACAACAAAACCCCCCACTCTAACCTTATTGCTATTTTAAAAGCAATGCCGTAACTGCTCCTACTGAGACTAGTCACCTTTACTGAGTTGTCATCTTTGCCAGAGCTGTTTGGTGTACGTGGGATTATAAGGAGAAGGAAGGGTGACTGGGACAGGTGTGTTTTCCCTTATTGGAAGTGCCATTCTTTCTTCAGCCAAGAAGGAGCTCGAGCGAGCCAGCCTTTGTTTGGTTGCTCTTTTCAGAAAAGCAAAACTCTTCCTTGCAATATTTATGGTAGCTTGGCTCTAGCATGTATGTGTGAGCTGTGACAGCATCCTCATGTTAGCCAGGCTCCGTTCCTACTCCCTCGTGAGTGAACATTAGGGAACCAGCTTTTAAGTGAAGCCTGTTTAATATGGCAAAAGCTGGGAGACTAATAGATGCAGGTGTTTGCAGTATTGGTATGAAATGTGGTGTTTGTGTTAGTGTTGTGGTAGCAACGGTCTTTTTAACGGTGAGATGGTAGCTTGGTCCAAAGCCCCTGTTTTCAGCTGTCTTCCTTTTGAAATAACCACTTTCAACCTGTTTCTGTTTCTCAAACTTGTTGCTTAACTAAAGCTCAATTGCAGAGCTGCAATGACTGACCTTAACTTTGTCTCTCTACCCAGGATTGAGCATAACAATGTGCCTACAGCTAAAGCACAACTTGTGTTTGACCAAAGTATTTTTTGGAGGAAAGGAATCTTACCTTGGTTTGCAGACCTCAGGAGGCAGGCTTGGGCTGAAGACCTTATTTCCCCTATAGCTGTTCCTATGTTTAGTCCTCCCTGTTTAATGTGAGCTGCCTGCCTGCTATGAATCTGTTGTCAGCTTCCACTCGCTGGTGAATCTGTGGCACCTTTCTGTAGCAGCGTGAGGAGCCTCTGTGCATCATCTGTTGGCCCCAGTGAAGAGAGTTACCATTAATGGCTTGTCGCTTCTAAAATCCTTTGGATATGTTACACATTTTGGGTTGATTACTCATTATGAGGCGTTGTGCTGGGTTGACTGACTTAAGGAGAAGTAGTATTGTGCTATATCATCTCCATCCTTCCCCAGTATTCTTATGAAAATACACGTTGCACAAGTCTGGCATCTCTCACCAGTGCAGTATTACAGAGCTAAGCTTGCTTTTACTGTTTATAATACTAAGGATCCTATTGCTGAGATTTTTGTTTATTAGAAATCTTTCACATTCTTTTCAGAGTCAGCGATTTCTGAGGCAGACCCATTCACAGGCATGTGTTGCATATTCTTAGATATTTGAGTTTACTTTTGGCTATTCTCAAACATTCTGGATTCAGATCAGCCTTGTTCACCAATTGGACTTGACTGCTCTGCAAGTCTTTGTCATCCGCGAGTTTTATTACCAGTGACTTAATATTTAGTTTCAGATTATTGGGAATGCTTGGCCTACTGCAGACCTATGTGGAATCCCACCAAAAACCTAACTCCCAGTGGGTTGTTCTGTGTACTTGTGGGTTTCCTACTGCGTGTTCATTGCAAGACCTCCTTTGGGGGCTTTGGTGAATTCTGGAGTGGCAAGAAGGATACCGCGCAAGAAGTCTAGCTGACCAAATTTGGCTGATGTGATAAATGTCGTAAGCATACTTGTCATTGTCAAACCTAAACAATTTTTTGTTGGTTTTTTTTTTTCTTTGAGAATGAGTCATGTATCTATTTGTTGTTTCTTTTTTAAGTGGAAGCAAATGCTGTCTTTGAATTTCTGAAGTAGTTCTACTATGGAAAAAAGGGTAGCGAAAACCGAGCACAAGTAGTTGGGTGTTTAAAGAAGAATTTAGGATGCTCTCTGCTTGAAGTAATAGTGATGTCCTGCAGCGTGGTGGGCAAGTTTGACCTGAAGAATCCCAAGAA
Source organism: Egretta garzetta (assembly GCF_000687185.1). Classification (NCBI taxonomy): domain Eukaryota; kingdom Metazoa; phylum Chordata; class Aves; order Pelecaniformes; family Ardeidae; genus Egretta; species Egretta garzetta. The sequence continues at coordinate 300,963 of NW_009258951.1, forward strand.
TAGTATGTTCTACTGGAAATGTCTAAATTCAATACTTTAATCCCTCCTTTTAATACCAGCATTTTGAGTGGGATGAAGAATTTCACTTTTATTGAAGCTATGTCCAAAACAGTTGTAGGGAAGATGATCCTGCTTCCTTACCTGCAAGGTGCTTTCAGGTCTCTGCACAAACTTCTGTTGTTGAAAACAGTGACCTTAGCCATGCAGAGTGCATCCAATCCAACCATGTCTAGTCTGGCAGTCATCCATGTCTCATCTTCAGATCTATGAGGATTCATGGATTGCTTGTAAGGATCAGAGATGAATAAGGAAGAAAAGCAAACCTATTAGTATCAGGCTTAAACACATGGTGGCTTGGTGCATTTATTGGCAAAAGCCTGGGGGTTAATAGCTCAAAGATGATTGAAAATCACTGGTCTGGTTCAGAAGTTTGACACTGTAGGCTAATGTATGAGTTGTTAACTGTTGGCATTGAGAAGGAAGCAACAAAACCCCCATACCCAATCTGAGATGAAACAGGCCTGGACTTTGTCCATAGAATCGTTTAGGTTGGAAAAGACCTTTAAGATCATCAAGTCCAACCGTTAACCTAAGGATGTGAGGCTTAGGTGGAAAGTCTGTGAAAAGCTTGGAGCTAATAGGGCAGGTATAAGATTGCTTCTGGCAGAAGAAGCAGTTTCTCCTGCAGCTCAGGAGGTAACCCCTGTGCTTTCAGATGCACAGACTCCTGGTTCAGTTTTCTGTTGGAACAAATTCCTCCTGAGTAAGGACAATTGTTCGTTTGATGGCTACTTCAAGACGGGTCTGGATGCAGCGAGGTAATCGCGCTGCTGTCCAGATTGTACATATCCATGCCAGGATATACTTGCCCACTAGCTGGTTTTGATTATGTTTATGGTTGAAATGGGATTTTCATTCAAAGATCTTGTGTTCAGTCAGCTATGACTTTACAAACTAATCACTGTGGGGCAGAAACTTGATGCTTGTTCAGTGATAGATGTTTGTTTAAAGTTGGAAGAAAACTTATTCAGCCACTATCTTAAGGATCAGACCTTCAAATAAGCAACTGACTTTCACAAAAATGCTTATTAAAAGATTCTTTTTAATTAGAAAGCATATGAAAATAATATAACCATAAAGTTGACATTTGACTTCCCAGGTCAGGAAGTTAAGGTCCTTTAAGGGGCTTTAACCATGCATCCTGACATGTTTGCGTGGTGGTAGGGTCATGCATTTCATGCATATGCAGCATGGGGGAATCCCCTCCTTCTGGGTCCACGCAGAGTCAGCTGCACTGGCAAAAGATGATGCTCTGTACTGCACGTATGACTACGTGATAGACTTAGCCAATTGTGTATTTGATTTATTCTGCGTCTCTGATAAGTGCCAATATGTTCTAGCTGCATGTGTTATGTCATGTATGAACTTCAGTAGCATAATAAGAAATAGGAGAGTGCAATGTCATCAGTTTCTGGTTTCTGAGATGCTGCATATAAGAAATGCTTATTCTGTCACGGTTAGTTTTGCCACTGCTCATATAGAGAAGGATCCTGCTTTTTGGAATCTGTGTGATGAGCTCATGTTGGCCAGGAACTCTGATCATCTTAAATGGAGTAATTGGATCCATTGAGCTCCTGATTTTGTAAACTCTTGTGCAGCTTTCCAGTCTTGTGATGTACAGCTTCCCTAAATTTTTGCTGTGATGTAAGAAATCTTGGGTGAAATTCCCTGCTCTGTTATGTATGAGGTCAGCCTAAATGATCTGTCTTGGCCTTAAAAAGAAAACAAATCCTATCACCCGTGCTTGCCAGCATCTGGACATTTTGCTGCTCTGCACTGTGTGGAGGTCGTGATTTTGTAGACTCTGGAAAACTTTACTTAAAAATCCATTTGCAAATCCATAAGGAAATGTGTAACTGGGGGCTTAGGTAGTCACAGGTGGAGTATCATGCTAGCTAGTGACAGCAGTGTGTATCCTCTAGCTTGGGGGAAGCACAGTAATTTTAGCATATAGCATTTAAAAAGAAATCCATGTCTGCTGCCTTCTTTAGTGCAACATAAACTCTTCAAGCATAAGCTTTTCAGTGCTGCATCTTAAGAGGAGCACTTTCTATCGTTCAGATATATTTGGCATTGTTTGCTGCATTACACAGAGAAAGCTTTGTACTTTAGCACCCAAAACACATCTCTCACTCTCCAAAGAACGACTTGGAGAGAAAGAAATGCAGGCAAAACCTGAAGGGGTCGAAGAAAATGAACTCCTGCTGCAGTTGCACACTTGCACACATGTGGTGCAATTGAAATTTAAGAGCTGAATACATCCACATCTGACCATGGTAGGGTCCAAACATTACTGTTGACACTGGTTTTCTTTTTGGATAGCACACTGGCAGAGTCGCTAGCGTGTGGAGCCTTGTCAGCTCCCTAATCTAATAGACTGTTCTTGCCCAGACTGTTGTGTGTCAGTATTTTATGTACCAAATGTAGCCAGGTTTAATAATCGGCCATTTTTCCACCTTCTGCCAAACTTTTTCCCTTTTTGTCACAATTTAATGTTTGAGTCAAAATCTGCTATGGTAACAAATTATATACATATTAAAAAACGAAAATAAAGATGGAAAGCAGAGTCACAAAAGGTAACCAGAGTTCAAAGTAATGTTGTCTGAGTTTTTTATTTTTAAAGACTTGAATTCAACCCCGTTTTAAAAATGATTGTATTTATGTATTGTGAAAAGATTACAAAGAAACAGGTACTGCCTGAAAGCATGACTGTAGATCTGTATATGTAAAATTTTGAAAGACTCCCCTGTACAGGTCTGATTTGATCTATTCGCTTTTTAGTTGCTAAACAATAATTTGTGGAGCTTTTTGGATTGTATTTTTCTTACTGGGAATGGTTGTCTTCAGTTAGGACCTGTTGAGGCTATTTATGCTTATTTCTAGTGACTATATTATGTAAATTATGTTACCAGAATTTTTTTAAATTGCATTTTTTAAAGGGCCTTTCGCTTGCATTGCTGGTGGTGTGAGTCGCTATTGTCATGTTAGCAATGCTGAGGACTGGGGACCTTGGAGGAGCATCTCCAGGGAGTTCTTGCCTGGCAAGCACCAGCTAGAGAGGAGCTCAGTCACCGGCAGGGCATTGGAATGGGGTCACCCAGTTTCTTGGTGATTTTTAATGTTTAGTAGGTTATTTCTTATTCCATGCTGATTTAAATCTCACACTGAAGTACCACAGCTTGAGTGAAACTTACTTTTGAAACAAAAATCAGGATCTAGGTTCCTGGGCCAGGTAGGTGCTTGCAACTCGCTGTTGGTTGTGTGAAGGATGCCAGTAAAGGCATATATATCCAAGATAAGAACCTCTTTCATGATTATAACCTGAGATGGAGCAGCTTCTGCCTCCCTCACATGCAGTGAGGGATGTCATCCAGGTCTGGTGCCTACCATGATTTTGTCTGACGTGATTATGCATATGGTTTCTCCTCCCCCTGTGCCCTTGCTGCACTAAAGTGGGGACAAATCTGTGTCAGTTACTTATCTGAATTATCAGTTAGTTCATGGTTAAGTAATTTGAACTCTAATTTAGAGTTCATTCCTCTTGTTAAATTAATTAGGAGATTTGTATAAGTAACAGCCATAATTGAGTGCCTTCAACAAAAAGACCAGAGCCTAAAATAAATGTAAAGCTTGGTGCCTTACCAAGCTGCCACAGTCCAGTTCCTCCTCAGGTCACAGGGCACCATGTTCTCTGGTCTGTACTTTTTCAGTCTGTTCCTAATTGTGTGTTGGGGAGCTCTCCCGGAGGTGTGCTTTGACATGATCCCAGCATTCGCTGGAACTGCTTGAGTTTTGGGACTTCCCAGGATGATTAGTGTATCTTTGGTGAACAATGGTCTAAGCAACTCATTAAATTGTAGTGTATCCTCCTCCCTCTCTGTGCTTACTCCCAACTTCTGGAGAGCCGATTAGAGGCTTGGCAGGAACTGTATGGTTCTGCTCTAGATACGCTTTGGATACATTATTGTCACAGTTGAGGTATTGCAAAAGCCATGCTGTTCCCGTCTTTATCCTAGCGAGAGGTAGCTCTTTCGATTGTGCAATATCTGTGGCTAATTACATGGCAATTGCAGTGTGCCACCAGGCACCCACATTCATTGTCAGCTCCTTGGGGATGCAGATGAAAAAGGAAGGATAATGGTTTTTTTCTTCAGTCCAGTGATTTAGCTTGCCTTTTTTTTTCTTTTTTTTTTTTTTTTTAATCCCTTGCTCCTTCAGGTAATAAAGCCAGATGGTAGTGACAAAGAAACAGAAGCCACACATGAATCAGATGTCCCTGAGGATATGTTGGGCACTTGCGTTCCTCAAGAGTTAGCGAAAGGTGATGCTAGAAGTCCGGATGTCATTATAGAAGCTCAGTTTGATGATAATGATGCAGAGCATGGACAAGACCACTTGCAGGATATGTTGGCTGGTGACATTAAGAAACTTTCCCTGGATACTGTTGAAAAGGGTGAGTAGATCGGATTGCTGATTTAAACCTTTTATTTGAACAAACTGTTGAAGTATTACTTTGTTGCCTTGCTTTGCTGCAAGATATAAAATACAGGCATAAAAGCTTAATGCCTTATCACTTCTATCCCTTTCTGCTAAACCGCCTTCATAGTTTTGAATGGATATTAAGGACTGGGTTTTATGTAGTTTTGATTGATGCAAAGTAAATCTGTGAAACAGAAGTCACACCTTTAGATTTGCAATTCTCAGGGCTGTCTGGGGACTGCTGGTTGCTGTTTAATTCAAGATGCTGCTGTAGCAGTTTCCTTCATCGCAGCTTGGCTGGCCAGTCTGTGAGTCTCAGTTTGGGGATAAGAATAGATTTCCTTGGGGCAGTTAGGTTTGCTGCTGTTTTCAAACAGTTGAGTTATGAGCAACTTAAAGATTTGGTCCATTTAAAAAGAAAATTGCACTAAAACCTAAAGCCAATTATGCGATCTGTTTTGAAGGCAAACCTATTTTATTCTGAAGCTGAATTCCATCCAAACCATCGAGTGTTGCTTAGGGCGAAATAAAATAGGCTCCCCTGTCCCAAACTATGCTTATGCTGCTCTTTGCATGTCCTTTCTAGTACTAAATCCCCTCCTGAAGAGCTGTCTGTTGAAAGGATTCTGACAATTAGCACATTTAACATGTGCCTTCAGCTGCTGGTGAAAAATTTGTCAGGACAGATATTCTGGTGTATTCCTGATGCATGCCCCAGTTGTCCAGAAAAGATGGCGGTAACTTAGGACATAAGCAGTTGTTGGTCTGTGACAAATCTTAGCCGTGGTTTTAAAGCTGCTCTATTTAATACCTCTTGTTCTCCTGAGAGATGGCATTTGAAGATGCACAGACTTCTGCCTATACTGTTGGTAGACTTCCATTTTTCACACCCATCTGTTAATAAAACTGGAAATAACATTTGAGTGGAAGTGTTGTAGTTTTTATGACAAAACATTGGTTTCAGCTCATGAATGGAGCTGCCACCTCACCAGTTCGTGATGCTGTTTCCTTCTGGGTACCTCCACTGTCTTTGAGTTACTGCCAAAGTACGTGAACCAACTTCTGTCTTGTTCCATTACTTTCCAGCATAGGGCTTGAGTTGGGAGTTACTCGTCTTCTCTGCAGATGTTTTAGACAGATAGTTATTAACCCCATCTTTTTTGCAGTCTTGGACGCTCTGTTATAGCTCTACCCCCTTGAGCTGCCACTCTGGCTCAACAACTCTGAAATCTCCTAAAATGCTCCTGAGTCACATGTTGTGTCTGTTGCATCTCTGTTTCTTCTGATAGCAATGCCAAATTAAAATTCAGAGAAATACATTCTAGTTTGACACCAGCATCTAAAATAAATACAGACTTGAGCCAATATTTTACTTTCCCTGTATAACTGTGCATTAGTGTAAAGGCTTGATGAGAATTACTTTTCTTGATGCATTATAGTTCCTTGAGATGCTCTGGAGTGACCTGTGTTGGAGGTTATCAAGTCATCTCTTAAAATCTGTGCCATCTAAGTGGTTTTTGCCATTTAATTCTATCTTTTGGAGAATACTTGTTGGGCAGATGTTAATCAGCTTATTGTCTACATGGTCGAAATCCAACCTACTTTTCCATTGCAGTTGCCTAAGCCAGCTGTTTTCTTTTGTCTTCAAGGCCTTTCCGTGTTCATCGTTAACAAGCCTTGTGGCTGGTGTGGCTGGCCAGTTAGATTTCTGCTGAGTTTGTATTTTGCTATCACCTCTTTTAATAGTTGCTTCAGCTTCTTTGGCCATATAACCCATATGGATTTTTCTCTAGTTTCTTCTTGCTCTGCTTTTTAATGCCCTCCTTTTTTTATATATATAAAGTTTACGATGCTGCTTTTTCTGAAGGTGTTTTTGAGCAGTTGATGATTGCTTTGGCTTGTTTCCTGTCTTTCATGGAATTTCTCATATCATCACTTATCCAGATTTTAAGTCTTGCCTGGAAAACAGCTATAGTTATTCTAGCATCAGTGATAACTGTCATGAAAAAAGAAAAGATCCTGCCAAATTCAGCCTTTGCAGGTGTGGCTCAAAATGCTTTTTTAAAAGGACCAAACATACACTTTTTCAAGGCAGAGCTTAGCTAAGGCCATCCACTGGAATGTGGGACCGGCACTGGGACACAGGGTGCTTTGCAGGGTTGGACGGTAGTGAGTGGAAGGGCCCTTCTCTGTGTAACATGGGCCTCCCGAGAGGGCTGCTGGGCTGAAGCTGCCTGTTGAGCTTTCTTTTCAAGCTGACTGCAGATGACTCCTTTCTTTTTTTTTTTTTTTTTTTTTTTTTAAATGTTGCATCCCTTCTGCTGGAAACTACTGCAGCAAAACATGGAGATGGGGATGGGAGAGGAGATCCCGGGGGGGATTTTGTGCTGACCCACCAAAAGTGGTGCTTTATTTACTTTCCCTGAGAGCATTGCTTTGACGGGTTTCCTACACTGACTCATTGCATGGTCTTATACACAGGAGGGACCAGGAGAAGTAATGTGTGGCCAGTGCAGCTCTTAAGTGGATACTTGTAGTGGACTTTCTTCTTTTTTCCCCTAATATAGGGCAGTCTGAAGGTTTCAAGCTGGACAAAGATGCCATCAAGGGATTCATGGTTAATAAAATAAAATCAAGAAACAGTCTATCATGTTCTCGTGTGCACATATATGTATACGCATATATATGTGTGTGTATGTGTATATATATAAAAAGATCCATATATATAAAAGACCTAAACAAAATCCAAGCTAAACAAAAACCCCACCAGATTTCTGGGGTGAAAAATATCCATAGCTACCCTAATAGAATCAAAAGTAAATTTTAGTCATTCTGGGGTGAAAAAACAGAGCCATGTTGCTCTAGATATTGCCCGACGGTGTGCAAATCCTCGTGCGTGTACACAAGCTCTGCAGAGTGCTGCCTCTCAGTTGCAAGATGCCTTTTGTCCATTCTGACGAAGGAGAAGAATTACGCAATATTTTTGCTGCTGGCTCATTTGTTCTGCTGCTGATGGTCAGAATGAACCATGAAGAATAAAAGTAAACGTGTCATTCGAATAAGAGCGCTCTGGGTCACGCTGGGAGTGCTTGCTGTTTTGATATCTTTTCACCCTGGCCTGTGTCCCATCCCTCATTGTGGCTCTGTTCTTCTTCAGAGCACCAGTCACCCCCTTCATCTCTAGTTACACACTGGGGCAAAGAAATTCGGGTTGGCCCTTGCTGTCAGAAGCATGAAACATTGTGTACGCTGATTGTGGCCCAGATTTGAGTGGACTGAATTTCCCTGCAGTCCCTGTATGTTGGGTTTCCTGTGCCTCTGTGGGCCTGAAAGCAAGCTGGTAGAAATTGTTATGCATGGGGGGCTGCAGACTGGGACTCAGATGTTGGATCTGTCTTCACTAAGTGCTGCAGTTCAGAGCTGTGCTTCATGCCCTTCTCTTCCGAAGACCCCGGAAGGGATGGGATAAGTAACAGGGAAGTATACAGAAGTGACAAGGCCATCACGTTCAGCTTAATTCTCAGCCCATGCACTTTCTGAAAGTTGTCGTGCTCATAAAAGTGCGTCGGTCTTGCTTTGCTCAAGGATATTTAAATAAAGTTCATAACTGGTGTCACTGTCCCAGAAGCTGCCCTGGTCAAACAAGTTTGCTCTCCTTTTCTGAACTCTTCTTGCAAAGAAGTTGGGTTAAAGATTATCTTCAGAAAAGTCTCTGATCTAGGAAGTGATGAGCCATTTTCCAGTGCACTGTTCAACACAGAGGGTAATATTACCCTGTCCCAAAGTCAGATTTTCTTAAGTTTTGGTCATTGGAGGTAAGTCTTTTTTAGCAAAGTTGGAAATCTTTGTCCTCTTGCATTTTCAGCTGTATTTCCAAGGTGTAAATATCTCTACAAGCTGAACAAACTTTCTCTCTCTTTTGTAAATATTTTTACAAACTGAAAAAACTTTTTCTCTTTTTTTTTTTTTTTTTTTTTTTTTTTTTTGTTTTGTTATGAAGACAGGAAGAATGAGCACCCTGAAGAAAGTTCCTCAGGTCTCTTACTAGTGTCCTTCAAACCCTCTCTGGGGTTTCTATGCCCCGTTGAAATTCAGGCACAGAACAAGGCAGTAGCATCCTGGCACTAGTCTGAATAATATTGTCTACACAGAAAAGATTAATTCTCTGTAGTGCTTGGTACTGACATGCAAGTCCTCTGTGTTTTACCCTGTGACCTCAACTTATTCTGTGCTACTGCTATCCAGAGAAGTCATCTGCCAGTCAACACGACCTTTGCCAGGTCTGTAATTCTTTCCCTTAATCCTCCTTCACATTGACTACTGTAACAGAGGTAATGTAACTTTTATCTTATCACTTAGTCCTGAGCTGGAGTACTTTATTTCTGTGGCTTGTCACTGCAGTAGAAGGATTTTCCTTATACTCTATTTCAATATGTAATAAAAAATAGAAACTTCTCTGTATCCTCCCAACCCAGGAAAAGGGCAAAATGTTCTGTACAGAATACTTCACGATGCTGTATCCCTACAGAGACTTGCGTGTCACGAGTTTCATACAAATGTGCGCTGTCTCTTGTTAAATATTGGAATCAGATTACTCTGATAAAGAAACATCAGCAATCAAACAGTAGCAGCTACTTGTACTCTTGAGAATGGCAGCTGTGCTCATAAAAGTGCCTCAGCCTTTCTTAGCAAAAGGATATTCAAATAAAAGACTGTAAAACCATGTCACTATGCCAAAAGCTATCCTCGTCAAACTAGTTTGCTCAGCTTTTTTCAGCTCTTCTCATGAGAGATCTTGACTTTACCAGATATGCAGAATATCCTGCTTCCCATGGGGTGGCTCACAGAAGTCATCGAGTTGGTGGACTGGCTGCCCTGGCAGCAATCAAATAGTTGTGTTTGTTCAGGATTTCCACTTACACCTACATTTCTGCAAATGAGAGTTTGAATATGTGAATGTCCGTCACTGCCTTGACGTAATGAAGTTTGAATAGAAATAGCTCATTTACAGGCAGAGTAAACTGACGGCTAACTCGGCCAATTGTGTGATGGAAAATTGAAAATGGAATTGAGTATCTGATGATTAACAGATAGAGTCAACAGAATTTGGGCTGGAGCTCCTATAGAACTTGCTCCACTTTGCATTGGTCAGGTGGATGTTAGTTGGTCTCTTTTCAAATCAAATGTGACTGTCAGTCTCTAATAGCCCTGGTAAGGTCAGAAATTATAATCTAAAATTTCTTGGTGATACACACTGCTACTGACTGGAGGCTGTTACTGAGTATTTTGGGATTACTTGGCTCAACAGAAGTGGTGGCATTTGGTACCTTCACAGTATGGTTCTGTGATAATGCATTAAGCCATTCTTTTCTCAAGATGATGTTCTGGAGTCAGTGCTTAGAAAGGTTTTTGGATCCTTCTAGCAAAGGAAAAAAGCCTTATAATCTAGAGTTTAATCTCCGTTTTGCACTTCTGCCCCTTCTCATGCTCTTCCATGCCCCCTCTTGTGCTTTTGTGTGCTCGCTCTCTTCTTTTAAGCTTGACTGGGTGCCTGCCGGCCTTTTGTATCTTCCTCTGGCACATGGAGCCCTTCTGCGGTTACCAGTGTCTTGTATTGGTTCAGGTAGAGTTTAGGAGGATACTACTATTCCTCTCCTTGGCCAAGGCTGGTAGGGGAAGCATGATGGTGATGAGAATCTGGACCACATGCTGTCCCTCTGCTCAGGTCCTCCCTTCTTTCAGTTTAGCTGCCATGAAATCTCTGACAATTTTGGAGCCCACCAACATCACTGGCTGCTGGAAGGAATAAACGTTCTTCTCCCTCCTCTTCAGAGGCTCCTGTTCACTCAGTGCTTTTAAGGAGCCTTCACGCTTCTTTCCTAGCCTGCAGCTTTCTGGAGATGGATCGTCTCCACTACATAGCTCTTAACATTTCTAGGCCACAGCAGAGTGAAAGCTCACCAGGAAATCTTCTCAGTTACATGGCTTTTAATAGAAATCCTTGAGGTGGAACTGTCAAAAATCAGATCAGTTTCACTCTGCTGAAGCCTGGAAAACCAGCAGAGAAGCTGGAACTGTTTCAGCTGCTTAGGACAGCTCTGTATTAGTTTATCCTAAGTTCATGTTTGCGGGTCTCTGGATCTAGCTCTTTTGGTTGTTGCTATATCTTTTCTTAAACGAGAGCATAGATTTCTTAAAAAATAAACAGTATAGCAACTTAAGAAAAGTGTTCTACTGGTATTGAACAAATTGGGCTTTACAGTTGCATTGATTAAATGCTACAGGCTGAATAAGCTTCAGTTATTCCTTCACTGCACAGCTGAACCTGCAGTGGAAGTTAATGTTGGGAAAGCTTCTTATGCTGTTCTTCCCTAGTAAGTTATCTTGACCCCCAAATGACTTCTTAAGTAAGGGGAAAAAAAAAAAATTACTCGGGCAATTAGGTAACAGGTATTAATTTAAGTTCAGCTTATTACCAGATGTTCCTGAATTCACCTGTGTTTCTCCTTTGAGTTACAAGTTTAGGTCAAGTGAGTGAGAGGGCATGATACTGAGAATGAATGGTGGGTGTGAAGATAAACATGTTGGAGTATGGTCATTGTTAGCAGCAAGGTTTCCAGGATGAATCAGATCAAGATTCATTCAGCTAACGTATTTTCCATGCCATAGTAAAATTGGACACACACACTTTAGGAACAAATGCACACGCAGGAAGGAAGGCCATTAAGTAGATAGGCAAAATACTCAATGGAAATGTTTTTGTAACATTTTAATTTCACTTGCTGTTAGTGTAATAAAACTGTATTTATTTAGACTGCGACACTACCTGATTTTTTCGAGGTTTAACTCTGTTGCAATAAAGCTTCCAACCCACCCTGTTGACTTGCAGCTTCTCAAGGGTGTGAGAGGGCCGGGAGGCCTGAGTACCCGTGCTGGGGTTGTAGCAATGTTATGTGGCTACTGGGACAGCTGCGATTTGATCTGTTGGGCTAGAGGGCAGCTTCCCAAAATGATGCTGAATCTTTGTTGTGGATCAGACTTGGAGGGTTCTAAGGAAAAGTGTTGCTTCTGTCTCATCATTCTGCCCTCTCCTCTATCCTTCCTCGTGGAGGTGGCTAAATATAAGTAAATTATTATATGCTTGGCTGTGTTGCATGTGTAAGGAAGCCAGCTATACTCCCCTCTTCACATTGCCTTTGCTCTGTGTTATTGCAGATCCTTGTCTCTCTGCTGTACGCATCTGTTATTATGCCTTTCCCCTCCCTCTCTGAGTGTCTCCTCCTGCTTGGGTATCTTAAAAAAAAAAAAATCTTCTTGCGAATCATCTGAGTCTCCTGGTCCTTGTCTTCAGTGTGCTGTTGGGCACACAGGTGTGTGGGTTCAGGTGTTTACACATGAACAGCTGCGGCGGGGTGAGTCTGCTTAAATGAGTATTCAAAATAAACATCTCTAAGGAACTTAGTCCTGTTCATTAGACACACAGCTCTGCAATGAGACAACTCGGGAGGGCTGCATCGTTTGGAGCGGCTTTGCTGCTTACCTGCAGAGCCCTCTTGCATTGCACGCGGAAGCTGTGAGGCTGATTTTGGACAGGCTGCACGTGTTAAATTCCAAAGCTGTTGGCGTAACAGTCTCATCACGGTGAACTATCTGTCTTCCCTCCATCACAGTTGGAAAGCTCTGCATGTGGAGATATAAATACTCTCAAAATACTGCTGCTTGCATGATATTTTCCCAAGCAAGCCTTCTTGTAGCCTATTTAAAATAAATTCCACTTTTGGATAGTACCTGGTACCAAATGAAACAGCACTTTCCTTGCTTCCCTACCTTTTGGAGTGGCTCTTCAGCCTGCTGGGTGAGACTTCAGAGAGAGCTCGCTTGGACCCTGGTACTGCAGACTCCCCGGGGGAGGACTCTGCCAAGATCAGGAGGAGCTCAGAGCTCTCTACCTCTGTAGGTACTGAAATAACTTTGTAGCAACTGAAATCATTCAGCTTAGGGACAGGTGTTTCTACCAGATCCCCTTGCTTAAACTAGATTCGTTTACTTTGATCCTCAAAAATTTACATTTTTGTTTACTTGATGAAGGGAGGACCAAGGATGATGTGAACCACTGGTTCCTACCATCAGTTTTGCGTTCTGGAGGAAAAACCTGTTCCGTGCCAATAAGCATTGGTGACAGAATATGAAAAGCTCTTGTACTGTCTTCTAAACAGCAATGTTTCCTCCTTCTTGTCCCAAAAAATGAATATTGTAGCAGAATAGTGTAATCCAAGGCAAATCTGTCCATGCATTTGAATGTATTGCTTTTTGGTTGAAGGGAGTTTTCATTTCCATATGTCTGTCTAAAGACACAACTTCCCAAAACACATCCTTTTTGAGTGTGACACACAATCCTTGAGATATTGATGATAAATTGGTTTGTTTTGCACCACTTGCCTGTGTATTTAGTACTAAAACATAATATGCTGAAAACTACTTATTGAAGCGGACATCAGAGAGCCGAAGTGTTGTTACTTCATTAGTAAGTAGTAGATTTGCTATTGCAAGGTTTACAGATGTGCTGGTATCTGACCACTAAGCTGAAGAGCAGTATTTTCTTTTTTAAAAGCTTCATATCAATAATGCCTGCTGATGGGATTCTTAGATATGCCCACATAGAGTAAGCCAACTAACTTCTCAAGTAGAATTTTTTTTTCCTAGCTGAAGTAGCAAACATCGAACTTTTTTTTTTTTTTTTTTTTAAAAAAAAACCCTATTTCTTTCCATCCAGGGAGGGAGTGGGGTTTTTTTTTCAGTGAGTTGTTTTTGAGATCTGAAACTGCAATATATTTTCATTTGCAAGTGGATATTGCATCTTTAATTGTATTCTTTTTGGACAGAATTGCAAATTTCCACAGTGACCAATGCAAACCTAGTGAAAATAATTTTGGATCTGTCATAAGTAATCAGAATTCGAGTCTGATGACTTTTAGTCCACTTTGGCCACCTTTTAATGTCATGGTAATTTAATTGTAAAAGGAAATTTGGGGGGCTTTAAAAAAATAATGTTTGACCTAGGAATGCTTGTCAGGCAAATCTAAGTGTGTATTGAAGCTGCCTAAACTGATCTCTTACAGAGGGAGGCAAATTCCAAGTGTCCTGGATCTACTTTGTTGGTAATAACATAACTAATTTGAGTTGCTTTTTGTATCTGGTGCCTAACTTTTTTTTAAGTAAGACTATTACAGTTTTGGTTTGTCAGATAATCGCTGCAAGGAAAACACTGAGATTATAATGCAGTTTCACTGGATCCTAGTTGCTGAAGTGTGTTTTCACTGTAAGATAAGCTTATGAAGTATTGCCCAAGCTAACATAGTAAATCTTTCTCAGAAAACATGTCGTTGCCCAGGGTGGAAATATTGAATGGTCATTGGATAACCACTGCAGTAAAGGGGTCAGAATAATTCATTTTTAGTTTGGCATAATGCAAGGAGTTTCTTCCCACCTCCCCTGCTCAAAATCCTGCTCCTCTCACAAGTTAACTCTGCTTTAGGATTGCCTCTGTGGCTCTGCCCTGTTGTGGGAGATATTTGTGTCTCCCAGCTCAGACCTTCTAGACCACCAGTCTCCAGTGGGGCCCAGATACCTCCCCTTTCTGCCCACCCACCAAGTTCCAGGTTCATTGGAGGGAAGGGGGATGTGCAGCAAAAAGCAGGGACTGCCAGAAGTGTATTTAGGGAACTCGGGTACCAGACTCTTGTGGCAGATTATTGCTGTTGAGACTGAGGTCTCTGTGCAATAATTTCATAACTGAGACAGGTGGACATTGCATCTGGGCAGTTGTCCTTTCTCAGCAGAGGGGTTTGTCACACGGTGTCCTCATTGCTGGTGCTCTGCTAATGTAGACTTCCAAGCACTAAATGCAGCCCTGGTACCAACAGAATTTGAATTTTTACTTCAAAAGGAGCAGCTACAAGGTACAGCTACAATCTATAGAGAAGTCCACATCTCTTGGCCCCCAGAGTGCAGAGTTCCTCATGTGTCTTCGTCCCTGTCCTTGTTTCAGGAGCATTGCCCAAGAGTAAATATACACGATGACCTTTTAGATACTGAAGTTGATTAAGACACATGGGTAGGAATAAGTAGATGGCTGGGATTTGCTTCCTGCTTTCCTTCTGTTGATGGTATAGTTGTAGATCCTAGCTTATGTCTGCTGGAGTCTCTAATAGTCCCAGGATTTTTCGGGAGGGATACTGAAATTGGAGAGATCCCCAAGGAAGAAGGTACTCTCCAGCCAGCCAAAGGCCCTTGGTTGATTTTGCCTGTGAAGGAAAAAGGCAGGTTCTACCAGATGGTACAGTGAGAATCTAGATGCTTTCTGGTACCTGTATTGGTTCCCGTGGGGCTCAGCTTCAACAGGATGGGGGGCAATGCCCCAGCCCTGCATGTTCTTCATCCCAGGCAAAGGAGGCTGTGGTGACCCATTTGCCATGCTCCCCGTGACAGCTCTCTCCTGGTACTTCTGCGCTTTTGCATGCATGTATGTGATGCCTTCCAAGGACACCACTGCTGGCTCCTTTTTTTTGACGGGGAAAGCTGCTTCCGTGAAAAAATGTAAGCAACTTTTTGGAGAAACGGGAGCTGCAAGGAGAAGTGGAAAGAAGGCAGTGCTAACAGGGGCATGTTTCTTGCGTGGCTCCTGGTGCTTCTCCCATTCTTGCCTGTTATGCCGTGAGTCGGTGCTTGTTATTCTGCTGCCCTGGGAAAGCAGTGAACGCAGCTCTTGCTTTT
The DNA here is from genome assembly GCF_000687185.1 of Egretta garzetta. Classification (NCBI taxonomy): domain Eukaryota; kingdom Metazoa; phylum Chordata; class Aves; order Pelecaniformes; family Ardeidae; genus Egretta; species Egretta garzetta. The sequence goes on from NW_009258951.1 coordinate 316,275, forward strand.
TTCCAAACACATTTAGATCTGGTTTCTCTCCCAGCCAGTAAGTGCTGTTCAGTGGGAGAGAGTTGACTCCAGTAAAGCCCTGGGCTTGTGGCTGGTGTGCCTGAAGACAAGGTCTCTGGAAGGTGACCAACCTCCCCTTGCCTACCGCACCTGCCAACGTTTCTTTGTTCCAAATCGTCCCGTTCTTTGTCCTAGCTGTCTTCATGGTTGGCACACCACAAACCCGTGACTATGAACCGATGGCTTGAAAATTTTTAAGAAAACAAAACAGGTCCTTGCTTTTATTCTTTATTAACTGAGTGCTTGATATGACCTTTAGCTGGCAGAGATCTTAAGAGGCAAGCAAATGAGGTATGTAACTTGTGTGTCCCCACTTTTAAAACTGTTTATAATTATCCAAGAAATTTTTTTCCTCAGCTTGTTTGTCACCGTGAATCCCTGGGTGGTTTTACCCCTTAGTAACCCTGATTGTGGCACATGTTCATGTCGGTAGGAGAAGTAAAAGAGAAAGTACCTGCTGCTACTATTGTTGCTTTTTAAGGAAGGAAGATTTTTATTTAAACGCTTGAATACCTGTCTGTTCTCTCCTTGGCCTTGCTAGAAAGTCAGTAAAGATAAAATAAAATTAAAGTCACTTAGATTCTTCTGAAAAAGATGATCTCTGGGGAGAGGCGAAGTCTGAAGAGCTTTGTATCAGAAGGCAAAGCTGGGGATAATTAGCAGCATATGAGAACAAGGGTTTGTCATTAGAGCGATAGCTGTCATTGTCAAACGACTGCTGGGGTAACGTTGCCCGAAGGCAACCCAGGCCATCCACGGTGGCAGAACCATCTGTGAACGTGCCCTCGTGACAGTGGTGCACAGCCGTTCCCCTCGGGGCAAGCTCCTGGCCCCCGCTGCCACCCTGTTCCCCCCTGAGCACCAGCCCCCAGTGCCCTGGCCCTGCCGGCAGCT
>NW_009258951.1:317330-357521 GCF_000687185.1 Egretta garzetta
CCCCTCCCACAGCCTGGTCCCCTTCATCCATCATGTCACCAGCAGCCTCCATCAAGGGCCCCTGCGGGACAGATGGGTGTCATCTGTGGGCCAGGGTCTGCGTGTCACCACTGTTCTCCTTGAGGCTTTCTGGTGTGCATCAATGCCGCTGGCCTGCTGGAGCACAGTCTTCAGTGAAACTTTGCTTTATCTCATGTCTTCTAAGGAAAGCAGTGACAGCTACGTCCCTTGAAACTTGCAGTTGGTGCCACAGTCTCTCTTTAAGAAAGCAAAATTTCTTTTGAACACTCAGGGTTTGATTTTAGCACACGTGCTTGAGATGGATGCAATTGCTATACAAGTGGAAAAAGGCATCCATCCTCCATGAGTCCTCCGGAGAAGAGCACGTGGATGTTTCCATCTGAAAACTGCTGTCAGAGCAGTAACCACGGGCTCTCAGCAGGGATGCAGCTCAAGAAGGGGGCGGCCCCAGCCTTCTCCATGGCAAAAATCACTTTGGATGTTTGTAGACACTAAATGCACTCGGTGTGCTAGCTGCCTATAGCACATACTTTCAAACTCAGATGCTTGAATATTTGACAATTAAGGACCAGAAATTGGTTGACAGTTGATTTAAATATTCTCAGTGTCTGGTGAAGAAATTTCAGGGGAGGGAGCTGTTTGTCATACATAGCGATTACTTTCCTAACGCTTTTTGATAATCCTGGTCCACGGCTGACGAGGGTCAACTTAGCAGATATGGTTTCAGTTTCAAAGATGAACATGCCTTTTATAACCTTGCACAACATTTTTAAAGGAAATTAAATACTAAATGAATGTATGTACTTAATGGGCTATTTATATAATGTTAATGACTCCAACTAAGAAATGCCAGGAGATGTACATAGTTCTTAGTATTTAATAAACAGAATGTGTTTACCACCATTTTGTTTACTGTGGCTGATATAGTTGTACTGGTAAAGTTTGGATTTATTTCTATTTTTGTTGTTTTTCAGCAGATCTGCATGGTAGGTGAATGTATATCTGCTCTCTGTGGTAGTCTGGAGAAATAATAATTGCTTCATGCTTGGCTATTCTTAACATTCAAGACATCTTTCTCCTTTCAAATAAGTCTACTACCTGCACCTTGTATCATAGTTTACAGCAAAGGCCCAACATGACTTTGTGATAGAAACGTGCTACGGTAACTGTTGTGTTTGTCTTGTTTGATGCAGCGAAGGCTGTTGGGGTCGGCGCTGTGCACAGAACAAAGCAAGATGATGGACCCAAGGTGAATGATCCCAGGCTCCTCCCAGATAAGTTTCTTCAGAGGACAGCCAAGGTAACTCCATGGAGAGTGACAAGCAAGCACGAGTGTGCTCCCAAAGGCTGGAGGAGACCAGCCCTGGCCTCCTTGTAATCTTCATCTGTTGATCTTTGAATCTCATTTCTCCATTTCAAAGAGAATAATTGTCCGATCTGATAAAAATCAAGTGTCTTGTTATTTTTACCAATTATCCTAGTTTAAATTCCCTTTGTTACGCAAAATTACTTAGCAAGATTCTGAAAAAAGTTTGGATACTATGGATATGAACATCAGGATATCCAAAGTTGTCAGAATTAATTCTTACAGACTTTGGAAAGGCTGTTTGTGCTGTTGGTTCAAGATTTGAGTCAACCTCTGAATATTAGGAGACCAGAAAAGGACTACTGGGTCAGGCTGGGTCAGGTCTTTTCCACTTCTTGTGCTTTCCCTTGCAGCCTCTGATTCTGGTCCCTCTTCTGGGCTGGGCTGCCCTCCGGTCTCATCCAGCGTGGCAATTCCAGTGCTCAGAATCGCACAGAGGTGCAGCTCCTGAAACCTTCTGGAAGGAACTCTCCTGTATAAGCTTAGGAAATCGGCTATAATATTTCTGTTATCCAGTGATTTATTATGGTCTACAAAAATATAGCCTGGATGAACACCTCTCTGGAACAATTATTTAGTGATATTGTAATTTATTATTCTTTTCAAAGCCGTCTTGTGTAAAGGTAAAATAACCCCTAACTTCAGAAGGCACAGAGAGGAGGAAAGAACTGCCAAATTCCCCACAGCACATCCTTTCCTGTGGTTAGCGTTGGATCCGCCAGCGGCACTGTTTTTGGACTGGCCTGTTCTGTGCTGAATGTCGAAATCGCAGGCCGAGGATACAAATGAAAGATTTTACAGGAGTTGCTTGTATGTTGTGGCTAATTCCCTGCATTTGGAAGCATCTGCTTCTTGTCTGGTTTTGTTCTGTAATCAAGAAAATTGCTGTGGAGAGCTAGCACTTGGAAGGCACTTACCTCTTCTATAGCCATGAGCAGGATGGCAAGGAAAATACATTGTAAATAGGTACTCGGTTAAAAAATACACGCACACTTATACACACACAGGGAAAACATGATATAGGCCTTGTGATTTTTCCAGGTATTCTGCTAAGCCTCTGTGTATCCCTATTCTCTTAAAGAAAATAAGTTTCTCTGAAGGTATTAACTGTAGGAACCTTTGCCTCTTCCAGGTGGTCTATATTTTGGAAAAGAAGCATTCCCGGGCAGCTACAGGCTTCATCAAGCTTCTGGCAGACAAGAACAGTGAACTCTTCAGGAGGTGTGCCATGTTCTCACCTGTGGACCACAGAGTGCCCAGGGCCTATGTGTCCTTGGCTGACTGCCCTCCAGACTTTGTAACCAGGCCTGAGGACTATTCAAATATGCTCTTCATTTGTCGCATAGTGGACTGGAAAGAAGACAGTAACTTTGCAACAGGGTATGTGGCTGCCATTGGAAGTAGAAATGACAGATTTCTAGTTGGAGTTCTTGGTTTCACTTAGTTTGATACATTCAATAGAGACAGGAATCTGTTAACAAGATACTTGTCTTGTATCCATCTGCCATTTGGTGGATGAACTGTGGTGAGGCTAAGGACAGCTCACTCATCACTAGTTAATCTGGCTACGTAATATTAGTTTCTTTTGGTGCTTGCTACAGTGTGCTGGCACATCACAGCATTAACGAGCGTATGGTCTTTGCTCAGAAGAGCTTGCAGTCTAGAGGGAAGACACACAGGTACTTAGCCTGATCAGTGCAAGCACCGTAGGGTGCTGGCAGCCTTTCAGTCCTTCCTCCCTTTGTGTAAGAGGAGTACACAGTGCATAGACATTTCATTTCTGCCAGAGGAAGATGATCAGTAGCTGTGAGGCTCATTTTTGGTTTTTAAGCCTTTACTGATAAGTAGTAGAAAGAAGTAACAGATTTTTGTGGTATTTAAATTCTTATTGCTTCAAGGAAGGATACTACAAATCAAGAGAAGATTTGTTCTGTCCTGGAGCAGATGAGAAGGGTGTTGCACTCTGCGCTTTTCAGGAGGCACTGTAAAGCCATTGCTGTCCAGAGTTCAAATTGCAGTCACTGCCGTGAAAGAGGAGATTTTAAGTCAGGGCTACTCAAATGGCCTGTGCTGTGCTGGATCCACATTGCAAGTTCATTTTGCCTCTCCTTGAGGAAGACGCTGTAGTTCTCAGCATTTTTGTTCTTTCCTTGGGAACAGCTGCAGTGTGGCAAGCACCCACCTGGAGTGGCCACGCTGCTTCCTATTGAGTGGGTCTCAGTAAGAAATGGTGGACATTGATAAATCTATTCATCCTGGGAAAAACTGAGTAGTCCTGGCTTAGTTGGTGGTCCAGAGTAGGTAACTTTAACCTATGGCAATGCTGTGGTCAAATTTTACAGGTGATGGGGATCTGGATGTAATCTGGAGCATATGCGGTAGTGGGAGTTAGGGGCATAAAGCCCAACTTTTCCCCTTGCAAAGCTGTTCTGATGGGGGAGCACAATGGATGTACAATGTCAGCACCGTGGTTTTTGGAGTCCTCAGCTCAAACTCCTGGTAAAACTTAAAACTTACATAAAGCTGGTTTTTTTTTTTTTTTTTTTTTTTTTTTTTTTTTTTAAAGTATGCTGGCACAGATCTATCAGCCCTAAAACTAAAAGTAAACTAAACTGAAGTCCCCGTTTCCCTGAGTTTGAGTTCATTACCAGTTGCGGCTGCTTTGTGTGCCCAGTAATAGCGAGTTTCACGTGTACCCCTTGAGAGCCTCACGAGCCATTAAGTCACTCAGTATTTCCTAGCTAAACTGCAGTGCATGAACTGAAGTTTGAGCCCCACTTAACTAGGGGCTGGCTGTGCTGTGAACTTCACTATGACTAAGTTTCTTATTGGCAGGGATTTTCTTTGTCTTCTTTGACTACAACAGAGAAAAGACTGGAGGGTGATTGTGTTGCTTGGCTTCTTGTCATGAACAACCCCCTTTTCAGCAGAAATGGGGGAAATCAGGAGGATGGGCTAATGCCTTTTTTCATTGGGTAATGTGCGTTTCTTTAATCTGTGCTTCTGACAGCATTGTATATTCTCATCTGGCTGATTTGGTAGTTTCCAAGATGTAAAGGGTGTTGTCAGGAAAGAAAACGTCCACGATTGTCTTCATACATAGCCATTTCCTCTGGGACTTCAGTAAGTGCCTTGTGGAGATGGGAGCATAAAACCTCGGTGACCCATTTTGTTTATAACTATAAATACCTGCTTCTTTAAACACTGAAAGACAAGGAAACCTCTTGAAGGTCCCAAAAGTTACTGTTTCCTTTCGGGCTGGTTTATAAGCTTGTTTATAAGCCATGTTAGTAGTCATGGCCCACCTGAAGGAGAGATGGGCAGGTGATCTGCAGCTCATTGCATGCTTGGCTTTTTGAATGTTCTTGTTCTGCCCACAGATTTCATGATACCCCTTTGGCAGCACCACCATAGTTTTGAAGGTGTCTGGACTAAAGAGCCTGTAGGTCATCACTCTGCACTGTCCAAGTCTGCTGGAAGTACGATAAGGGAAACTCCCTCCGCAATTGGCAGTCATCTCCCCTGGGTACCTTGGGTGTTTCCAGGCGCTCTCCATCCTGCAGCCAAAATCTCCCAGGCTGGTTATGCTCCTTCCTCAGCTTTTCCCTTGGAAAGTTCAGTGCTGTGTTTCCAAGCACAGTTCATGGCATAGTCAGGTCTTTGTGGTGACTGCATGTGGCTGGAGCAGTGGCATGCTCTGGCCAAGGGCTTGGCGGTGGCACTGGCCACCCAGGGTGGTCGCCTGCACAGGGGCAACCTGAGAGTCCCTGGAGGTCCCCTTGGGGGGGGGGGGTGCGTTTCTGTGTCGTGATTGCCACCTGGTGGTCACCAATGAGACACTGTCCCCTCTGAAGGGCACCCTGTCACCCCGATTGTGCTGGGAAAGAGCAGGGAGGAACTGATGTGTCCCAGTACCGCTGGTGATGCCCTGACAGTGTGCTGCTGTGCTCCCTCCTGCATGTGAATTCATTTTACTGTGGTAGTCAAATGCCGTTTAGCTGTACCTGCTTCAGGTAGCAGGTAAAGCAAAATAGCTCCAAAATATTCCCCTTTTCCAGATAAATATTACAAGTAATGCCACATACAGTTCTTTTCTGGGGACCTTTTTTCAGTGTCGCAGTCCAGGGCTGTCTGGAGATTAGTCCAGACATCTCTGCACTTTTGGAGACGGTTAAGGTAGAATCTTTTTGCCCCTGCATATAATGATGGATGAGACTATTTAAAAAAAAAAAAAAAGTAATAGTAAAATGTTGAATCACTGACTCCCTCTGTGTTGCACGGGGCCTGTGGGTATTCTCGCTCAGGGCCTTAGATATTGGTCTGTCAAGGTGACAAGATTTGCCATGGCATTTCCAATAAAATGAAATGTTGCACGATGTTCTTTTGCTAGACGCTCATTCCAAAGCCATCCAAGTGGCTTGAATTCTTTTAATCTCTGGCATTTCATTCTGTTTTTTTTTTTAATTCATAAATGTATTTGGTGTGAGGAGAAATGACCAGATACCTTGGGTGGCTCACTGTAAGGCTTGAGGGAAGGTCTGATTCCCAAGCAGTGTAGCTCTGTTGCAAAAACCCCTTCTTGCAGGTGGGTCTGTCTCTCAGCAAAGCTGCGTTCCCGTGGCACAGCTATCACCGTGCTACTCTGCAGCATGGGGTGGTCCCACCTGCCCTGGGAGCGCTGTGCTGCTGCTGCGCTCCGATGGCGAGTGGCCCGGCAGCTGAAGGGAGGCAGCTTCATGGTGCAGAGTGGGGCTGGACTGTGTGCTCAGGTGCTGGGGGTTCCTGTGACACAGCTCACTGGCTCCGTGGTGCTCAGCCCTGCAGACATCTTGCCATCTCCACTGGGACCTTTGGGCTTTATCAAGCCTGTGCAGCTGTGCCTGTGAGCTGCGGGCCCTGGGTGGTGGGAGCAGCTAGGTAGTCCTTGCTGACCCCTCTCTTGCTCCTGTACAAGCTCCCTCTAGGATCGGTGGCTTATTGATGTGTAGGATGTTCTCCTGCTGCTGAAAGAAATCCTCTGTGTAGGATGACTGTGGACAATTCTGCTCCAGGAGATACTGAGTAAGGTTGTTAAGTCTCCATGGAAGTTATTCACTCCCATTTGGGAGCCTGCCTGGCTTTCCAAAGGAAACATGCCTTATGTAATTACGCTTTGTCTTTTTGGAGAGTTCTTATCATGTAACCTTTGAATACACTGGCCAGTTTCAGCTGGGTCTGGGGAGTGGAGAGGGCTTGAATGTTTGTAGGGTGGTCGAATAGATGTGATCAGTGTCACCAGGAAGGGGACGATGGCAGCATGAGTGTGGCTCTGCCCCAGGCGCACACGCAGGGGAGGTCGAGCTCGGGTGAGTCGGCAGCCTGGAGCAGTTCCATGAGCTTGCAGCTATGGCTGCTTTGCAGAAGTACCCTGTGCTGTGTGCTGCCCAGCACCCCAACTGCCGCGTGTTCCTGTGGGTGCGTGGTGCCACTGTGTCTGACAGCAGCCCAAGGGTATTCAAGGAACCCTCCGAAGTGCTCTCATGCTCCCCCATCAACGTCACAGAAAAGAAATGTTTACGTCTGTAACCATTATAATTTTTTTTTTACCTTTTAACATTTAAAAAAAAAAAAGAAGATACACGTAAGCCTGGGGTGTCACAGACACCGTGACTCCCTGGGAGTGAATGTCTGACTGCCGCTGGGCCCTGTGCCTGTTGTTGTTTATAAGCCTCTTGAACTATTCTTGCTACCCTTGGTGGCCACGGAGCCCCATGAGTGATTTTACAGCCTGGCTGTTACTCCAGGGCCATCGGTGATCCTATATGTGTTACCTTTGATCACATGCTGTCCTGTCAGATTTTGCTCTGATGCAAGTCATCACGTCTGCGTGACTGTAACATGGCCCCAATTAAAGTCAGTTGTACACTTTTTATTTCAAGGTACTTGGGAAATGTTCCCTGGAATGCTGTAAATCAAATGTTAATTACTATAAAAAAATATTAGTCCTATATCAAACCTCTGGGTAAACCCCTTATGGTTCATAATCTAATTTCAGTAAACGGATCAAGAGAACATGGGTTTCAAGACTGAGCTGGAAAGCGCTCTGGCATTCAGAGGTGCTTTCCACGACCTGTCGTGCAGATGTCCAGCCACCCTCCTGGTACACTTCCCAGCTCTGCACTTCCAAGAGGAAGAGGCACCTGAGACTCAAGCCCTTGCCATTTCTTTTTGGTAGGGCAACATGTCCTCTCTTTTCCTCTTTTATTCTTTTTCCACAGTCCATCCTTGGTGGTGCTGGTGGGCCTGCAGACCCACGGCTCGTCCTTGCTTGGTTTCCCAGCTTGGCAGTAGATGTTGGAAATGAAGTGGTGATTTCTCTGGTTTATTGTTACTACTGAGAGAGAGGGAGATAAAACTGATGCCTCGTTTATTTACATTAAAATAAGGATCAGACAGGGACCAAGCTGCAGGAGCAGGGAACTCAGCTTCGATGCCAAACGCGCACGTATTTCTGCCATACAGTTTGTACATAAAATTGAAACAATGGAGGGAAATATCTTTTATCCTTGTTTTCATTTTTATTTTAAAGCTAGGCAATGTGAACTCTACAATTTACCACACCACAAAGCATGCAATCCTTTCCAGCATATTACACAATGTGACAGGTTTATTACGCAGCCCTTCCCGTTGTGAAGAGAGATAGCTGTGCTCCCATAAAGAAGATGGGCTTGCTTGTGCTGCACGGATGGGATTTGTTCTGTGGGCTTATGGCACGTTTGAAGCCCTGAGAGCATCTTGCTTGTCCAAATGACAAGTGCACTATTTTGGTCCCAATTTAGGAAAGTAATTAGTGCCTGTTGTCACTCATTGGAATTAAAGCAGAAGGATCAATATAATGATTGTGTATTTTATGCAGTGGAAAAACACTTATTAGAGTGGCTGGTTTTGCACTGTGTTATTACCCCACTTTTGTGTGATATTTTGATGGATTTGCCTTAATTTCGTTGTAATTTTCTTGGGTCAGGAACATTATCTCTATTGGCTATAATGTGCCATTCGCCCTAATGGCAGTGTATTAAAAAAAAAAAAAAAATTACCTCTGTGTGCTGTAGAGCAATCTGGGGGCTACAAAGAGGACAAGGGGAGCCACCATGGGACATAGGTTCTCATGTAGTATTTGTAACCAGGGAGGGAACAAATGCCCCACTCCTTTGGAGTCCCAGTTTGCACACTGTGTCCAGAGCCGAACGCTTATTTGACACCAGAGCTCTTGGACAAATGCATGCTGGGGTTTGCACCAGAGCAGATGGAAACTTTCTCTAAGCATAATAGAGCAGCAGCCTCATCCACACATGTGCAGAATGCTTCATCAAAGATTATTAGCACGTGGGGGACAGTTTCCCCTGTCTGTGACGTGCTTCGAGATCGTTGGCTCCTCTCCAGTTACCTCCTGGTTCAGAGGCTTCTGCTTAGCTAGGAGAGGAGGGACAAACTACTGGGAATGTTTAGGTCCTGTAAAGAGCCTGGAAAATGATTAGAAGGACGATCTGTGGGCATGTCTGTGTGTGTGACTCCTGTAAGGAAGGCAGTAAGGATTCCTCACACCCTGTGATGTCTTCATAGGGCATCAGTTTGCCCAGCAGAAATGCGTATCCTTTGGGATGGGGAGCAGTGTGCTGAGCTCCCTGGGAGCTGTCTTCTGCAGAGCTGCCTGGGAGCTGGTGGGGACCTGTTCTCCATTTCAGGTGGCAGGGGTGAGACATGCTTTTCAGTGATGAGGAGAGGAAGGGGGATCTCAAGGGAACTGGCCGTGTGTAAAGCTAGAGCTGCCTATGTGGAGGGCTGTGCTTTTTTCATCCCCTTTGTGTTTTTTTCTGAAAATTTGACACTTTCTTACCTCTGCAAAAACCTAATAATATAAAACATGTCCTTAATATGAGATGCACGAAGCAGCCCAGGGTACTCTCTGGCTAGATTTTTACATCTCCAGCAGACATAAGTCATGGTATGGTCTGAATTCCTGCAAAGTCCTCTGCCAAAACTCAGGGAGAAGTGAATGGGTGAAAGAGTATGTTTGAGGGCTCAGCAGCCTCTCTGCAGGGACAGTAACAACATGACAGTAGTAATCATACACTTAAAAAAAGCATCCCTTTCTTTCTTTTTGCAGGCAGTTGGCCAAAAGTCTTGGGCAGGCTGGGGAGATTGAGCCAGAAACGGAAGGGATCCTGACAGAGTACGGTGTGGATTTCTCTGACTTTTCCCCCGAAGCCCTGGAGTGTCTTCCCCAGAGCCTCCCCTGGGTTATCTCACCGGCAGAGATGGCCAAACGAAGAGATTTAAGGTAACAACAAAAAGCGGGGTCTGACACTCCATCTTGGGTTGGTGCAGGGTTGTTTTGTTTTGTTTTCATCACGCTTTGAAAAGGTACTGACTTTATTAAATGTACTGTATTACACGTTACCTGTGCTAGCATGGAAAGAAGCTGCTTTCTAAAGTACCTACAAACCCAGAAGATCAGTTATTTGGAGAAGTATTTTGTGAGGCAAAGAGGCTTTTTCTCAAAAGAACTATTGAAAACTGAAAATTTGGTGTTTGGCACCTAATCTGAAAGCTTTATGTTTTTGTCTGGAATGTATTACGTATTTTAGTGGTAGTTTTATAGCAGAGATTTTCTGAATGCCTGGCAGATCAAATGGTCTTGGACACTGTTACTCTGAAACTTAAGCACAGGTAGAGACTGTCCCGCGTTTTCCTGTCTAGTCTCAACATTTTTCTCTGTTTTGAAGAACTGGTGTCATGGGGAGTTTATGACGGCTCTTGATCAGGTTAGCAGCTGGCAAATGCAGTCCCTGCAGCCTGGCAACTCTGTGCTGTCCACCTACCTCACGTTAGCCATCCCCGCAACTTAGTGAAGTTCCCACTAGCATTTGGGAACTCCATAGGCTCTTGGGTGGTAGACACTCTTGACATTGCCGGACTACCCAAAACTAGTGGATTTGCTGCACTTCAAAGTGTCAGATTTCAGAGATGTCTTCACTATACAAATATTTGAAGACAAAAGAAAAGTAATTTGTTAGAACCTCACTTTGCAATAAAGGAAGGTGCAAGAAAGCAAACAAATAAATGCATTATTAAGATGATATAGTGTGTTCCACTCCCACCCTTGCTTATGGTAGAGCATCCTGTCTCAACTGGCAGATTCATTGCTTTCTTGCATATTGCTGAGGTGAAACAGCCCCATGAGCCTGATTCCTCAAGACACTGCACTGGTACAAGCACCTGCATATAGGTAGCAAGCTCCTCTCCCTCTTAATTTTTCTGTGTTATTGACATGGACATTAGCAATTTGAGCAGATGAGCCATTTGTGCCTGTACCTGGACTCCAGATGTTACTTTGGACCTAATTCTGCACTGTAACCTGCAATCTCTTTACTGCTTCAGCTTTACTGGATTTCCGTTGCCATACAATGGAATAATCTAGGGGAGAATCATAGTCCTGATTGACCAGTGGTAACACTCAGATACCAGATCCAGACTGTAGGCTTCAGGTAGCTTAAAAAAAAAAAAGATACTGAATGCTGCAGTTCAGAAGTCACTGGAAAGTGATTATTTTTAATAATCAAATTATTAATATCAAAATAATTTTGACTACATTTCAGTAGCATTCTCTGTTTCTTCTGACCAAGTTCTTTCAAGCAAATAAAGAGCTTGACTTGTTTCCAGTCAGAAAATCAGTTTTGGAAACAAATTCCAAGTGCATTTCTTGCTTTTATTGCTGAATTATTACACTGGGGCTTATCAAGGTGATAACAGTTTTGCAGTTAAGCCATTTAAATCCCTCTCTGCCCCTTCCTGACCACAGTGCACACTACAAAGTAGATTTCCTTTTGATCCTCTCAAATATAAACTTTTAACAGTCAAGGTTTTTAAGACAATTATTTGAGCTAATTTACTAATCCTTTTAATGTCAACTGCCACACCGCTGACTAACTAGTCTGTGGTCTAAACACATATGGAGATAACGTGAGACTTCTAGCTATGGAAAGTAAAATACAGATGGTTTTTTTGTTTCCTCACAGTGAGAGGTTTGTCTACCCAGAAAAAGGTGAGTTTTATTAGTAAATGTAGTGTGAATTGTAGCTGAGTGGGGTCCTGCAGTTGGAGACCTAGCCTCCATCTCTTCTGGTCTCGCCCATCAGACCTTGAGAGACTGTTCTTGACAAGTCCCAGGGTAGCTTGGCTTTAACTTGGTATTAAATATTAGCTTTCACATTATTAGCACTAGGTGCGTTGTGGTCTGCAGTGTTGTATGAATAGCCGGTATGCACTGGCCCAGGTTGGCAACCAGAAGAGGACACCTGAACCTGGGTATCTGCTCTGGGTGCACACAAGAGCTGTGCCTTGTTTTCCAGGGGAGCTCACACCATGTTCAATGGCACCTGCCTCTGTGAGTGCCCATCTTCACTGTACTTTTTGCATGTTGATCTGTCAGGCTCTGAGAGTACAAGATAAGATAAATTACAGTGAAATACTCATCTTTTCTCCAGAACAGCCACGTTAACATTTCTAAATACCTCATCCTAATTCAGTTTACACATTGCTCACCTGACTAGAGTAAACACACATTAGAGTTTGGCTTAAAATACTTTCATCTCTAGTAAATCCTCTCCAGTTCTGTAACAGTGCTGTAAATTTTCAAGTGTCATGCATTAAGCTTCTGGGATTTGGAACCGAGACCTAAGCAAAGTCTTCGGTTTTCAGGTGTTTCCTTTTCCTGAGATAACTTCTCCTTGTTTCCTTTCATCATGGGAAATGACCCTTTCCTCCTCAAAGGTAACTTGTGTGTTCTGCTAACAAGCATCCCGAGTATGGTCAGGTGTGTTTGCAAGTTGGTGTGTAGAGCACGGAGGTAGAGGTTCTGCACTGGAGGCATTTGTGAGTGTGGTTTTAGATGAAAGTCAGACAATGTATTTCACCAAGCTGCTGAGGCTGGGCAAGAGGAGGGAAGGATATTTTGTCCATGCCATCTTGTAAATATGTTCCTTGATCTTCCTGCGAGTCTTTCAGTTTTACAGGAAGCCTGTTCTTGCCATGCCTAGTCTGTTTGGATAGCAACTGTGATCTCACCTACATAGCCTGTGCAGAATTGCTTCCAAGAGATCTTTTTTTTTCCCTCATTTCTCCAGTAATGGCTCACAAAGAAAGGTTTACATAATATTTTAATATTACTTAAGGCAGAAAAGATCCAAACCTCGTGAATGGCTTTGAAATCTTTTAACTGATTTAACTCTCTGCTCTGCCATTAGTGCACAGTTTTGCCGTGGACATCTGCTTTTTACCTGCATGGGTTTATCTATTTGTAAAATTAGGCAAGTATTTCATGGGCACTGCCAGCTTACTTGTTTGTAAAGAGCACCAATAACTTCTAATGAAAAGCACTAGGCAAGTATTAGGTGCTGGCATTGCATACTGCAGTTGTATTTTGTAGAGAGCATGAAGTTTCATAAAGTGTCGGAATAGTGTGGTTGAGGAAACTTCCCTTCCAGAGACTTTAAATGTGATAATACAGATAGGACCAGAGTTCTCATCTTATTATTCAGGTTGACTGGAATTGATATTTTTTTCATTAGAAGCTTGAGAAGTGTTTGGTTTCTGCTTTGAGAGAAACGTTGGAGGATTAGTGTCATAGAAACAAATTTTGATGGGTGCAAAGTTTCAACCATTTTCCGGTCTTTTCCAGTGTTTCAACGTGTAATTTTCATTTCCTTGTTTGCTTTGCTTTGCACTTAGTGTTTCAATGGTGTGGGACAAAATGCAGCCCCTGAACAGAAAAGGGGTCAGGGCAAAGGAGGAAATGAAAATTTCGGAGGTGGGTGCAGGAGATGGGGGCTGGGGGAGGAGGCCAGTTGAAGAGGTGTAGCCAGGAATCTAAGAAACCCAAAAGCTATTTCTAAAACTAATTCCAAATGTTTCTAATTTCATTCATATCTTTTTGTTTCCTTTACTGCTTAACTGGGACAAGAAACTAAAGCCAGGAAAGTCCGATCATAGTGGGAAACAAAAACCTAAATATTGGAGAGAGAAAAAAGGCCATTCTTTGCAAACCAGTTCTGCCTCCCATTGTTGGTGTTACTGTGGAAAATGTATAACATCATTCTTTTGGAAAGTGCTAGAGCCTGTTCAAGTAGAGATGGTTTATATAGTCTAACATGGAAGAACTTGAGGATATCTATTTCTTTACCATTTGCCTAATAATAAGTGAGCCTGTTGACCTCCGCTGGACTATTACAAATGTGAAACTTGGCACTCAAAATTGCTTGCTCTAAATTTTCCAGTTGCTTTCTCTTTTTCCATTTGATGTCATCCTGCCAACTAGTGATTTTATTATTATAAACAGGACATTGTATTCACTTTTAAGAAGAAATATGAAGCTGAAGGTAAAATTACAAACTGCAGTTTCTCAGCTGGCAAAATACAAAACAATGAGCTAAAAATACTGAGCAGAGAAAGGGTGCTGTGGCAAGAAACTCTGAAATATCTACAAGATGGATGTGGTCTGAGGAGCAGAATCTGACTGCAACTGCACTCCTGAGACTCACCAAATGGTTGAGGTTGGAGGGCACCTTTGGAGGTGATCTACTCCAAGCCCCTTGCTCAAAGCAGGGTCAACTAGAGCAGGCTGCTCAGGACTGTGTCCGTTTGGGGTTTGGATATCTCCAAAGTGGAGATTCCACAGCCCCTCTGAGGAACATGTTCTGGGGTTCAATCACCCTTACAGTGAAAACATGGGCATGTTTTACCTTTAAATGGAATCTCCTGTATTTTGTGCCCATTGCCTCTTGTCCTGTTGCAAGATACCACTGAGAAGGGTCTGGCTCTGTCTTCTTTACTGCCTACCATCAGGTATATTTTCACATTGATAAGATCTCCCTGCCTGAGCCTTCTCTTCTTGAAGCTGAACAGTCCCAGCTCTCTCAGCCTCTCCTTGTAGGTCAGAAGCTCCAATTCCTTGATCATCATTGAGGCCCTTCAGCAAACTTGCACCAGTATGTTGATGGCTTCCTGGTACTGGGGAGCCCAGAACTGGACACAGCACTCCAGCTGTGGTCTCACCAGTGCCAAGTAGAGGGGAAGGATTGAAGGACTGCATATCTTGGCCAATAGAGTGTTGCCAGCAGGTCACCTTTGCTATAATGATATGTTGTTGGTTCATGTTCAACTTGTCCATCAGGACCCCAGGTCCTATTCTGCCAAGCTGCTTTCCAGCTGGTGCATGGGGTTATTCCTCCCCACATGCAGGACTTTGCTTTTCCCTTTGAGCTTTGTGAGATTCCCATCAGCCCGTTTCTCTGCTGAGGCCCCTCTGAATGGCAGCACTGTCCATTCCTCCCATGAGGCTAAAAGACCCGAAGGGCATCAGACCAGAAGACAGCAAGGATCCACTGCATTGGCAGGAGATAATTAATGCCCGCTTGCTTCCCTTGCAGGGCAGAGTTAATGAACGTTGCTCTTGCAGGCAAAGGGCTCTAATGCAATGAAGTTTTCAGTTAAAATTTGCATCTTGGTATTTTGGCATGTGACCTCAATTGCAACTGACCTAAAGCTATCCAAGTTGATGAAGGCTAAATTGTAATTTTGGCTGCCCATTCAGTAATGTAGCATCCTTCGTTTGGTTGATAAGGGAGGAAGAGCAGAGGTGCTCTGCTCTGTCTGTCCAGTGCAGAGGGAATCTCTGTAGCACTGTTTGTAACTGGAAAACACTGGGAGCAGGGCAGTACCTCCACTGTAGTTCTGCCTGTTATTTCTTTCTTTCTTGAGGAGTGTTACAGCTGGTAACAGGGATTAGCAGTGCTTATACTAAGGGTTTGACAGCATGCTCTTTGCTATAGATACCCAAGGAGATTATTGGCTGACAGAATTAGAGGTGATGGCAAAAATGGCAGCCTGGAGCTGTGCAAGGGGTGTTGGAGGAAAGCAGTCAGCCTCTGAAACAGATGTCTTTTCAAGGCAGGTGGATGACTTTAGTTAGAAATGAGTGCAAGTCAGATAAAACATCATTAAACAGCTTGTTTCCTGGAGATTTTCCACTACAAAAAGCTAGTGTTAAGTAGAGCAAGACTTACTCAGCTATAATAGGGTATGTAAAAACGCTCTGGTTTCTGATGGAAACTGAGCAATGACTTGTTTAGCACATGTATAAGCAACATTGCTACAGACCCGACTGTTATCTTGGCATGGAGTGGAGACACAAACAGGGCCAGATTATGATCTCTGCCTTGTCACTGAGCTGTTCTGTGACTAATTTAATGTTCTCCATAGGGAGATACAGGGCATACAAAGGATTACTCAGTGGTGTCTAAGGATATCAGATCTAGTCCCTCTCTGACGGGATTGATTCCAGAAGATGGTGATGATGGCTGTACCTGCTCTGGGTACTTCTGCTGTCCAGGCAGCCTGGGGAATGATACCCTTCTTGGATTGGTGAGGAGAGCTCATGTTATCTCCATCCTCACCCATTAGCTGAGTAAGTAAAACTCTGAATAAATGCGGCGCTGCTGTCGGAGTGATGTGATTCAGCTCCTTGCTTCTGGTTGGCTTCTTCAGATCCTCCTCTCTGTTTTCATAACATTTTCTACTACACTGTTTTGTACAAAATGATGCAAGGTCTTTGCTCTCAGGTGCTTTTGTTACAGTGGCTGGTGTACACAGACACACTGGCAACTTCACTGCTGGTTTTCCTTACAGGAAGGCGCGTGTGGTCATTGGAAGTGCAGCTTCAAGCAGGATCGGTGGTGTGTAGTTGGACAGGATTACTGTGTTCCAGTCTTGTAGGCCATCAAAACTAAGCTTGTTTAGTTAAGAATCTGTTTAGTTGTGGAAAACAGTAATAACTTTTGCAACTAGCTTGTTATACATACAGTCTTGCTCCTGCCTGGCTGCCTATTTTATGGAGAGAAATGGAGAGAATAACAAAGGGAGATGAGGATAAAATCTTAAATCAATTTGAGAACATGTCTGTTTCTTACTGGATTCCGCTGGATCACAAGGTGAGCTGCTGATAAGCAGAAGAAAGTGCCCTATCCTTTCATGTTTATATGTGTTAAGATAGCGCAGGGGTAGATAGGAGATGAAGGATCTAAGTCCTGGTGTCAACCCAGGTATCTGTCTCTGATGCTCTAGGTGAAGAAATCCAGAACTTCTTCAGCAGGTGAAGCAGTGTATCCCTGCTGTGGTATTTCAAGGCTGATCACTGGGACAGGCTGGTCGTTACACGGAACAGTGTTTTCCTTGTGGCTCCATGGAATGGTCTGAAGCATGCCCTGAAGTTTTTGGGTGATTGGATCCTTATTCCCAGTTTGTTCTCAGACACTCACTTGCTAAAAAGAAAAAAATAAATCATAATATAGATGTCACACATACAGGTATATGAGGCAGGGTTGTACTGCATGGATTAGAAGTGGGGCAGTCTGGAAAAGACAAAAATATTTTCAGCTATGAGGGATTGATTTACAAGGAAGGATTAACTATTGAGTGTTGCCAACACTGAAACTAGAAGTTCGTGAAAGATGCAGTAGTTGATAGTTAAAATATGTGGACCAAAATTAAAAAAATGGGAATCATTTAAGGCAGTGGGAGGGTAGAAAGAGGTGTTATGAGGACAAGTAAGGTAAAACAAAGAGGAAACCTTTCCTGTGCAACCTAAAATAGGCTGTAGCTTAGACTGCTAAAGAAAGTATTGGAAACTCCATCACTAAAGATGCTTAATACTATACTGGAGAAAGTCCTCGCAAATGTATTGTCATGAGTAGTCCGGCTCTGACCTATGGGGGTTGGATGACCTAATGTCTCTTCCATTTCTAGCTCTGTGCATCTATGATTAAAGTAGTTTATATAATGCAAGAACATTTTCAATTACACTCCACCTTCTTGCGTGGGATAGTGGTGGTACAGAGACCTCATTATATTTGTGGCACAATTACAGCATGACTTGTAGGAAATACTGCTGGTGCTCAGTCTCTCAGAGACTCTGATCTCGTTTATATGTATGTTGGCTTTTCAAGCCGTTTAGGTGTGTTACAAGACTGCAGTGCTCTTTTTTCCATCTTCCTCCTTACTTGGAGGCCATAAATATATAGAAGGAATAATTGATTCTGGTTCAGCAATCCACTGAGCAGTCATTGGTGAAAATGTAAATGTTTATTGTTGTAGATGTGTAATACATCAGGATTCATTGTCAGCTGCTCTCTTGGACCAAGGTCTGTTTTCTGAACCAGAACAGGACGTTAGCTGAAACATAAACACAGAGAAATTAAAAAGAACAGTACTAGCTTGATGTAGAAAGTTGGGCTTTCGGTGCATTTTACACTGTGCTGGATTTTTGTGGGGCTTTTAACAATTAGTGTTTGGAAGGGGCAGTTTTTGCTTCCAATTATTTTATAATTTCATTTCATTTTGAAATCTATGTACCATGCAAAAAGAGTTTTGTGATGCATCAAGTATCTTTGTCAGTGTGTTACAGGGTATTCAGAGTGCCTTCAGAGATTTGTCAGGGTACTTCTCTTGCATGCATATTTTTTTTAATATATTCCTTTTAAGAATCTGTCTTGGAAGGAGCCACTCTGGGGTTTTAACTAAAATCTGCCAGCATCAAGTGTGACAAATGTGGTAGACACTACACGTAATAGATGTCTTTAGAAGTGGGATGTTGAAGTTTCTAAAATGTTCAAGCACTGATTGTTCTCTGAAATTTTGCTCTGAGAAAGAGTACTTCATCCCCATTTGAGTGACGAACGTCAGTGGAATTGGTCCCATGCTTATTGGCACTTTATAACAAACCTGCACAGACACTGTGGTCGAGCTGGGTTTACTTGTGATTGAAGAACGAGATTGATTTTTGTGGTTGCCATAACAATTGGACTGTTGTGTGAAAAAATGTTAGTGGTGTTCACTGGAGTGAGTTGACAGGTCTAGGATGCCTGTTCCCAAATTAAAACAACTGTTTCCAGCTCTGAGAAATGATGTCTGTTTAACTTTTGCAGGATGGAGCTCAGCAGGGTCTTAGAATCTTTAAGCTCTTCGGGTCATTTCTAAAAGTGCCTTTTCTAGGCTTAATTTTAAAATGCCAGCTTTGAGCTGGAGTTAATAAGGGTAAACCAGGAGGCTGAGCTTTCACTCCCACCAGGCTATTGTATGTACGCGCAAAGTGGAGAGAACAGGACAATCTAAGGAGTCCCTAGAAGAATTTAAATGCATTGCAAGTGTCTAGACATGCAGTCACTCGTACTGTAAATGTCTTAGCACTGACATACTCAAGTTTAAAGAAGACTTGCACTGCCTAAGCTTTAATAAGCAAAATGATGGTAATTACTGTCTCACCTGCAGCTGCAGCAGTCTGGTCTTTGAAAATAGACTGATGCTTCTGTAGAAGATTTAGCTTGGTGCTTCAGGAGCCATTGGATGACCAGAGGGACTGCGGACTGTGAGCACTGGGCTTGGAGCAGGGCAGGATGGTCAGTGTGTGGGTAGCCACTGAACTGCTTGAATTTTCAGTTGTGCAGTGTTTGTGTGCTGGGAATTCACAGGCAGTGGATTTTGGCCACCTTTTCCATGCTAGTGGGTGCCTTGGGTTCTTTTTTCTCTTCTGTAGTTGTTTTGGATGTGTTGGTTTTCATGAATGACTAGTAAACGTTGCAGGAGACTGCCTCAGTCTGAAAGTTGCCTTTGGGAGAGTCAGGATGGGGAGGTAAATAAGGTAATTAAGTTCAGGCACCTTAATTCTACCCAGGTCCCTTTGCCTGGCTCTTCTGTTGGGAGACCTTTGGTGGTTCCCTGCTGAGCCCCTTCCCTAGGTGCTCTGGTTTGCTTGCAGAGGCGCCCAGCTCTTGCTCTCTTGTGAGACTTGGCAGCCTTGTGCAGTCCAACTTCAGGCAAATGGTAAAGTTGGGGCTTCAATATGAGTGACTTCAGTTGGTGATGGCTGCAGCCAAGGCTAGGAGGGGTGGTGATCTGCAGGATGCAGGAGCATGGTTGTGGTTAGGCTGCCCAGCTGACGTGTGCTCGTGGTGCCTGGGATGTCCTTCCTCCATGTCTGCTTTCCCTGGTTCCTGAATAGCTGGCTCTTGCTTGCTTCTTTAGGACTCTGCCTCCTGCAAATGGTCACACCAGCTGGTAAGGACATAGTCTTGCTTCACCGAGGGTTTTCTGATGCTCTAGTGGGTACATGCAGTTCTCTGAGTGGTTATTTCATGGTTGTTGGCATTTGTTAGTCTCATAAAAATCTGGGCTCCGTGTCTCCACTGGTGGGTTGACTCATCTGTGTGCTGCTGGCTGGGAAGGCCTTCCAGTTGTGTTAGGAGGATCTGCCATGGCTGCAGGGCGCTGCTTTGTCTACTGTGTACAAACTGGTGCTTTTCTCTATTAGCAGCACCAGGCTGCCTTTACAGAAAATCACACTGGTAACACCCAAACTTTGCCTAATAACTGGCCATGCAAGAAACCTTGCCTCTAATACAGCCTGAGCCCATGCCTTACAAATGCAATGCTTCATCTTGATCCAAGTAGCCTTCCACTTGAGTGAAGATGGAGCCCTGACCACTGGGACCTGTAATCTCCTTGTCTCGTAGGTGTTTATATTTTATGGCTAGCTCTGATATGTTGAATTCCAAGCAGTTCAGCTGGCAAAAATTGAACTATTTTACCAAACCTTGCAGCACCAACTGTATGGTATTTTCTCTGCTGATTCTTGCGCATACCTTTTTGTAGATGTACCTGTTTGCACAAAGAAAAACAAACTCTTGTTGCAGTCCAGTGATCTGTGAATGTTTTAATTACCATGATGGTAATACCAGCTCACCAGCAGACTACTTAATCTTACCTCTACCGCTGCACTAGCCATTTATTTTAGGTCCTGTTAAGGGTAAAAAGACTAACTGCTCTGCAGATGTGCTTGTCCGCTTTAATTAGTCTTCCTTAAGCTGTGCAAAGAGAAACTGCACTTAATTAGCTTTCCTTAAATTAGGATTGATATACCAGCCTGTATATGTTGATGCTGTCGTTACTGTGTAATAAACTAAGTGCTCTATTCTGCAATTATTCTTCCCAGGTGGTTGATTTGCAAGATGGCAGGCAGAGCCAGCGTGTGAGCTTTGGTTTTAACAGTGCTCTTGTTGATGCCTTGGGGCTAGAGGTGGCTGGGTCAGCGCTCCTGGGCACTGCCTGGGGCTGGTACGGTCTGGGCAGTGTGTGTGTGGCTCATGCTTTCCTGACTCTTGCTTGCAGGTCCACCATGCTCAGTGCGAGCTGTTCCCCAGATCCTCCAAAATTCTTACATGCATTGCCTTGCTCTGGTGCATGAAACTTCTATCCATGAGGAGGAGACAGAAAAGATTTTGTTCTTCCATCAACAGAAATCCTGTGCCAGAGCAGGTCCACTTTTGCAAACCTGCATTAAACATATGTTTTGGACGAAGATGCTGCTGTAAAAATTGGAAGTTTCCACACTGAAATGTTTGGGTTTAATAAATAATAATGAGGAGGCTAGGGAGTTCTTAAAGGCACATAAGATTATCTCTGGTCCTTTCTAGCACAAAGACCAGAAAATCTCTTAACTCTGTGCGTGTATCTCCTAAACTGGTTTCCTTTAACTCACCAAGTTGTGTGTATGTTGGAACGAGTGGACTTGGAACATCTCATTACTTTTGTGAAGTATGTTTTGACAATTTTAAATGAATAAACCAGATTTTTATTAGGTGTAACAACAATGAGAGATGACTCCTTTGGGGCTTTTAAAGAAGAGGGAGAGGGGGATGATCAAGCTCCTTAACCCACAAGGTCACCTTGGCACCCCTCCAGAAGCTGGAGACCGCTGCCAATTTGTATTTACCGGTGGTCAATGCAAATGTGCATGCATGTAGCTGGGCTATTTGCTTGTGCTTAAGCAACGTCTTTGTTAGCAGGTGCATAAAAAGTACTATTGCCTTGAGGTTTAGTCATACAACACACTGCAGGTTGGTTTTGTTATTGGTTATGGTCAGAAATGTGGTCTGATATCTCCAAGACGCCTTGTGCCACAGCCTTTGGGGTATTGTACAGCCAGACAGCATGGTCAGGGGAGGAATTTGAGCGCCTCCTTCCTCTTTGTGGAGGGGACTTGCCACACAGCTGGGAGCAATGTTATTTCTTCACCCAGATGTTTTTTGTCAGCTGCCTCCAGGGTCCTCCCTGGGGGTTTGTGCAGGAGTGGCTGGTGTAGGTGCCAAGGGAGGCGACAGCTTGCAGGCTGCACTGCCTGCACCCAGCCCTTCCTCCCCTCGCTTTTCATTGCCTTGCACCGATTCTCTCCAGGATGAGAGGTGGCTCTCTGCAGTGTGCTGGAGATAAAAGGCAAGACTGGTAGGGCTGGAGGAAAAGCAGAATGAGATATCTGAGAACATGCCTTCCTGGGAGCCCTTGCCCTGGAGGAGCACGCGTGCAGGGTGCTGCCCTCGGGCTCAGTGCTGCAGTCCCATCACTCGGTGGATCGTTTTCTTTCCCGCATGCCAGCCCTGGTTCCTATAGCCATCTGAAACTTGTCCAGTAATAAAAACTGAAAACCAGAAATATAATTCATCACACTTAATAATGCAATTACTGGTGAGCAGAATTTGCTTAGAAAACTTCAACGAGGTGTGCTCCTGTGTGCCAGGATTATCTCACTGCTGTGAACTTTGAGCTCTGCCTGCAAGCTTGAGCTTCTCTTGTCCCATTGACTACCTGGCCATCAGCTCTGCAACACTTCTGCAGAGTCCTTATGCCAGGGAGTATCATTCCTTGTGTTACTTGCTCAGTGACTTTCTTACCTCACCTTGCAGTCTGTGCCCAGAATATACTGCCTGTGACAAGCTACAAGTCCAAATCCCTTGAGTAGTTTTAAAGGAGAAGCAGATCTGTGCCTGGTGGTAAAACATATCCCAGCTGTGCTGCACATAGAAATGCTGGTGAGAAATGCTAAATCGGTATTTGTCTGGACCCCTCTTCAGCTTTGCATCTGTGAGTTTAAGTATCTCAGACGGCGAGCCGTGTCTGTGCCTGCGGTTTGCATGCTAAGAGGCTGCTCGGAGCCCGGCCAGTGCGTCCCGAAGGGCAGTAGGCTGTGCACAAAGCACTGCCCGGGGGCCTGGGGGCTGCCTCCCTGGTCCCACAGGTTTGGGTTCTCTGAACTGGGGCCACCACTGACCTCTGCAGTAGGTTTGACTGACCAAATGCATCTCAGCAAAGCAGCCCATTAGTTGCTGCCATTGTATAAATGTGTTCAGAATTTGGCACCCGCGTATTTATGCTCTCTTCTTTCCAGGGCAGACTGCAAATATGCACTTCATTGAAACCAATCTGCTAATTTTTGAACTGCCTGGAGCTATGATTCTCAGTGAGTGGCAGATGCTTGCGGTTGCAGGCCCCGAACATCTGGGATAAGCTATCTGTTCCCCTGACACAGGAACCCACATTCTCTTTGAAGAAGCTCTTAAACCTTTTTCTTGCTCCCTTGTCAGATAAAGCAAGCCATTAGTGTCCGTTCAGTGTGGTTTGCTCTTTTAAATGAAGTAACTTAAAGGAAGATTTACTACATGTGGCTGGGGGGGGAGTCACGGTGCAGGATGCTGTTGCCTTTATACCCTGTGAGTTAGTGGGACCCGGTGTATCAATACATGCAGGCTGGCACATATGCATGCCCCCATACTTCTGTACTATAGGTGTCTGTGTATCTGCATATCCACGGCTCCCTGAAGAAAGCTGCACAGTACCTTGGAGCGGAAGTATCCTGAAATTCCATCCTTAGGTGGAATTTTAAGGAATATTTGTTTATGGAAGTAAGGTTGTTTGCAAGCCTTTAAAAATTGGTTGATTCCTGGTGCTGGATAGCTAGGCAGCAACAGATCAAAGTCCCAGTGTAGTTGAAAAGATTTTATATCTTTCAGAGTCACAATCTCTAATTTGTTTAGATGCATGTGAAGGATCAGAAACTAACGTGCATCTGGGGATTAAGGCAGCTTTGCTATCCAATCTGAAAGCCAGCATATTCTAAAAGATTTTCAAAGTCTCGGAAGGCAGTGAAGTGCTTTACTGATTTTTATGTCTTTGAAAATCTCTATTTAGTGTGCCTGGTGGAATTTTATAAATACATGCTGCCAGCTGTCTGACACCAACGGATACCACCCAGAGCATTTAAGTACCTAAGTGATAGGGCTGTGAAGATAGAGACATTGCTCTTACTGTGCAGGCACCCATGCAAAAAGACTAAGACTTGCTAATTCCACGTGATGCTTGCTCCTTTAAAAGTTTGCTGTAATTTTTCCCCTGCCAACTCTCCTACCCCAGGAGTATACTGGTGATTATGCTGTAAGAAAAATAATATATGTTTTCATTATGTATCTCTAGAAGGGAGTTGCCATCATGATATGAGTTTTTCTGTGGCAAGAAGAAAAGCAGCAGTCCGATCTCTTCCTTGGCAGCCCCAGCCTATACCATTGTGCTTGGGGATCTTTTAACTAGGGAGGGGCCAAACTTATGCTAAAGGTTAAGATTAAAGCAAAATAAACCAGCAAACCCGTTCCTTTACTGTCTTCACTGCTCTTCAGCTCCAGTCCCACATTCCACACGTAGTTAGGGGGCCTGGGCAAGAAGTTGCTGTAGGGCAGCCCAGGATGAAGGGAGGCCCTAAAGCAGGGGCTTAAGAAGTTTTATTTGTCGAGTGCTTCAGGTTTTGGGTCTTGCTGGTGCCAGGCTCTGTTCTATTAAACTTGCTGATTCCTGAGTCTGGTGCTCTATTTTGTCTCATCTGTCTGGTCCTGGACCGTAGCTGTGGTCCATCTTGGTATGTTCTCAGTTTCCCTGCCGCCCACCGCTACGGGACATACGTATGTGAGCCTTCCAGGGCAGGGCTGCATATTCCAGGTATCACCTTGTACAGCGTACGTGAAAGGGCATTCAGCTTTTCCTGAGTGCCAAGTTGATTTGCTAGATCTAATTAGCGGATTTGGAGCTCTTTCTTTCTATAACTTTCACAGTGTTTCCTAGTGAGCCTGCTTTTCCCTTTGGTGCACAATAGGCAATGTAGATGTTATACAGTATTGCACCCCTTGGGTGTTTTTACTGAGACCAAAACTCTCACTCATTTTTGTTACCATTCAGCTTGGTTTGTAGCTGCCTCTGCTCTGTGCTAGCTGTGCTCGTGGAGTTTCAGATGCTGCGATATCTGCTCTTGTGCATGGGGATGGAAGTTATTTGTGTTCCATTTAGCTTTGCAATTAGGAACAATCTATTTTTACTCTAGCTGTAAGGCATCAAGACTTTTACCTGCTTGTTTTTTTGGAGTGAACTTGATGGGCTAAATTGTTTCAGTTTTGTGGAGGAAAATCAGTAATGAGATGAAAGCTGTTAAAGGCAAGCAGATCAACCAAAAGGAAAAATGAAAAAAAAACCAAACCCCAAACCTAAAAAATAAGGAGATTCACTCGTCTAAAGCCTTTTGGTTTTTTTTAGATTTAGACTTTCAGATTAGGTTGGAAGATGTTTCAACAGCCAGAGTCTTCTGAAAACGTGGTTGTTACTGTCTGGATGTCTCTGATGGTCTCTGTGTTTTGATATCTTCTTCATGACTGGAAGATAAATTTTTCTTTTCTTCTTTTTTCCTTGGATAGGAAAGAATGCATTTTCACCATCGACCCATCAACTGCCAAAGATCTTGATGATGCTTTGTCCTGTAAACAACTCCCTGACGGTACGAGATATATTTTACAAAATACTTCTCAGTGTTTATATCCAGCCGTTGACACATCCATATATGTAATTTGTCATGAAGTATTCTTTACCAAATAAGAGCAGAGTAATAAACTAGTTTTTCTCTTGTTGTTTTAATTGCCTGTTTTCAGAAATCTTAGAGCAGATATCTTCAAGCTGCACTCTGAAGCAGTCTTGGTGTCAGGAAAAGCAGACCCATAGTGTTTTGCATAATCAGAGCTGTAATTTGATTTGAGCAGATCTCAGCTGTCTCCTGTCATTACAGGAGTTACAGCTGAATAGCTAATATGCTGCTCTTGCAGACTGAAGTCTAGTGAAACTTTGACCTTGAATACGCAGTCCCTGGGTAAAGGAATCCAGTTTTTGGAAGGTCACTGGCTGAACTGCTTTTTGGTGTTTATAGGATGCTGGGAATTGTCAGATGAGCAGAGTGTGGCTTATAAGTTGTGTTATTCTTCTCATTGCCTTTTAAGCTTTCTGTTCTGCCTTATTTGTACTTTTACTATGCTGTAAGCCAACAGAACAGAAAGTAAAGCTCCAGAAGCCAAATCTTGATGATTCTGACTTAAGGAACTTCCCTGTTGTAAGCTTACTTTGTCATCCAAGTTCTGCTCATTTAGTTTGATGAGATCCAGTAACAGGCTTGGTTAAAAATACTGCATGATTTGATTAGCCTGTCTGCCACTAATAAAGAAGATAAAGTGATTTTTTTTTTTTTGGATGTGTTTAGTTTTTCTTGCTCTTGTTAATCATTGCAATATGATGATATCAGACACCATTGCCTGGTTTTTGGGTTGATTTCATTCTGTGCAATATGGCCAATGAATTGTCATGTCATTTAGACCCAGGTACAGATTAGTATTACAAGGCTATAAAACTGGTGAAAAAATCAGAGATGAAAGAAAATTTGAGGCCAATAAAATTATTTCTAATTATACTATACAAAAAAGTAGTTTTGAGGCAAGATTAAGGAAAAATTGTTGTTCTATTTCACAGAAAATTTAAACAGTCTTCTTGAGGGATCCTAAGCTGAACTTTGTTCTCCCTCTTCCCAGTTTGTCATTTGAATTATCTGTAGATTTATCACAGTGCTGTGATCCCACAGTCCCTCAGATCTGAGGTGTTGAAACTCTGGCTTCTGAACCTCAACTGATCACATATGTGTGGGTTTTAGATGCTGCAGGAAACCATTCACCGAGCTGGTTTGTGGTGCATACATCTGCATTTTTCTGTTATCCGCCATTTGGAGAAAGTGTTCAAGGAAAATATCTGTTCGAACAAGAATTCTTCTTTCCCAGAAAGTCTGCAAAGCCATTGCAGGGCTGTCGCTCATACTTGGCGCTTGCTGATATTCCTGCCCATCAGGGATGTGGCCGCGCTCTCTGACTCCAGCTGCAGAAAATGCTGTATGAGGCCTCTTGCTGCAGTCTACAAGGAGGGAGACGTACTGTTACAGAAAGGATCCTCTACTTTCAAGGTCCACCCAAGAGGGTTCTAGGTGTTACTTGATTGTGGGAGCTCTGTAGCCTGGCGGCTACAAATCCCCTTGTAATGCAGAGGTGGGTGGCTGCAGCGCTGCCCCATGCCCTGATCAAGCCTCTTTGCAACAAGTCCTTCTCTGAGGGGAAAAAAAAAAAACATGCAGAATTTTTTTTTTTTTTTTTAAAGTTGCCTTCTGAGTGGACTTCATTCGTGCTGCTGCGCTTTGCCAGTCTTCCCTGCTTTGTTGCTTTTTGCTCTTCTCTGTACAGGCGTGAGGCAGAGGGAGCTGCCTGCATGTGGGGGAGAAAGAAAACACCAAAATCCTTTTGGCCTGTTTATTTCTCAGGGGCTGTGTCAGGCTGTGCTGGCCTCCTCGAGCCGCCAGATGAAGGCTTTCCCTGCCCTTCCCTCATCTTCTATGAACACTAAGGAATATGTGAAAGAATCATGTCAAAGCCATGCTTTCAGGGGTTTTCTTTACCTGTGTGTAACACAGGAGCAGGCACAGTTCTCTCTCCCAGGGTATCCTGTTGTTTCAAAGGTGGTCTCGGATGCACTTACCTGAGTGGACAGAGGATGCTTCTGTGGTCAAAGATAACATTTGCTTTTCCCAGGAAATCCAGGCAATTGGGAAAGAAAGCTAAACCAGACTGGACTACAGGGTCACTTGGCATAAAGAAAGTTTGCAAAGCTCAGTTTTTCAAATAAAACAAAAGTGTAAAGTACAGGAACCTTTCTCGTCTTTCAGTTCCCCAAAATACACTTCCTCAGTGTGTTTTAGAAGAGACGTGAAGAAACTGGGAAGGAGTAGGGGACAGGGCATTACTGTCTCCCTGAGAGTAAAGAAGAGATTTTTTTTTGGCTTGTATCCAGAATTTATAAGATGGGAAATCCAGTGTGGATTTAGTTTTTTTTGAAAGTTCCATGTCCATCTCAACATCATTATACACATCCCACTTTCTTCCAGATGAACCTCAGAGGAGAAAATAAGAGGGAGACGGGTAAATGCACCCATTGGTGGCTGTCCCAGCCTGAAGTTCTTTCTTTGCCCCTCTCTCTCATTTTCCATGAACCACTAAGTGGGAGCCTGCTTGCAGCAGGCCTTTGTGTGCCAGATCTCTGCCTTTTGGCTGGAGTTGTGCCTCCTCCAGCAGGCTTGTTCTGCTCTGGGCTCTTCTCAGGGAGAAGGTGCTCTGAGCGGGAGCCTTTTTTAAGAGTGATCTTATCTGTGCCCGTCCTGGGCATCGTGCCCTCTGCCTCTCCTTTTGGCCTCAGGTCTGCCGTGAGAGTGGTGCTCACTCACCATCGCAGCACTGCCTCAGCCTTAGGCCAAGGGAAGTCACCCCTTGGAAGAGCCAGTTTTTGATGGTGGTGAATCCCCCAGGGACCAGGTTTTAAATCAGTGTGGAAAGAACCACCATGGAAATACCCTTTCTTTTATTTTGAAATCTGTGTTGTTTATTCTGAGGAAACTTTTTGGCTCAGAAGTACGGACAGGAAAACAGGCCTTGATGGTCTTTGATGCAGTTATGATCACTTAGGGAGGGAGCTGAGGAGGTGAGTGGGAGCGAGCAGAATAAAAAGACTGCAGGAAACCCTCTGCATTCTTCGAGCAGGCACGGCGGCTGGCCGGCCAGCTCAGTGTGGGTCCCCAAGCAGGTGGACGAAGGAAATCTCAGCGTTGTATCATGCTGCAATGTTTGTTTAAAACAGGAGATATCTCTGGAGCAGAGATGTCCAGTCTGGTAGCTGGAATCATGTCCATCTCCATTTTTAAGGCTCCTGTTGTCATGCAAGGAGATGCTTGCAGAATCTTTTTAGTGAAGATGAGTAGTAAAAGCAATGAAGAACTGTACTGATGGACTCTTGTCCATTATCCTCCCAATGTGCTGCTGTTTGAGGCACAAACTTGATCCAGCATTTCATGAACCTTTTCCTCTGCCAACTGTGGTTCAGTATTGAAATGCTAAATTTCAAAGTTAATTATTTCAAATACTTCCTGATCTGAAGAACCCAATTAAAACATTATTTTGTGAGCCTCCTATAAAGGATATCTGTTTCACATGCAGTTGGCAATATAAGCTATATCCTGTGCCCCTTTCTAAGGTGTCACCTCAGAGATGCAGCTGCTGAGCTTGTTGCCCAAGAGACAAGGTGCTAGATCCTCAACTGGGGTAAGAGCATCACATAGTGTCTGTTCCTAGCAGGAGAAACTAGCAGAAATGTGTGTAGTCACCTGACATACGCACTCTTCACCGCAGTCCTTATTTTGTATCCTGATGGGGGATTAGCATTTAGAGCCAGTTTATAACTACCAGCCTGTTCCTGGAATGGACTGGCCTCTACCCAGCTGGGAAGACTCTTCTCTTCAGCTTCCAGCACTGGGGACTTCAGCCCTCAGACCTGTCCTTTGCAGTTGGCAGGACACATCCAGATCCATCTTAGGTCACAAGTTCCTGGGACATTTTCTTGCATGCAGATTGAATCTCTGTGGATTCATTACTTTTTTGGCCCACTGTGAGCTGATAGCTTTACTCAGTGATTTTCAGCCTGTGGTCTACTGACTACTATAGTGCTACGTAGATTACTGTTATAGGCCCATGAAATGTGTCTGGCAAAAGCAGGGATATAAATCCATCAGCGTATGTGAGATTTTTTAAGATACCTGACTTTGACTTAACATTTTTCAGGCATTTGCAAATTTAGAAAGGTCCAAACGCAGTGCTGGAGTCCTTTGGGTTCACTTCTTTTGTGTTCACTTGCTTGCAAAGCTATGGCTGTTCCCAATTCTTGGATGTTAAGGAGAGCCCCTATGGGAACCTCAATCTTATGCTTAATAGAGCCTCTTCATATGTTTTGGAGGATTTTTGGCTCTAAAAGTTGCTATGCTAGCTGCAATTATTATGACAGAGTTGTTTTAGAGGTTAAGAGCTTATCCAGGGCTGGCAAGACTGCATCTCTCATGAGGGCAAAGTTGTGTTAAGAGTTAACACGGTTTTTATTCCAAATGCAAACGTGGTTACAAGAAATTATTATTTTTTCCATCTTTTTTGCCCATATGTAAAACACTTTAAAAAACACAAAACACCACCAAAAAAACGCAACATGAGCAAACCACATATCTGGCATCCTCATGATGTCAGGAGATCTCCAAAAAGCAACAGAGAATGCAGAACCCAATTCAGAAAATGTCTCTCTGTTGGTGTATAGCACCCGTAATAACTACAAGAAAAAAGAAACCACTCATTGCCTGCACTTCTTCTATCAGACAGCTAAATCAGTGCCTTTCAGAAGATTTTGAAGTATGAAATTGTCTTTGTCCACAAGCATTTGTGGCTAATTTATTCAAGACTGAGGCATTTTCTTTGCCTTGAAGGATCTTAGGCAACAAGCAGAGAGATAAGGGACTGGTTTTGCACCTTCACTTATTTTTAAAACTTCTCAGTGTAACCCTTATCAGTTCAAGTTACTGGATGGAGGACTCACCCATGCTGCATCCTCAGTAAAAGATGGAAAGAAATTTCTTTGCAGAATTAATCCACAAATCTACCATGAAGAACTACCCAGTAGCAGAGTGTCACTAGCAAAGGAAGCATGGGATGGTTGTGGGAATAGCTGTGTTTTTAATGGAGCTCGCAGTAGGATATTGCAGCAGTTGGAAACTTTTCAGGGATATATGTCTTAAGTGGGCCAGTCTGGTTTTGAGAGGATTTTATATTGGAGTCTGCTTTTGATTAACAGTCGTGCTCCTCGTTATTGTTTAATGATAGCAGTAGGGAGGTGAGCTTGCTGCTCGCATTTGTGAGTGTATATTTTAAAAGAGATCAGCTCCAATAAAGAAGGAAAATAGGGTTATTTATGTAACAGCTTTAGAAGTATGAACGAACTGTACTCCGTTTAGATGACTCAGCATAATCCTGGAGTAAAAGATGGATCTGGACTGCACCTAGTTCCTACAGCCTTTGTAGAGCTGGTTCAGGGTAGCTTGAGGTTTTAAGCAAGTTCATTTCAGTCAGTGCTCTTTTGTGATCCTTTCTGCACGTCTCCTGGCAAATTACCGCAGCCAGCAGCGTACAACAGAGCTCAGTTTGCACGAATGTTGCAGAGTGTTCACAGAAAACAACTGTACCACTCTCAAGCCTGAATGTTTTCACCCAGGGTGCAGACATTTAAAGATTTATTCTGATCTCATCATGTAAGAGCCCTCCAGGTGAACCTGCGTGTCCCAGTGGCACCAGGCAAGCATCCCACGCTTGCCAAACCTCTTCTGGGAATGATCGGCAAGTGGCATTTGTATTTCTGGTAATGCACACAACAGATGCACTTGTGTTTGGAGGCTGCTTACTGGTAGGAGCAGAAATGAAATTTGACAAATTAAAAGGCAGACAATTCCATCTAGGAAAATGCCAGGCCATGACACGGAGGAGGCAGCGAAATGATTGAGGTGCGTTTCTGAGGGGTTGTCTTACCTGTGTGCAGGTCTTTCGATGCTGGTTTTAAAGCAGCACTTTGGGCCATACTGACAGAGCTTCTGTGCATCTTTTTGTGTGTTTATTGATGGCTAACGTGGTTCTCGCTGTTGTTGTTTCATTCCTGTATCCCTACAATCTTTCACAAAGTAATTGAAGTTTAAGTAATTTAAATCTTATTCTAGGAGGAATTGTTGTACTGCAGAGCAGAAACACATTCTACAGGCTGTTTGCCCTGGTTTTTATGTCCTTAGTGGCACTGGTTGTCTGCATGTTGGTGTGAGGTCGTATATAGGTACATTTATTGAATCTTCCCAGTATTTACCTGATGACCTAAGCAAATGGGATTTCTGCAGTGTGCTGCTCCCTGGTTTTTCCCTTCCCTTTAAATCTGTTCAACCTGTTGGTAAATTTAAATCAAATATACCTAAGGGGAATGGGATAAAAACCTCAAGCACGTTGTGTTACTGTAACTGTCATGAAAATGGCGTATAAGCAAAGAGGAGAGCTTCTCTTAGTGACCCATATCTGGGACAAGGGCAGCAGGCCCTTTCTCTTTATCAGATACCAGTGAATCCCCTGTGGGCTGCAGTTTTCAGAAACAGATCTGCAGAGAGTGAGGAGTTACATCTCTGTTCAAGGAGCCTATCTCACACATTTTGGTAAAACCAACCGACATTTTGCCAAATATTGGTAAAATTATCCCTTGTCTACTGCAGGCTTATGGATACTGGGGCTGCTTTTCTTAGACCTCATGGACACCTTAGTAGACATCCCTAGTGCATAAGCTCCAATGTCATGTGCCTGAAAAACACCTGTAGAGACCTGGCAGCCCTGAAATGTTCTCTGCCATTCCAGGTGACTGCCTCCTGCTCTTCTTCATCTTCTTCATCCTTCTTCCCTGATGTAGGTTGAAAACATTTGGGTTGTTTTAATTTTGCAAAGTTGTGTGCACTTACATTTTGGTTTTTAACGCATAATTTTTCCCTCTGCTATTCAACTTTGTCCCTCTGGCCACTTAAGGACTATAGGGTGAAATTTGCTGTAGCAACACATGGCACAGGATGTTTCAGCTAATTCATTTGGTTCCTGCAGCGCAGAGTGTCGGAAGAGTTTGTAATTGGGGTCATGCTGGGCTGACTTCCTTAAGATAAACACTGAGAATGGTCTGGTGTTGAATCAAAAGTTACATTATGAAATTACTAGGCTTCCTCCTTTGCAAGATGTTTAAGGTGAACAGACACCAGACTCAGCTTAGAGAGAACATGACAGAAACCCCACATTGATATATGAGTCAAATATAAAATGACCATAAACTGCACTTTACTTAAATTTACCGCAGGAGTCAAATACAGGAAAAATAAAGACGACCTACAAGGAGCGGGATTGTGCATAACACTTGGTCAGTTTTTCCTTTGGTATCAGACATAATTAGCTTGGCTTTCCTGTTACCTGCTGATTAGTCTGGTGGGTTTTTGTTGTGTCACTAGGAAAGTGAAAAAGACGTATTGCAGTGATTAGAAACATGTACGTATCCTTTCTTTCTGTCAAGGGCTTGTGGTTGCAGATTCTTTGAAATATGCAAAATACACTCAGGTCTGTGCCAAATCCAGAACCCTGCTGTGTTCCATAATGTAAACCTGGTTATGCTGGGGAACTGCAGCATGTACAGTATATTTTGCTGCTTCTTTTAAAGTAACGTTGGGGTTGTGTGTGGAAACACACATCACTTCCAATTTCCAAGTGCAGGGTTGAATGGAATCAGAGGGCTGGATTGCGTCACCTTTCCTCCATCGAACCAAAAATCTCTCTTGAAATCAGTGAGACAACTTGACAACGTAGGGCTCCCCTCTGCTTGAGTGGAAATAGGGCAGCTTGCTCCAAACTGGTGGTGGTTGAAAGGGAAATAGACTGAGCCTAATCCCCAGACAAGTGTATTAAACTGGGTGATAAGGTATTGGGGTGAAGATTAAGGGAGTTTGGATTTGGTTGGAGCATTGATTGCTGGAACATAATTTATTAAAACATCATTTGCATATGTTTGAAAGCTACCTGTGAGAAGACTGATTAAAAGCTTGGTTAAGCAAAAATGGGCAGGATTTGTTATTGGTAATTCATACGTATTGCACTGGATTTTTGTATCAAGTATACATATTTTTATAAAGATTCCATCCTTATCCCAAAAGGGGTGTGGGGTTTTTTTTTGACACTACTCAAAGAAAGCTGTAGGGGAAAAAGGCACAGGATTAAAACAAAATAAAAGGTAGATCGTCTATGAAAGACAAATCTAATTATGACCATGGCTGCAGAACATGCAGACAGACATGCAAATACCAGTAGAATTACTCATAAAGGTGAGTTTACTTTCCTGCAGGGAGGAGAGATGCTCTGGGCGAAGTCACCTTCCGGATGGTTTCAGTTCATAAATTCAGGACCTGGGACAATTCCCCAAAGATTGAGAGGTGCGGGATTCTGTGTCCCGGTGGATCTCACTAATACTTGTGGATGCAGACTTAAAAACAATAGTGTCTGATTGTATATTGAAGAAAAAAAACAAATGCCTTTAAGGAGCTGGGTAATGGGGAGAAGATCCAGAAATTCCTGTACAAAGAGATCTAAATGCACTTTGTCTAGAATTTCTATTCATGAAAAAGGACCTCGGGGATCAGGAGGGTCTTTAGAGAAGAACCACAAATGATAGGTGATGACCCGATAGAGGCAGAGAAAACAGGATTTTTCAGTAAATTTAGGAGATAAGAATCAGAAGATATGTGAGGAAGATAAACTGTAAAAGGGTACAAATAGCTAGGAATAAATTCCCACATAGTTAACTTCAGTTATATGTTCTGTTGCATGCAGGCAGCAAAGAAGTTCCTGCTGTATATATTCTTTATTATCACCTTTCTTAAATGGCAGGATCCCTCAGAATCACTGGGCTATTGTTTAACTTTTAATTTATTGCAATGCAGGGGTTTCAGAACCCATCTGAACAGGAAAAACATCTTCCAGTGCAATTCACTACAGTATTTCTTGATTGTTGACTATTATGCTGGTTACACAGATAGAGTAAAACCAGGTGCAGATGGAAATATTTTGGAAATCTTTCCAAAAATAAACAAAAAAGTTGGATGGCTAAAAGTGAAATCTCAGTGGCTGCCTTCTGTTCTCAAAGAAGATGAAATGTCAAGGCTGTTCAGTGGAAGTACCTTGTACGTGTTTGGCCTAGCCCTAAATCCCAAGGTCTCTTTGAATGCCTGGGAACGTGCACTCAGCCTTGGATTACTGTGTTCAGTAGAGATATCACAAAAGGGACTGACCTGGCAGTAGAGAGAGGCTGGTCCCTCCCCACTCTAAGCTTTCATTTCAGGAACAGGATGACATCCTACACCCAAACCGACTGTAATTCATCTTGAAAGCTGCTGGGTGCCACTTCCCATCTCTTTAAATTCAAAGGCTACTGATTTCCTGATGAGTTAGCTTCTTGAATGGGTCTTGGAATAGTGATAAAAACAACTCATGACGTGAATACCAGAAATTGTCCTTTTACCTTCATCATGTTGGCTGGAAGCCTCGCTGTTAGGAGTCAGCTTTGGAACTTCTCCGTGCCAGCAAGGAGTGTTTTCTGAGCTGGGAATCTGAGTTCACAGCAGCACAGTCATTGCCTTGGTGTCTCGGTTGACCTCTTGTCTTGGTGAAGGGTTGAAGATCCATTTGCCAAGTGTTTGGGACAGACTCCAAGTAGCAAAGATTCATGTTGGGTCTAAGTCATAAGCAGTCATCTAAAGGTTCTCCAAGAGATGACCATACAGCAAGTACTGGCATTCAGTGGATAAATCTGATGTATTTGGGGTTTGCAACTCCTCTTCATTTTCCTCATTAGACTTGAATCTTGCAAAGAAATCAGTACAATTTATAAAATCTCTAAGTGGAACTTGCTATTTTGGCACCTCACAAAGTCTGCTAGGCACTTGTGCGGGCACAGAGGGCAGGAGCTTACCCATGACCCTCTGCGATATAAACAGGTACCGGCATAGGAATGGGGAGAAAACCTGCATGGGCAGAAGGTGGGATATAGGCATTGCTGCATAAGGAACCATTGTGTCTGGTCTCAGTCTGCCAATGCTGGACATATCTGATATATCAAAGAAATGGCATATTCTCTTCCTTTTCTATCATTATACTCTTCTGTCCCCAACTGTCCTCTGCTCTGACCTGACTTTCACTGTTGAAATAGTTGTGCCCTGCTTTCATCTGTATTTTTCTGCTTTTGTCTTGCTCAGCAGTCTGAACAAATCTTTGTTTTGTGCTTATTCTGGATATCATTCCCTGTGCCCTTCAGTCTGCATTTAAATGTTTTATCTGGTACATGCTGCGTAAATTCTGTCCTCCTGAGTATTTAGTGTTTTTCCCTCGGGAGAATTCCTTCCTTATGTAAGTATCCAACTTAATGGTGCAGTGGTACTACTTGCACAGAAGAGCTCTTTTATTCTTCTCAGGAGGTATTGAAGGTATGGTCTAGGCAGTAGGTGTGTTCTGGATGGCAGCATCTCCTGCCACAAGGTGATGAAGAACTGATGTGGGTTTGCTGGTGACCCACAAGACAGGACACTTGTGTGTTATGTTTCTCTATCTTGGTATCCTGATATATTCTGTGAGGTCTAGAGACCTGAGTTCTGGTTGATCACCATCTTGTTTCATCATGTTTCCAGCTTGTGGGAGCTGGAAGTTCAGACAACACCAGGAGCACGATCTACCCTGTGCTCCTGTGGGAGGATGGACCCTCCTGTTCTCCTGAGAGCCTAGGAAGGCCTCATGCTGACCAGGAGCCATCTCTGAGTGTACTCTTCAGAGCTGGGCAGTGTGGGGGATCACCTTCCTCGCAGGGGCTTTAAATGCTAATCTTAGCCAAAGTATTTGAAACAGTGTTTACCTGATTTGGCTTGTGCTGGTTTGTGCATAAAACACACAGTGTGTGAAGTGCCACGTTATGGAGGTGTCCTGGCTTTTTTTTGAGGTATAAAAGGTAGCTTTTAAATTCCATTAAGTGGTTTTAGGGCATTGCTGAATTTATTAGCTGCTACAGTCAAATACGGTATGCCATTTACATGGAAGACCTGCTCCCAGCATTTAATTTAGTAATAGATAAAGTCTCCTCATAATTCTGAAACTATTTAAAGAATTGCTGATGGCTCATGGAGAACTCTGGAAAGTATTCTGCTTAGGAAGGATTCCTTTCCTAGTACGTTTTTCTGCTTTTCATCTTCACTTGTCCTTCATTGCACTTAATGAACACGTGGGTTTTGTTTCATACCTTACCTGGAGCCAATCCCAAATTGATTTGTAAAATCATAGTTGTCTCCACAACATTCAGCTGATGCCAGAGACAAAATGACCAAAGGTCAGGGTAGTTGAGACCCGAGTAAAACAGTGCTTAAAAGTCACTACAAAGCAGGTAGGAGTTATTCTGGATTTTAGACTCATTGATGTCCCACACCAGCCTTTTAACTCAGAGAAGAAACAAAAAGTAACAAAAAACCCTGTTATGCTTTATTTTTATGAAATGCTCTATTTCCCGTTTCTTGCTGAAAGCATCACTTTTCAATGTCACCGTTCCTTCCTATCAGTGGTTTCTCAGATACTGCCAGAAATCCAACGAGTGCCAAGACTTTCAGTATGGGAAGAGTTAACGTTTGAAGATGTTTTTATTTGTATTTTTTCCCCTTCCCCTGTAATCTCACCCTATTTCTCGCTTTGGAATAACTGGGGCCAATCTCAGTTTGCTAACGTTGAGGATTTGGACCGTCTCGCAGCTCTTGAGTTTGTGCAGTTAAATGAGAAAAGTCACAGCTTTTATTGTCTTTTCATCAGCCCAGCTCCTGAAGAAAGGAAGTGAAAGTGATCTGTAAAGGCTGAAGAGTTAAAAGGTTGCGTTGTGGTAGGCAGCTAAACACCACGCAGCTGCTCACTTGCTCCCCCTCAGTGGGATGGGGGAGAGAATCCAAAAAAAAAAAGGTAAAACTCGTGGGTTGAAATAAAGACAATTTAATAGGACAGAAAAGGAAGGGCAAATAATAATAAAAGAATATACAAAACAAGTGATGCACACCCCCCCGCCCCCCCCCGTCAACTCCCCACAGTTTTTTGTTCAGCATGACATCATACGGTATGGAATATCCCTCTGGGCAGTCTGGGTCAGCTGTTCTCGCTATGTCTCCTCCCAGCTTCTTGGTCACCTCCAGCCTTCTTGCTGGCAAGGCAGAATGAGAAGCTGAAAAGTCCTTGACTTAGTGTAAGCACTGCTCAGCAACAACTAAAACATCAGTGTGGTATCAATGTTACTCTCATCCTAAATCCAAAACACAGCACTGTGCCAGCTACTAGGAAGAAAATTAACTATCCCAGCCGAAACCAAGACAGTTTGAAAGGAAGCAATGGTTTTAATGGTGATAGAAGAAGCAAAGGAAAAGCCCAGCCCCACCCAGCCCTTTTGCTGTTTGCAGTCCGATGCAGGCACTTGGAGTGGCCGTGCTGATGTGTTCTCCCTTTGCCCTTTGCAAGAGTTGGGGGCCTGACCTTGGCTGCCTCTCTTGGTGCCACAAACCCAGAAAAAAGTGACTAAGTGTAGTTCAAAGAAGAGTTCAAATATTTTGAAACCTTGGCCAGGCTGTTCCTGATGGTGTCAAAGTCTCTCTGCGGCTGGTGGGTGAAGGGGAGTCTTTCTGTGGGACATTTCTCATGCGGGTCACTGGCACATGGGCTTGGATGGGGACATCTCCTAGAGGCAATGCCTGGTAGTACATAGTATTTTGTGAATTGTTACTGTTCAGAGGTGCTTACTGTTTGTTTGGACAGACAGTTTTTCCTCTTTTGAAGTTGTTGCAACATTTACTAAGGTCGTATTTGTGGTTGGTTTGAAAAGTTGCCTCTCTGTGCCCCAGGGACTTGCCCTGCTGTCTTGAGATACAGGATTCTGACTCCTTTTGCCAGAGCCTTTTTGTGAAGTTATGTCAAGGAAGAGACCTTCAGAGAAGAAAAAAGCTATTACTCGCTTAAAAAAGGGTGTAATTAGTTGCATTTTGGTTGGCTAAAGGACCATCATGTGATAACTTAAAAAATTTGGTTTCCTGGTAAACAAGTTAATGGATTTATGCTCAGTTGCACTGTGCTTTCAAAAAGCAAAATGGCCCTAGGGCACACAAATAAAATTTAAGCACTTTCCTTGTTATTTTAAAGTAAGTAAAATAAAACACATTGTCTGATTTTCTGAACAATAGCTTGGCTTCCTGCAGTGGAAAAGTAACCTCAGCTGAGATTTAAAGCCACCCACCTTTGTCTTTAGGCTCCAGAGCAGACAAATAACTTGCTCTTTCCATGGTTCCACTTTTATTTTTGTGTTAAACTCTTCTTCATCTCTTTTTTTTTTTTAATTGCTTTCCCACTTGCTCTGTTCTCCCACTCACACTGTCATTCTCTTTTTGCTCTTTTTCTTCTCTCTCTGTCCTAAGAGGGACACTTCTGTAACATTTGAGCCATGGATGTACGTACACATGCCGAAGAGAAACAGGAATGTTTGGGCTTGTATCAGGTCCTTCATGTAAAGGCACGTGTTAAAGATCTGTGAAGGTCCCTAGCTACTTCTGGCAGCTTCCCCAAGTCTCAGTGCCATTTTCTACCTCCATGCAACTGGTATTTGTTTTGTGTCCATCCCTGTTACTGTCTGCAGCCCCTCTGGCTGTCCCTTCTGTAACCGAGACCCCGGTAGAGGCTATCCTTGCCTGTTTGCCCACAATCACGTGAGAACTTGAGCTTTGATGAAGACTCATGCTCTACTATAGCACTGCTAATAGCACCAAAACATGCATGTGGATTAAAGGCCCCATTTGTCTCTTTATGCAAGTTTTTCATACTTTTGCAAGGC
The DNA here is from genome assembly GCF_000687185.1 of Egretta garzetta. Lineage (NCBI taxonomy): Eukaryota > Metazoa > Chordata > Aves > Pelecaniformes > Ardeidae > Egretta > Egretta garzetta. The sequence continues at coordinate 356,341 of NW_009258951.1, forward strand.
GTTAAATATCACTTTGCAGATAAGAGCAGCAGCATGGTGCCCCTGGGGCAGAGGAATGGGAAAGAGCTGTAATTATTTGCTGCAAGAGTTTGGTCTGGCCAGGGAACAGCGAACTATGTTTAATTGCTGGCAGCAGGTAGTAGTTGGCTGTTTTCTGGCTAGAGCAAACACTTTGCAATTTGCTTTGAACTCTTCTATGTCTCCCTAACTGAGGGGTGAAGTTAGTGTAAGAAATAGTGGTTAATGTAAAAACCTTGGTTTTAAGTTGACTTAACACTCTACTAGTATTTGTCTTCTCTCCTGAGAATGATGATGTTTCAAGGTGAGATGAAAATAAAGGGGAATATGACTGCATGCTAGAGAATTACCTTCTGCTGCTTTATCCTTGAAGAGTTGTGTTTTTAAGTTGCGTGGCCCTAAAATTAGCATATGCTGAGGTATGAAGTGAAGTTGCTTGGTCCTTCTCTCTGCATTTGTGCTAGGAATGGCTAGAGTTGCTGAAGACAGAGAAGAGCGATTTGCTGCTAGTGTGTTCCCTTGCATACTGTTCAAATACATTAAACTCAACTTCCTAATTCCTGGGGCAAATACCTGATAAGACTTGCTGGGTTGGTAGTTTTTATGGAGCATTTACAGACTTAAAGCGCCTCTCTTTCTTACTAATCCTTTTTTTTTTGTTTATAATTTTACTCGATAAAGAAGGAAAAGTTCTTTGAACGGTTTTGTCATAGAGAATGAGATCATCAATGAAAAAATGAAAAAAAAGAACATCCTTGTTCTTCTGTGAGTTGCCACCAATTCTCCTTTGATTTTAACATTATATCAGCGTTACACACACAAGGTTTTGCAGTGGGTTCAAACACACCAGAATCCCAGGTCAAGGAGCCAAACCTTTTCCAGAGCTGCTGTGTGCCTAACGCAGCGTCGTGCTGGGGGAGACCTGCCACTCGTAGCTCTACCGCTTGGCTGGCTTTGAGAGGGGATCCAGGCTGCTAGAATGTGGAGCAATACAGGTCCATTATACATTTTTTTTTTTATTCTAGCAGCGTATGTGATGGTAAACAAAAAGGGAAATTGCCTTCTCCATGTGCAGTGCCACAAGGGCATCAGAACTGTGTTGTTTGCAGTAAAGTGGCAACAGAGCAGAGCATTGGCACGAGAGGAGCTTTGGTGGTTGAGTG
>NW_009258951.1:357570-364048 GCF_000687185.1 Egretta garzetta
TTGCAAAGGACCTCATTACTGGGTTTTGCAATGCTGTAGTGTAATTTCAAATAATGCTTCTGTCTCCCATCCACCTCTGTTGCTGCGTCTCTGTGTTTGCAGAGAGGGGCTAATAGGGTACAGCTGGTTAATAAAATATGTATTGCTTGATTCTAAGCTGCATTCCCTGTTGCTAAACGTCTCCCACATAGCAGCTTTGTAGTGTCAGAGTCCGAATGGGATGACAATTTTTCACCCACTTTCAGATGAAATGATTTTAAATGAAAAATCCCAGAGATCCTGAGTGAAAGAAGCCATCCAAGTGCCTTCAGCGTTTTTTATTGCAATAGATGCTTCCTTCTTTAATAAAGATGCTTCCTTCTTTAATCTTTAAATAGATGCTCTTGCTTTAATATCAGCATATGAAGTGTCTGGGTTAATCTCCTGTACATTCTTATGTAAATTCCTTTTAAAAAAAAAATCCTTAAACTGGTAGTGTATATCTAGCTTAAGGAGTTGTTGAGCAGCTTTAGCTTCACTGTAGGAGAATTTTAAATTTGGGGTGAGGCAAGTGTGTGGTTTGTAAAGTACTCATTTCTGTAAGAAATTTAGGATATAAAGTCTATCATGATGGAGAGCTACATGTCAAGACTTTAAGCCTGTGTTTGCTGGAAAAGTAGATTTCTTCATCAAAATAAAGGTGGAGTAGACCATGTGTAGCAGCCTGTGGTGTGTGGTCCATGTGGTGTCCACCCTTTCCCCCTTTTCTTTGCTCTCTGAGAAGACTTTTTCAATAAATGAGTGCTGGGTTAACTCTCTTTTCCTTTCATTCAGGCCACATATTCTTTTTTCCTTGGGAAATTACACAAGACTTACAATATGAAATGTTCCTTTTGTGACTTTGTCATAAAAATTAATGAGACTAGAAAAACTGTTTGTGGACCTGGAAGAGAATCCTATCGAATAGTATTTCTCTATCCATAGAGCTCTTCCATTTTAATTAGCAAATAAACCAGGAGAGAGAAGTAGGCAGGTATTTCTGTGCAGGCTTAGGCTGGTATTTTGTCTAACACATTCAAAAGCAGTGATTTGAGAGAAATCCGATTGGTTGATTGCTGTGCTGTATCTTCGAGTTCTCTTGGTCTGAATTTTTTGGGGGTGAGGGAGATAGGGTGATTCATACTTGAGCAAGACAAACCCAAGAGCTGCCAGTTTTCATTATGTCAATGTATGTAAGAAAATATTTAGAATTTCCATTAAAAGTTCAAAAGCAGGGGGCTCATGCTGACCCCAGCTTTTAGAAGCTCTGGTGGGAAACCTGAATGAAACCTAACTCCGCTCAATGTGTTTTCCTTGGCTAACTCCATGTTTTATTATCTCATGCAATGAGATCTTTCTTGGTTTGTCAATTTTCTACCAAGGACAAAAAGTTCATGTATGTAACAGTGCACATATTGAATTAAAGTACGATTAAAGGCATGATGTAATGACCCCCTCTCCTTTTCCTTTCGTCAATATTTGCCTGCAGGGTCAATACATTACAATATTGACTTCAAAGTATTCAATTTTTTTTTACCTTCTGAGTGTGTTGGCTTCGAGTGTGTGTAATATTAAACTTGTTGGTTGAACTGTTGGTCTAAGACTTACTGTCTTCAGGCTTTCAGGCTTGGGTGCCTAATCCATGTAGAGCAGCTTTCAAGGCATGTGATAATATCACAACACAGCTGTAGGCAGCTTTCCGAGGTGAACCATTTAATCTGCGGTCTTTTCTCCCAGCTTCCTAACGAGTGGTGGAATTTGTCCTTTGGTGTGTGATGGGATTATTGCCCTCTCCCCCTGCTGCCATCATATTTACTCTCTGTAGGACCTTCCAGTGACTGTAGGTTATGTGGACAAACCCCAGCGCTTCCGTGTGCGTTTCTGCTGCTTTTACATCTGTGCTCTGTCGAGTGTACAAAAGCAGCACAAAAAAGCAAGATAATACTTTACGTACTCAAAAGTGCTGTGCAAACATGGCTCAGTAAAGTTAAGTTAAAATTGTTACGAATTCAAACAGTTGCTCGGGGCGAGTTGGTGCTCACTCGTCTGAGCTCCGCGCTGGGGGCACAGCGAGCTGGGTGGCTCTCCTAATAGGAGCTTGAACCTGCCTGTATACAGTCCCGTTCTCACTCTGCTGAAATCTAGCACCGGTACCCATGAGAAGGGCACACGAGCAGATGTACTGCGTAATGACGGCAGCTTTTAACAATTTAGCCTTCAAAAACGTGACACTCTAGAGAAAGGCTTTGATAATATTCTTTGCAAGGCGTATAAACAAATAGGATTGTCACCAGTGTGATATCTTATTACGTAAAGAACCAAATGTTATAATTAGCAACCCGCTGCACTTAGAACTATTCTACAAATAAGCACCTCAAATCTAGCCTAGGCCTTCCAGAGAAAACAAAGGTCAATAGGCTTCTCTGAGGATTAGCAAACCAGAATTTCTTGGACCAAGGTACTAATTACTTCCAAAGCTGAGGATGATCGCTACTTCCAAATCCAAATTATTGCCAAAACCTCATGATAAACCTCAGTAGTACTCCTCTTTAGCCTAACTTTTGAATTAAGATACTTCTAGACTGGACTCTAAAGATAAAAAGCCTAATCTGAAAGGAAGGCTGGATAACAGTGGGAATATTTTGCTTGTGGAAAGCTGCGCTGCTGCATAGCCTGGTATGGAGTCATTGAAGACTTTCCAGGTCCCCAGAAGCAATTTGGGCTCAACCAGGGTGAAGTGGAAACAAGTGCAGCTCTGAGAACCCAAAAGTGTGTGTGGCCTCCTGCTCCGTGCCTGGGACACGGTGTCCTGCATTGCCTCTGTGCTTGTCAGATGGGGTCCCCTATTTCTTGCTTACTGCTGTCTGACATCAAAGGGATGAGGACTGGGCTCACTATTACAAGCTCCTAGTTGGAAAGACTTATCCACGTGGTTTTTAATGGTTTTCACATATCCACTGCTGTGCTTGAGGATTCACTCGTACCTGTATTGACTCGTATGTTGTAGCCACAGTGAATTTGATAGTGTCCTGAGAGAACGTAGTTTTCATCTCAGATGGAAGAGGTGGACAGAAGTATCATTTTTGTGAGGTCTAGGCATAAGGCCAAAAGGTTACGGTAGCACTGGGAGACGGGGGGAGAGGGGTCAGAGTTAAATATGTCAGCAGTTCATTTCTACCCGCAGCCTACTGACTGACTTGTGCAATTTCAGGGAACTTCGAAGTGGGTGTTCACATCGCCGACGTAAGCTACTTTGTACTGGAAGAAACAGCACTGGATAAAGTAGCGAGTGAAAGAGCAACTAGTGTCTACCTAGTGCAAAAGGTAAGGACAACTTTTTCTTTTTTTGCCTGACAACTGTGTCTTCCATTTACCATAAATTCATTTTAAAGGTTCATTTTCAGATGCCTGCAATCAAAATCTGGATATTATTGCAGCAAACCTACAAAAATTAGTAAATTGGTGCAAGAGCTAACGTGACCGCGACTTTGGAGCTTACGGAGAGAGCACGGGATGAAGCAGCAGTTTGTGCCCCTGTGTCTGTGGGCAGGGACCCGGGTGGTCAGGGCTTGCCGGCTCAGGAGCCGCTCCGTGTGAACGGGACTCTGCTGATCTGGAGCTAGTTCAGGGCCCAGAGCTGCATAGCTGCATTGGCACCGTGCTGAGCCTGCGATAAGCCTGACTGACCAAAGTTGGCTCGTCTGCTTTGCTGTTGCAGGCTTCAAATTTGCAGATATAGTGGTGGTGGAGTTTTAATTTTGTCTTCATCGCGGTAGTAGTAGCTAAACCCTCCCAGAAGTGGATGCATAGTAGAGTAGGGTGTAAAACACCCTGTACAATCTCACATTTTGAGGTACAACAATATTTAATGACTTTTCTTTTGTCTGGGTATCCTAAATGCTGGAAAAATATGTTCTTCCATCATGCAGTGAAAAGACGTTTGAAATTGTACAGATTTTAGTGTAACAGAATTAAATGTTAAAGTCAAGTTTAAAGTTGACTTCTAAACTTTAAAAATGAACAGGTTCAAGTTTAATGTTATTGGAAAGGAAACATCCAGGATTGGTCTGTGCCTGTCTCGTTTTCAGTTGAATGTGCAAAAACATTTCCTAGCTCATCAGATACTGCCAGCACCGTGTGTGCAGGGAAGCCGGGAAGTTTGGTTGTGAGCATCCTGTGTCTGCCTGAAGCATCAGCTGCGTGAAGAGTGTTGAGGCAGTCTCATAGGAGCAGATTAATCTGCCTCTTCCCACACTCCCATTCAGTCAGGCTGAAGTCCGTGTCTCTGCAGCCTTTTCTAGGATGACAGGGCATCTTTTGTATAATAAATAAGCATATCCTACTTGCTACTTAGGATTAGGAGCAATTCTTCCCCTACCTACCTGGATGTTCCCAGGGTTGCTGTCCAGGGAGGGTCTTGCAATGATTCTTGTTCCAATAACTTACTGTGTCCTCTCCATACTGTCCAGCTGTTAAAATTATTTATTTTACACTATTGAAATCAAATTAGTGGTTCGATATCAAGCTGTTAACCTTTAGTAGCTGTTCCATAACTTTCCTTGGGTAGAAATAGCAAGGCTTCAGGGGGTCTCAGTGAGTCTGGTGGATTTTACATCTCTGTGGGTATGGGTTGTGTGGAATAGCCATGATAGCAATGCAGAAGTGCCCAAGCTGGGTCGGTGGTGGTGAGGCCAACAGCACACTGGTGCTGTGGTGGGGGACCAAGTTACCAGTCACTTGCTGTTCCCCAAGAGTAGGAAGCAAGGCGTATCTCATGGAAACAGTAGTTCTGGCACCAGAGCCTTCCCAATCCTACAGTCTCTCCAGTGATAAGCCCTTGGCTTTTGCGGTGCTCCGCTTCCACCTCTGGTGGATGGCTCAACAGCCGTAGCTCACTATGGGAGATGGGGGCTGGCCCAGGGGGGATGTCACTGCAGGGCAGCAGAGCTGTAGTCCAGGAAGATGTTGTGGCAGTATTTCCAAGTCAAAATACTGTGGTTTGAAGGCATGTGATTTTTTTTTTTTTTTTTTTTTTAAAGGGAGAAGGAAGATTTTTGTATAGAAAGGAGACTGTTTTAACAAAAATTTAGTTGAATTCAAAAGGTGATTGAACTTTCTTTTGAAGCGCATTTTCCCCCCAGCACTACCAGTCGGTGACATGTGATGCCAACGTAAGTTACCCGTTGCCCGTAATCTTCAATTGCTCTTCAGCTAACTTGCCCAGCTGTCAGGATTATTGTTTTACCCACACTTCTGCCCTGCAGAAAATGTATTTTAAGAGTGCAAACTAGGTTGGATGATGAAATGGTCAATATTTTAATTGTAAGAGATGAAAAGGAGAGAGCGGATGGGCAAAGGAAAGCAGCCAGACTGTCTGAAACAAGATGGTAGCATGACTCTTGTAGAAAATATGCTTTCCTTTGATGGAACTGATCCCTAAGACAGCTGTGATTCTGCTAGAGGTTAGCACCATGCTAATCCTCCCAAAGAAGTTAAATAAAGCCACATATTTGATTTTCCTGAACCATGTACCCAGCAGGGGAGTTATTGTGTAATTGCTAGCCGTCTATTTAATAGAAGTAAAAAGTTTTTGAAATAAGAGTGTGTATCAGGTTTTAAGAAGCAAGAAAACCTAAACAGTTTCCTCTTTTCTGGCACATCTCATAGTGTTATTTTAGGTGTGAAGCAGCTCGAGTGAGAGGTCAGCCATAAATCCCTATAATATTTTATTGGTCCTATTTTATACTGGAGATCAAAGATTGGAACTGTAAGCCTATCTTCACATTGAGTCTGAGGACTTCAAGACATTCAAGATCCTCTTAGAAGCTGTGCTAAGGCACATGGAGGCCAGGGAGGTAATTCGAGATAGCCAGCATGGCTTCACCAAGGGCAAGTCCTGCCTGACGAACCTAGTGGCTTTCTATGATGGAGTGACAGCATCAGTGGACAAGGGAAAACCAACAGACGTCATCTATCTGGACTTCTGCAAAGCCTTTGACACGGTCCCCCACAACATCCTTCTCTCTAAATTGGAGAGCTATGGATCTGATGGGTGGACTGTTTGGTGGATAAGGAACTGGCTGGATGGTCGCGTCCAGAGGGTAGTGGTCAATGGCTCGATGTCCGGATGGAGACCGGTGACGAGTGGTGTCCCTCAGGGGTCCGTGCTGGGACCGGTGCTGTTTAATGTTTTCATCAATGACTTAGACAGCGAGATGGAGTGCACCCTCAGCAAGTTTGCGGATGACACCAAGCTGAGTGGTGCGGTTGACACACCAGAAGGACGGGATGTCATCCAGAGAGACCTGGACAGGCTAGAGAGGTGGGCCTCTGTGAACCTCATGAGGTTCAACAAGGCCAAGTGCAAGGTCCTGCACCTGGGTCGGGGTAACCCCCAGTATCAGTACAGGCTGGGGGAAGAAAGGATCGAGAGCAGCCCTGCTGAGAGGGACTTGGGGGT
>NW_009258951.1:364236-385920 GCF_000687185.1 Egretta garzetta
GGGGAAAATCTTTTTAGTAGGGCCAGCTGTGACAAGACAAGGGGTAATGGTTTTAAACTAAACCAGGGTAGGTTTAGACTAGATATAAGGAAGAAGTTCTTTACAATGAGGGTGGTGAAACACTGGAACAGGTTGCCCAGAGAGGTAGTGGAGGCCCCATCCCTGGAAGCATTCAAGGCCAGGTTGGATGGGGCTCTGAGCAGCCTGATCTAGTTAGGGGTGTCCCTGCTCCTGCGGGGGGGTTGGACTAGATGACCTCTAGGGGTACCTTCCAACCCAAAACATTCTATGATTCTATGATTCACTTTTGACACCAGCAGGTTGTCAGGGTGTTATTTTGATAATCTCAGGCTGAGTAACAATGAGTTGCTCAAAATCTGAATTCATGGAAGTGTTGATTCAAGTCTCGAGCAGAAATCTTGGCTCATAAACAAATTGCCTATTTCCTTTGAGTGTCTTTTAGTGTGGATGCAAGAGGCTTGCTGAGCCCACCCCGTTGTTGGACCTCAGTGTCCTACTCCCACCTCTGGGGAGAGCAGCTGATGGAACTCTCAGTTAACTTACAATCCCTCCCCATCGGTCCAGCAGTGGGAGAAGGGGTGACCCTGGGAGCCAGTGGTGGCTGTGACCAGCCTGAACCAAGCCCAAGTGGGCAGCCAAAGCAGGACACCAGCAGAATGGGTTGTTTGAAGGGAGCAGAACTGCCCACATGACTTTGTGAAAATAAAGGGTTATCCTGAACCAGAGTTTGTTCCCTTTTCCCGTTGGTTGACTGATCGATTTTCCCCTCCTGATCCTTGAAAAGCTGCTACAGCGAGTCCATTGATGAGAGCCACCCTGGCTAGCCCACTCTGAACCTGGCTGGTGAGTCAGGCTTGGCTGCAACAGGTGTTTCTGATTTTAAAGGGAACAGGGAGTTTTATCATCCCAGTATGTGTGTGCTCCCTCTCACCGCTCGGCTTCCTAGGATTGAATCTGAGGCTGGAAACTCGCATTTCGTTTCTGGAAGCACTTTATTAGCCAAAGAGGCAAAACAAAACAAAACAACGGGCTCTCACAAGCAGGAGGTTAGATCTTCCCATGTCCAAAGTGATTCCACCATGCAGAGGAGCCAGCTGCTAAGCAGCGTGGCCGGCCATAGTTACAGGGTCCATCTGTTTTATAACCCTGGGATGAGGATGTGTAGGAAACCCCGCAGCCCTGGTGTTGCCTTCTCTTACTCTGGTTTCCCCTTGCTGCCTATGGCTTTGGTGTGCCGGGACGCATGGCTGCCTTTGGGGAGAGCCGATAGCGTGGAGGGAGGGCTGTCGAGCGGTGCTGGAGCACTGTCTCCAGCCATGTACGGTAGAGCTGGAGATTTTGCATGTAGGACTTGGAAATAGGGAGAAAGAAATCCTTTGTCTGTAATTTGATTTGAAATGCAGACCCACAGCTGCAAGCATTGTGGATATCAGCCTTTCACTCAAAGTGCCCTTTCCAGTATCTCTTGGGCCCTGCTAGGCTTGGGGGGAGAAATTAAGGCTTTTATTGAAGTGCCCTTTCCAGTATCTCTTGGGCTAGGCTTGGGGGGAGAAATTAAGGCTTTTATTAATCTGACTGATAGAGGGAGATGAAAACCAGACAAGCTCTCACCACCCAAGCCTTTCTTCAGCCCTGGTTTCTATGATACATTCATTAGAAAGGCTTTTCTGGGGGGGCATAGGTCCTTTTCTTCATTGTGAAAGTTTTTTCCCCTAGCCCTGCTGGGTCTCTCCAACTGCATTTCTAGATTCAGCTACATTTATGCACCCCCATGTTCCAGCTTTATGATCCCTGTATACGCCCAGGTGACTTTATTTCCACCTGCAGTAAAATCAAACTGAACGATGTGATCTCCAACACAGGCACATCCTTAGCAATTTGCTAAGGAAACCACTTCATGCTGGAGGCGATATCCCTCGGCAGGGTTTCAGCTAGCTGGATTCCTGTGTGCCGTGGCACTCCACAGGGCAGCTGGCAGACACCGCCGTCTCTTGGCAGGCAGTCACGGGAAGGGCAAAGCATTTAAAAGATGCCGGGCAACCTCTGGATTATTTGAGGCAATGCTATGCAACCCTGATATTTTGCAAATCTGGGCATTAAAGACGTACTTAGGGAAATCTCCTCTCATCCTGTGTCTCCTTCAGAAAGAGATGGAGATAATCCTATTTCAAGAGTTCCTTCTGGGCAGCCCCTGGGATAACTCCTGAAGCATCTCTGAGTGTGACACAATTGTCACATCTTTGTATGTTAAATGCTGGCCTTGCAACTACTAAGAATCCTTTCAGCCTGTTACTGTATAATGTTAAGGAAAAAGGAAACGTGTATTTATCACTTAAACTTCTGTGCTTTGTGGCAGTTGGTTTATTCTCTGTGTGGAGTGTGAAGAGGAATCGTGAAGTTAAAGCAGAGGAAGGCAGTTAGCCAAGACTGTCGTGATGTTGAAAACAGGTTTCTTCTTTTAATTCAGTGAGGCAGATAAAATTGAAATACCTTCAACGCAAGGTCACATTGTCTTATGTTATGTATGTATATGCTGAGCCCAGGAAAAGATTGATTGAATTCTTGCTCTCCTGTGAGGCTTCTTCCTCCGTGGCTTGGGTTAAGTTACTTTGCCTAAAGTTTCTCTCCTGTAAAACAAGGGTAATGCGGGTTGATGCTTCCCTGTTTAACAGTAGGTTTGTTACAGCTAATTGCTTGGTGAATGTTTAGTGCTGTAATTATGATCTGAGTTAAAGCTTTGCTTGTGTTTCACATCATTGAAAGCCCTTCCATAGAATTATAGCCTCTTGAATCGGATATTAATCCTGCTCAAGTACACTTAAAACAAGCATCCTGTTGTTCCATTCAGGCTATTCTTCGTGAATGTGCTTTCATGTTTCACATAGGCATTTTTCTAGCAGACTGTTATTGCTTCAGGAGATGTGAAGGGCAAGAGGATGCGCTAAGGCACAAAAATATTCAGTAAGTACAGACCATTATTGGAGAATCAATCACGGAGCGGGGGGAGAGAGAGGAAAGCTAGTAACTGGCCGAATAACTTGGGTGAAAAAGGGCATGGGAGCTTTTATTAAATTATTAGCACTTTGTTCACTGCAACCTGAACTTCAGGGTCTCACAGTGGTCATGGGTGATCTTAGGCAGGCAGGGATTTCCGATAGTCTATAAAGCAATTTTCTCTCCTTTCTGGTATGGGTTGGCACCGCTTATGCTAAATTTATAACATTGTGGTGTGGGTCCTTCCAGGCAGCATGGCAGAGCTCACGTACTGGATCTGTGAGTTATGAATGTACCAGTATTGTTAATGTACTGTTCACAACTGGAATAACAGAGTTGACGGCCTTTTGTGTTGCGGGAAACAGCTTATCGTAATCCATTCCCTTGTGACCTTCCAGCCGAACCAGTCTTGCTGATTCATGTTGCAAGTGACTCCTTGACAGTAAGACCATACAGTTAACCTTTTGGCATTAATAGGCACTGCAATTAGAATGGATTTATAGCCATCGCCTGGTGCCAAACCACAAATGTGATTAAATATTTTAAGAGTCTTTCCTTCAAAGCAAAAGGTAAATACAAAGTGTGCGTGCTTGAGGAGAAAATCGATGTCTGAGACTAGCTTTTTTTCTTACTGTTTTGAAGAACAATTGTTCCCCTGGCATCCCGGTAGAAAAAGTTATCTCCGAAATCACCACATCAGTGTCACAGAGTGTGGACTGGGGTTTGCATGCCAGTTGGCTTGCTCCTGGTCCTATATTTACAGGGCGGTACACAGAGCAATCAAAATAGAAACTTAATTAAATAGCTAAAATACTTTATGGCAACCAGTAGAGCATTTCTCTCTGGGAATGCACCAGCCCACATTGCCACTCAAAATAAATGAGAGGAGTAACGTGGTTCTTCTTTGAGGGCAGTTACTGCTTCTTCGCAAAGCTGAATAATGAGAAGGGAAATAAGAATGTGAAACTCTAATAATGAGGTTTGCTTCATTAAACAGCTCCTAAATATTATCTTTACTGCAGACTTCACCTGGGAAATAACTCAGGGATGGTAGAAACACTTGGACCTGCTCAGGTTTGCTTTAGAGTGAATATGCTCCAAAACTTTTGCTTTGTTGCTGTAGTCAGGTGAGTAATTCATGGCTTGGTAATTCAGTGTTCAGCAGCAGAAATATTGATTAGTTGTAAGGAATTATGACACAGGTTAAAAAATCCCTGCCAGAAATTTCTCTTGGCTAACATTTTGTTCAAACAGAGTATAGTAAAATAATAATTGTTCTCCCTCTGTTTGCAAACACCATGTTCAACAGTCATAAAACAGGTGCTGTTGTTTAGCTCGCCAACATCTACACGTTCCTGTCTGTCCTACAAAGCATGGCTCAGTTTTTATTATTAAAGCCATGCATTGCTCCTGTGATGCTTGGAAGAAGTTTCATTTATGCTTTGCAGGGAGCAGACTTGCATTACTTGCCTGGTTACAGAATCTTCAGTGGCAAAGCAAGAGACGCAGTTCCCAAATCAAAGCTCTTCAGCTCCTGACTGCCAGAACCACGTTTCTTCAACATCAAGTTTCCTGATGTGCTGAGCCTTCCTCATTCTTCCCAGTGTCAAAATGGCAGTAGGAAAGAAGTGGAATACAGAACAAATATGACCTTAAAAGCTGCAGAGTGAAGTGTTTGTATAACTGAGCGTGCAGGATGCGCCATGGTGCTTGATCCATACCTCAGAGGGGAGTGCCGGGGATGATTTCCCAGTGGGAGACTGACAGCTCCCTCTGGTCTCATTGAGGGACAGGGCTGATGTGAGTGTTGGTGTCTGACCTCCTCTCCTTTCAGAGGATTTGGTTTTCTTACTCATTCTGTGCCGGCATGCTGTTTGCCATGGAACATAGCTCTGGCATGGGTGATGCGTCCCAGAGACATAGCCAGTCCTGCCACAATGAACGTGATCCTGAAGGTTTAATGCATTTTATTCTTATGTGCGTTGTTGAGCTTCTCTTTTACCCGCTGGTCAGGGAAGCTTGGCCACAGACAGGTCTGTACTAAAAACCCATATCTCACTGAGGTACTCTCCTTTTCTCTTCCAGGTGATCCCGATGCTTCCCAAGCTGCTCTGTGAGGAGTTATGCAGTCTCAATCCCATGCGAGATAGGCTGACGTTCTCTGTGATGTGGAAAGTGACTCCAGAAGGCAAGGTACCTCAAGCAGTAGGCAGTCATCCTGCTAATCAGTCCTTCCTCGGTGCCCAGACCCTACTCTTGCAAAAAGAGTGGTAAAAATGCCATCCCTTAACACCCAGACGGATAGCGCAGTACTTGGTGAACAATACTGGAGGTTGTAGGACTGTCTCTGTATCTTGTTTTACCAGTAAGATACTGTGGAACTTCCAACTGGAATAATCTCACAAAATGGTGCGAAAAGGAAGGATATTGCTATGAATCTCAGAAATGGAGGATTTTCTGCTCCTTGCCAGGTCACCCATCCATTTAATGCCTTGCCTCTGGCAGCAGATCACAGCTAATGCTTTGGGTGGGACAAGATGTTCCCCCCTTACTCCAGGCCTGCCTTGTGCTCATAGACAGTTGTGCAATGCAGAGGATGAGGGCAGGATCCCTCTGTGGCCTCTCTGGTAAACAGACTTTCATTCTTCAGAGCTGCAGATGACATCGATCCAAATAAAGCACAATAGCTCTTCGGCAAAGGAATGGCTCTATCCTCTGCATGTGTTATTGCCAGGGAGCAGTTGTGGAGGCTATCAGTGCAGCGAGCTGCCTTCACCTGCCTGCCAGCTCTCCTGAGGTCTTCATTTCACTCCCTGTTCCTCTCCCACACACTTTGTAACACTAACAATCTCCTTTTTGGTGATCATAGGGTCCCCTCACTAATTGAGGAGGGCTAAAGACTGCCACTGCCAGAGGACTCTTCAGTCCATGTGAAGTACACTTTTTGTACTCAGAATTATTTTTTTTTTAACCTGTGTTGTGCTCATGCACAACTCTGTGGAGAGTATTTCTTGTGCCAATTTGGTAATTTTTCACAAGGATTAACTTTATTTCCTTTTTATTGTCCATGCTGCTCTAAAGGATACTGAATCTTATTTTGTGCTTTAGCAAAATATAGTTGCAGCCCTGTATCTGTATTTCTTCAGCAAGTCCCTGCTCTGGCACTGAGATAGGTTTTATTTGTTTGCTCTGAAAAGCGTTCCACTTCCTATAGCAACAGCATGATTACTTATGGGACCTCCTAATAGTAGCTACTTGGTGGGCCTTTTATTGACTCTGAGTGGTCTTTGAACAGCTAATAGTCAAGTCTTAATTAAAATAAGCTTTTAATTAAATCTTGTCTCTTGTCCCCTGCAATATATACGTTACTTGCTTTTCAAACAGTGTTCAGACCAACCCTGTCTGGCCAGTGAGAAAATAGAAGAGCTGCGGCATCTGCCTTGTGCTTGCTCGGGGAGCTGATCTCTGTGGGAGCAGTGATCTGGGCCATGACCACGCTGCCCCTTGGAAAGCAGATGGCCTACGGCCATCTCACCAAACTGGTTTCTCCCAGGAGTCCGTTCAGGACTACAGTCTTAATCGAGGTCACTTGATTTGAATATCAGGTGAAGGCTGGAGAAGAATTTACTCCTTCCAAGAGGAAAAGTGGTTGTAGGGCTTTTGCCCAGCAGGGCATTCTTGTAAGAGCTTATCTGTGAGTTGGGATGGAATGTGTCTCCTGGATTTCGAGGTAGGTGTTACTATGGGCTCATCTCAGTCTAAACAGGATCACATGCTCTCCCAGGCTTTGCTGGGTGAAAGGGAGGTGAGTCAAAGGCCCCCAACATGGCCTTTGAACCTCAGCCGGTGGTGGAGAGCCATGAGAATGCTGACATTGAGAACAGGACATTCCTCAGCGAGGGACATCTGAGGCTGAAGAGCACTTCATTGCACCCTGTATGCACAGTAGAATTGTGACCTTGAGCTTGCAAAGTGGAGCCCAACAGCACTACTAGAGGTGAGAGCTGCTCTGAGCTCCCCCTGTTACTGCTCCAAAGCAAACAAGTCTGGAGCTAATGCATCTCCCAAGGAAAAGCCACGCAGATTCCTCACTTGAATGAGACTATTGATAAGTTGTTGGGGTTTTTAATTCTTGTTTCTTTTAGAAAAAATGGTGCCAGGGTCAGCCCTTTCTGGGAGACAGGCACTTTCTTGTTTCTGTTGCTTTTGGGTTCTGGAGTTTTTTATCTTTTAGTTTTCCATCAGTGTAACATAATGTTGCCTGAGCAGCACTCCACATGGCTCCATGGACTCCAGTGGGATAGTGTGACATGATGTATCTGAGATGACTTTCCAAGGGCAGAGGCGTTCACCATATTGTTGCATCTGTGCTGTTCTTCAGAACGAGAGCTGGGCGTTTATAGGAACAATGTGGCACGTTCTTGTTCAGATGCAGTCAACAGAAAGATATTTGAAAACAAACGATGCAACTCTCCTTTTTAAGTTATTGCCTGCTGATGTTTGAAGCACAGCTCTGCTGGTTCCTTCTACCAGTGAGGAAAAGAAATTGCTTCAGTCTGAAACAACCTATACAAACAATGTGTCTTCCAGGCTCAAAACTGTTGTCATCAGCCAGGATGTGATATGGACACTACCTTGTGTGGAGAAAGTCCTCATCCTCCTGCACAGCCATGTCACACCCTCAAAGCGTCCTGCAGCACCAGGGACTGTGCTAATGGGAGGGTTTCAGCTGAGCCATGCTGACTACCATCACTTGATGTGCTGGGGACCACAGCTTTTTCTCAAAAGCAGCCAGAGCTGGGGGAAGCCTTAACATAACCCTAGAAATGTCTCAGATACTCTGTCTGGTGTCTGACTGCACCAGGTTTGCTGTGATGGGGGAGACCTTGCAGACCAGTCTTGTGGGCTCATTGTAATCTCCAAGTCCAAGCTCACAACCCCCAAATGTTGCTCCTCCGCACTGCTTTGCCCATGCATCAGCCACTGCTACGTGGACCAGCCAGCCTTGTGTGGCTTTCCCTGTAGAGGTGGAGCTTGCCCATTCCTCTGGTGGCGTTTCCAAACCAGGGACGCAAGGCTGTGGTTACCTAAAGTCTGCTTGGATGGCCGCTGAAGGCAGAGACAGAGGGCATTTCCAGGAAATACTTGGACAGGGGGTAGAGTTAAGTTAGCAAGGCTGAGTCTGGCAGCTCCGCTCACTACACGCAGGGATTACTGGACTGCACGTGGCAAGATGCATCCAAACTCCATTCCTTGTCTACGTGACGTGTGTTTAATGCATCCAGGCAATCTTGGTGAGAAGGTTTTTATTGGGTATGTTAATAAGAGATCTCGCAGGGTTGCTCTGTCCAGTTTACATCTGTTAGAGCCATTGCAGGAGTGGAAATTGGGTGCTCTGCATCATGCTGCTTGGTTGCCTTTCAGAGACCAAGAACAGAAAAAGGAATTGAGGAAACAGAAATAAAAGAAGTTTAATGTCTGCTAGTAATGGGCTGCTTGTCCTGACACTTTGCCGTGAATGTAGCCTGCCTGAGATTTGATGTTCTAGTTATATTCTGGGGGTCCAATACGCTGCATCTCTCGTCTTATAAGGAAGTGAGTGGAGCTCTGAAATATTTGGCCTCTTTTAAGCAAGCAGAAAAATGAGATTTTGTTGAAAGCTTCAAGTTCAGACAGCAAAGTGGAAATCCGGTCTGTTGCCTCCTGCAAGGGACAGAGAGAGCTCTTGGAAGCTGGGGGCAGAAAGCACCGTGTAGGCTCAGAGCTGGCTTTCAGCAGCAACCTGGGGGCTGGGAAAAGTGCTTCAGAATTACCCTTCTGGTTTGTGCCCAGTCCTTAACCCTTTTCAACATGCATGTACATGATGGAATTGACTCACCTACTTTATAGAGCAAAATGAGAGTGCTTTCCAAATACAAAATATCTAGTGTGGGATAATATAACAGCGAGGGCCAGAATTGATAATGACCTTTGATGCAGAAATTAATAGCTGGAGATGAAGGAACTACAGAGAAATAGAAGTAGTGTCTGAAAACGTTTGAAGAGCAAGTTGAAAGAGCTGCATATTACAACTGGAGAGTCTGTGGACATGCTCAGCCGAAATGAAGGCTGCTCGGCCTTGCTGCCGGACCATCTCAACAAGCAACACCACCTTCTTGGTGCCTGAGTATCATCCATGTCTTACTGAAGTCTGAAGTATCTCTATCGCCAACCGGCTAATAGTCTTCAACTTTCTGGAAGTGGATCATTTAAAGAACAGTGCAGCCTCTTCCACACCAGAGATAGTGCTTTCTTAATATCAGGAGGGTTTCTGGGTCCAGCAGATGTTGTTGATGTTGTTGACCTACCAGATATGGATCCCCCGTCACCACAAGAAGCTGAACCACGTGTAACGGGATGCAGTGGATTGCAGAGCAAGTGCTGCCAGCACTGTCACAGCATCTCTCTCCAGCTTTGTGACCTTCTCTTCCTTTCATTCTCTTTGGCATAGAGAAAGTGGCACACACAGGTTAACCATGAGCCAAGGGTGAGAGCACTTTACATTGCCAGACATCACTTGCTGCATCTCTGCTATTTAGGACACTTTCTAATTAGAAATGAGTTTAAATGCACTGTGACTTTCAGAGCTCTGAGCTGCCGAGTTATATTGCACGTATGTTCTGTGGGGCATAAGGGACGAAGGCAGCAAAGGCATCTTGGGGATCAATCCGTTCCTGTTAAAAAGAGTGTTTGCCTTTCTGAAGCAATGTCCTTGATGAGTCTGTCACAGAGCGAGCTGGCTGTTGTCCCTGGACGCCGTCACTTGCAGAATTTACCTTGTCCTGTTGTGCTGACGAAAGGGTGAGGTGGCACTTGTAGCTAAGGCAGAATTACAATTCTCCATTCATTCTCTGAGCCCTTGTGCTTTGAATGTTTTATCATAGACCACATCCATCTCCAGAGCCCTCGTGCTGATGCTCTTGACTTTTCTGAAGAGCCTTCTGGCCTTTGTCCCCCTGTGCTTTCTCACTGGCTTGATGAGCTTTTGGACTCTCTTATATATTTTGGCTGAAAATAGGTTTTCCTTTCTGCTTTAAGAAATAATTCTGAATTGCTACTTCTACATTGGTATTCTGTTACAGAGTTTAAAATGGGAGTGGCTTCTCATTTAAAATAAAATAATTTTATAGGTGACTTATAGATTATTTTCCTCTAGATTCCAGCATAGTTTGGAAGCTCGGAAAGGTTCCTGCCTTGAGTTTGGACTTAGGACCATAGGCACGATCAGAGAAACAAGGGGTCAGTGACCGGCTATTTCTCCTCCAGACCCACCAAGGTCCTACTCAGGCACTTTCAGAAGTGCTGGTCAGACATTCTGAAAACGGAGTATTTTAGGGCCAGCCCCTGGTGCCCCACTGGCCACATATTAATTGAAGAGGTGAATGCAATCTGCCGTGTTTTAGGTAGGAGATCCTCCTTTGCTCATGTGTATCTGCTTGTTGCCACCCCTGTACCCAGTAACCTTTGAGTCAACTGACTGATTTTACCTCCCAGCTGGGCTGTAGCTCTTATGAGCTCTATGAAAGAAGGAAATCAGGTAGAGGAGAGAGGTCCATGTGATGGAAATACTTTATTATGCACATACACGTTATTAGATGTTAGAGAATCAATATGGGCAAAAGGCCTTCTGGTGGCCTCAGTATGAGAAGATCTTCATTTGAAGCTCAGTCAGTGATGAGATCTGCTGTCATTTCTTCCAGTGTTTGTACAACTTCCCGAGCTTTTGTGCACTGGAAGAATCAGTCCTCAGATCTATTTATGCTTTCTAATTTTGCAGATCCTTGATGAATGGTTTGGGCGGACAGTCATCTGCTCCTGTGTGAAGCTGAGCTACGACCATGCACAGAGTATGATTGAAAGCCCTGGGAAGGTGTTCTCACCTGAAGAACTTCCCCCTGTCTCCCCTCAACACTCAATAGCTGAGATCCAGCAAGCTGTGCTGAACCTGCATCGAATCGCTCAGCACCTCCGCAAACAGCGTTTCATCGATGGTGCTCTGCGCTTAGACCAGGTGAGTAAATCCAGCCCCTGTAAGGGGGTCCCACTCCAGTGAAGCAGTTTCATGTTGTATTCCCTAAGGATTTCTTGATCAGTCTAAAACCCAAAGGGGAAAGTCAGGCTGGAATAGAAGGGCAGATTTGTGTGCCAATATAATCTTAAAAGCAGCATCAAGTTATGTATGAAAAGCATGAAGTAAAGTAGGATCAAAAGAGAAAAGTTCCTGGTTTTTAAGGAGTGATCCATTTTCCAACATTTGTCAAAATTGTAAAACCCTGGTGGATTAGGTAAGTAACTTACACAGTGAAACAAATCATGATGGTGTCGTTCATTACCAAGCAATTCAGATATCTTTAGTGCACATTTCACTATGAAAGGCTCGTCCTCCACATTTATTTCTGTGCTTGCGATACTCACGTTTTCCACAGCTTTTATAGCAGTTCTCTGGACAGGGAAAATGACTAAATGTTATCTCAGCTAATAGTTATAAGTGTTGGGTGTGTTTCAGAGAAAGAAATGCTAGTGAGAAGGTTTTCTGTCTGGGGTGATTTAAATAATCTTGTATCCGTTGTGGTATGTGTGATATCTGTTTTACAAGTAGATCCATGTATCTTAGACTATCACAGCAAAAATACTTTTGCATTTGAGGTTCAGCTGCTCTGAGGTGGCTTCTGACAGTTTTTGTGGGTAGGAGGTTCCAGTAACTGATAGAATCCGGTGGCCTTCCTGAGCATGAGACAAAATAATCTCTTAATATAAGGAAGCTCCATTGTTTCATTTTGCAAAATGAGCATGAGTCAACCTAGGGATATTGCTGAGAAAGAAGCTAGTGTACTGAGATGTGTAAATAGGACTATTGTATGTAAGAGGTATGTTGTAACCCTTCCATTTTACTCAGCGTTGTGGTGGTGTCTCCAGTTGCAGGAAAGTCTTAATTTTAGAGAAATCATTGTGGAGTCTGTAATCTGCAACCTTCCCCATCAGAGCACACGGCTTAGCCTGGAAAAACTGGGAAGAGGAGGCAATGTTCTGTTCCCCGTGTCTAAGATGGACAGATGAGACATCTGTATCTTGAATTTCAGTAGAGGAGATTGGGGTTACACTTCAGCATAAAATTTCTGGTGTAGGAACCATGGTGTCTAAGGCTCTCTTGCCTACATCTGTTGTAGGGGGACTTAAAGGACTGGTTTAGGTGCACATAAGTGAGCCTGGAGCAAGGGCGTTTCCTCAATGTCCTTCCTTGCTCAAAGGCAATAATAATTCTTAAAATTGTATTCAAATAATTTTTGGAAATCAGACTCCCACTTTGAAGTCCTGCAGAGTTTGCTTAAACCTCTTTTGGAACAGAGGTTTCCCTCTGAGGTTCATTGTACAATGGCTAATGCTAGAGAAACATAAAACACCCCAACCTTTGCACTTGATGAGCCAGCTGGGAAGCCTTGGAGATGTCTGGGTTTGAACAACAGTCGACAGTGACTGGGAGCTGCATTACACAAGTCATACAGTGTAGTGCTGAGCGGTCATCACGTGTGCCTGAGTTGAGTACCTGTTATCAAACTAACCTCAGGGAAAGTGTGTTTTAAAACAGCGGTGACATTTTCAATGGGAGGGTTTGGCAAGGGAAGCATCCTGTTCCAGTGATACCCCATAGAAGATTAGCAGTGTTTTGTTTTGCTCTGTGCCATTATAGAGGAGCTGTTAAAGAGAACGTATTGGAGCATCATTTGTGAGATCAGGGTTAAAAGCCACTGCTAAGGGCACCAGAGAGGACTGGTTCCTACTCAGCCTAGTTCCTAACCATCATGATAAACTGAATTATATCTCACAAGTGGCACTTCATGCCATGCTGAATCTTTCTCCTCTGGCAAGAGTGTCAGAGCAAAAGTAATGGTCTTGGAGAAGGAAGTGTATTTTAGTTCAAGGGACACTTTCATCATGCTTACTCTTTTAAAGTACTGCCTTGGTAGTTGCGTTTTCATAAATACCCCCTCTCCAGCCCATGGAGAAAGTGGTTACTGTAAGGCCAGGGTATGAGCATTATGTGAGGGATGGGTGTGTGGACACGGCCAGTGGTGTATGGCCAGACAAAGCAATCTGTACCTTTTAATAGAAGGAGATGAGTCCCTCTGCCTTTGCTCCCCCACTTCCCTGCGTTCCCATGGGCGCAGTTGTGTGCTGGGTCCGACTTCCAGCACCGAGCAAGCAAGGGTGGGTCCAAATGGGGAACACACCTTTCTAATCACTGGACCTCTCACTGATTTCCTGTTGAGTAATGTAAAGGCTGAACAATGGAAGACAATCCAGCAGGAAACTAGGGGCAATGAATTATCAGATTCCAAATAAATATGTGAATGAAGGAAATGATCATCCCACAGTCTTAAGGGAGGGGATGGCTGGGCATGGATGACTTTTGTGCTTTTTTTTCCAAGGGATGTGAGCCCTCTTCCTATACATTGCATTGTGTTTGAGAGTTTCTACCTTAGGGTCATTCCTGATGGAACACTGATGACTTTTTTTTGCTTACTACCACCCTGGCAGTGTGACGTGCTCTGGTGCTTCCTGTTGGTATTAAGAAAATCATTGGGGGAAGAATCTCCCATCCTGTTTTGCCACTGGCTGTGGTGGCCTTGGGCTGGCCAGCTTCAGTTTACCCTTTGGAATGATATCAATCTCCCCCATAGCATCCATATAATTTGGGATTTATTCTCCAAAACTAAGAACGTCTCTCAAATTAAGCCATTCATGGGTGTATCTTTATAATGGCAGAAATATTGGTTGGCCAGGGTCTTGAAGAATTTGTGGATTCAGTGTCAGTACATGTGTCTCTTTGGGGCTGTGTAATTTTGAATTCCTGCCTCAGTTTGGTCCTGGCTGTGGCAACCTACGTACCTGCCACTCTTTTCCTCCAGTTCCTTTCATGCCTCTGCAGACATCTGTAGGGGAATCCTGCTGCCTTCGACCTTGGGTGAGGACCATCTTTGCAACCAGAGCCACGCATCTGTCACTCCGCGGGCTCTTGCTGTCCCCATAGGCCCCTTCTGGGGCTTTTTCCCTAAAATATGTTTCCCTGTGCTGCCTGCCAGCTTCCTAGCTCCAGAAGGCAGCTAAGCACTGAGTTTCAGAGGTTTAAAGTCTTTGCACCTTCAGCGGTTAAGGAGCTTACGAAACTTTGTCCACACAGACAGAGATTAATGTATTTCTTTTCCTTCTCATTTGGAGCTGCAGCTTTTAGATGTAAAGGCAAGAAGTGCCTTGTGCTGTGGCTTTGAGAAAAAGTGTTCAGATATTTACAATATTGTCTTCCCCACCCCCCCCACCCCCCGCCTCCTTCCTGCCCAGGACCATGAAATGCCACCCCTGTGCTGTCCTCTCGCAGCTCTTGGTGCACCCGCACTATAAATTGGAGCAGGGATCTGACCTGGTTTAAAAACCAAAGTGAGCACAACCCACAACTTTCCTTTTTTTTTTCCTGGCCAAGTTACTCTGAAGCTGGATCACTGCCCCAAACCACAGCTTTTAGAAACACTAGCCAGAGAATCACATAGAAACTTGCTTTCAACAAAAACCATCAAGTTTGCAGAAAAGCTCCTTAGCTCAAGCCTGCCTAGAGGAGACCTGCTGATAAATGGTTCTCTTTTTGGCCTCAGCAGTTTATAAATGAATCATGAGGACAGATGCCTACAAGAAGACAGGTTAAAAAGGATTTCTGTGCGTATTTAAAATGAGAATACACCAGGATGCTGATCTGTCTCTATGACAACTGTCTGTGAGCTGAGCAGTGGCTTTTGTTGTGCCAGTGACTCTGCCCTTGCCAGCGCACTTACACCTGGGTGCTTAAAATGTTGGCATTGACCAAAGTTCATTGTGAGAACAACCCAAAGTGCATTTGCCTTAGACGGGTTAATGGCATGGAATTGTTTGCTAGAATAGCTTCCCTCCTTGTTTTCTGTGCGACAGACATTCAGCTTTGCAGGTGTGTGCGAAGAGGGAAGGAAAAAAGGATTAAAATGGCAAAGATGAGGATGTTACGCAAATTTAAGGGTTGAATTGCTAGCGAAATCATCTCACTTCTGCTTGCTCTCAGCCTGTGTACTCTGCCTGCTGTCTCGTCGTCTGAGCAAGGGTTGCTTTAACCTTTGGGTCTCTATTGTTTTGAATAACTTAAAGATATTTAAAATTATATTGTTGTACCTCTGCACCATGCTGGTGACCTTACCTATGGTCCTGTCCAAGTGGCTGCTGGCGATAAGGAAATACAGGATCTTTGAGAATAGCTTTGTTTAATTAAGGTTGGTGGGACTCCTGGAGTAATAGAGTATTGCTGCTGCAGGAAAGATGGGGAAAACAAGCACACAGACTCCAAATACCAGAATGTGTGTAGAATACCAGCTCCAAAACACCCAGGTATATGGCATACTGGATATATATTAACCAGCTCTGTATAGTTTTTGAAGCACTCAGAATTGACTCTGTCTACTTGACGCAAACAGCTCTGAGAAAGTTGACTCAAGGCATCCACTCAGGGAAAACAAGGAGGAAGAAGGGCATTGTACGTGCAGGATGTGCCATTGTATGTTGGGAAATTTCGTATATAGTTGTGGTTAATGGGATAGGACAGAAACGCATATTTTTAGACAGTAGCTCCTGCTAATGCCGATTAATTTGAAATCTCAGGAGTCAGAGATTAATTACTATCACAATTAAAATTTTCCAATATGAATGATTGCTGGAAATAATTATGGGAAATTGTTCTGTCATATTTCCTGCCTCATATCTGTATAGGAAGCATTCAGGTCTTCTCCTCTTCTTGCTATGTGGGAGTAGTATATGCTTCTACCCTGGTTAAACAGTCATTGTTTGCAAAATACAATGTATTTGTATGCAAAATACAATATATTTGTATACGAATGGAAGGCACTTTGCGTTGGAAGAACTGTTTAGATGGGACAGCAAAGGGCTATAATGTTGTATAGACCTCAGCTAACTGCATGCGCCTATGTTTTCCCTAAGAACATGATCTGAATTAATGTCTTAAAATGCTGTTGGGGCAGGAAGGCCATTCTGGCTTGAGTACTCCCTGGTGTGATGCTTAGGTTTCCTAGCCATGGCTGCTGTATGTGCTACCCCTGCACACTCTCAGTGCACGCATCTTCCTTGAGAGGAGTAAATGGCTTTGCTCCAACCCCTGGCTCCTGGCTGCATCTCTCCGGGGAGCATTGCTTGGTTGGGGTTTTGGCCAAAGAGAAAATCCTGGTGCTCATCACCTAGGGTGTGACATTGGTGCCAAATTCATCTCGGATTTGGTTCCCTCAGGGTAGGTTGAGGTGTGTACCTGTTTTGGCCCAAGAGAAACTCAAAAAGGCCCATTTATAAAATCCTGAAAACTGCCATGATACCTCCCGTAAGAGGCTGTTACAGCAACAGTGCATGAACATGACAGCAGAGGCAGGGTGGGCTGTATGTATGGTGCTGTAAGATAAATGGAAATGCAGACTGACAAGGAGCTTTCACTATTCGCTTCCTATCACAATTCCACCATTGTCTGCTCCTTCTCTTTGATGTCTGGTTAAAGAGACATCACTGATACCCAGAATGGGGACAGCAGGTGCTATACAATCATTATGGACAGTTGCTTATACTGTGTGATACATAAAGCAGCTGGGGGGATGTTGGATGTATTTGGAGATTAATTTCTTTTGGGGATTTTATGTCTTTTGCATTGCCCCAGTTAATACGTCAAAATGAGCATCCGAAGCTACAGCTTTCTACTGGGGGATACTGTTCTTCCCTGCAGGAGTAACCGAAATGCATTTGCAAAGGTGCATTAGCAAAGTAGGAATGATTTTTGAAATGTCTTCCCTACAGTACCACAGGGGAACACGGTACTTTGCAGGCAAATAAGAAATGTCATCGTTGTCGTCAGGAACAACTAACGTCTCGGGTCGGGCAGTTTGCGCACGCACTGAGGATACATGCAGGAAGGAGGTGTTGCAGGGTCCTGGTATGGAGGGGGTCTGTGTTGGCGGAGCATCTCTCTGCTTGCATGGAGATGTTTGCATTGCCAGTAGGTTTTAAAATACTTTGATTAAATTAGGATTTTGAGTGGAAAGCCCTCAGAATCTAATATTTTGCCCTGGGATTTTAATGACGTCCTCCCAGGGGTGTGAGTAGGATTGATGTCCTCGCACATGTCCCGCCGTTCCCCAATCGTTCTTTTAGAGCTGAGCAGCTGTGTCCCAGCAGGAGCAGGTGGTGAAGTGGTCGAGCTGGCTCCAACAGGAGTGGGGGAGTCGGACGCTGGAGCGCAGGGCTCGGCTGTAGAGTGTCGTGCTGGGAGCCACCACAGCCAGATGTCTGGGCAAACACGGCCGGGAAGGAGCTCCCCACACAGTGGTGCTCTGGCATTAATTTACCATCAGTAATGCAAGAGTGGGTTATGACTTTATTCTTCCTGGAGTATTCTAGGCACTACCTCAGATATTCAAGTTTTCCGGTCATGTACAAGTGTTTTTCTTTTAAACAAACACAGCTTAACCCTTGAGTTTTATTCAATCTACCATAGAACTGCAAGCTCAGAAAATCCTCCAAAAAGAAGGGGTCCTGTGCTTTAATTTTGAGATGCTGTCTGTCACAGCAATAGCTTCTGTCGTCTGCCAGCCTCAGAGCAACTATCAGAGGGGAGGCCAGCTCCATCCTTCCAGGCGATGGGAACGGCATGAAGAGGTGAAGCCGTTGCCTGAGCTCACGCGGTGAGTCAGTGGCAGAGCTGGCAGGACAGCCTTTTCCTGATTCCCAGGCCAAATCCAGCTCCTTAGGCCAAAGCTGACCATTCTCTTCCTCTCACATTTATTACTGACAGCTATCGAATAAGAATTGGTGCTTTTTTGTTTCTGCTGTTTATTGCTGGCCCGGTTAAGGTCAGATTTTTTTATCCCAGCTCCCCTGCAGGTAATTCTTACTGGGCAGAGCAGAGAAACAAGCATCAGCATGAAGGGCTGAGCTGTGGCCAGCACGTCTTTGCAACGCAGAAGCAATCAGTGTGTTTCACAAGTGGTCTCTCTCCCCAGTCCTTTCCATTCTCAGGCTTTGCCTATATGTGCCAGGACCAAGCCAGTGTGCTGCTGTCCCATAGAAGTCTCTCTTGCTTTAGGAGGACACGACAGAGTTGCAGTGGGCAGTACTTCGTCATACCTTCCAAATTGCTTGGCAATTTCTATTGATTGAATCCAGTTGGTGATCAGCCATTGTAGAACGGGGGGAGCTGGCAGTCATCACATGCTGACCTGCAAGTAGGGTTGAAGGTGTTTGCAGGTACTCCCAGTTCACACATGAAATAGCCATCTCTTGGTTTCCTGGACTAGCTGGACACAGATGGGTCTTGCCCATGCTTGTGTGATAGGCAGCCTGGGGTCACTTGCTCATAGGGATCTCAGACATTGTGGAATAGCACCTCTAGGGGAAAGAGAGGGCATCTGTGGCTGGTGGTGGCTTAACGTGATGGAATGTATCCCAAAAGTGAAGCTGGTAGCTAAGGTGACAGAATTCAGTGCTTGGCCCAGCTGAGCAGCCGCTCACTGGTGTTTTTGAGGTTGGTAGGGAGAGAAGTAGTGGCTTGTGCTGGTTATATTGAAAGAGGTTCAGGATGGAAAAACTGGTTCTCAATGAGGCAGAAACAAACTGGTTCTTCGGTGTCTCCGATGGCAAGACAGATAAACCCCAGGAAAACAAGTGTTTGTGTAGAGGTGCATGGGGGGTGAGTGCTGGGAGGAAATTCTTACTTTACATTTTCTACTGAGGAAGCAACCCTTGTTCCGAGAGTCTTGGCCCACAGTTGAAGGTGTTTTTCTTCCTCGGCGATGAACAAACGTCATCAGCAAGTCTCTTGTTGTTTCAGATTCCGTTTATCACGTATTTGAACAGAGACTTGACAAGGCTTTTTTTCAAGTATTAATTATAGCTGACTGCATGGCTAATCCATCATTCTCTTTAGATGGAGTCACTGGGTGTTGAGTGATGTAACTTCAAATGTGATCAGTCTGCCATAGGTGAAGATGTAGCAGCTCTTTGTCAGAGCCAGTTCTGTTTCACCTAACAGTAAATGGAAGAAAGGCTAATTGTATAATGACAAAAGACAACGTTTGGAAGTAGATGAAAGATTCCGACATTGCAGTTCTGTGATTTTTCATTTCAATTCCAAAGTGAGAGCAGGGGAAAAATTCTTGCTTTCCATGACCACAGCTCATTCTATCAGGTGCTTCTGGCCATGATCATTCCTTCTGAATCCTGGGATGTTTTATCTTTTCTCATCCATAGCATACGGATGCTGAAGTACAAAGAAGCTCAGAGAGCACCTGTGGTTTCCAGAGCCCTCTGAAATGAGGCTACAAGAGCCTTAGCCAAGATCCCAGCAGCTGAGCTGAGGATGGAGCTGCTCTTGCCCCATCTGAGGAAGCCCGTGCCTGCTGAAGTCCACTTTTGGGTTTATCTTTAAACATTCCAAGTCCAAGCCCACGTCTCCTGAAATTATATGCCCTGCCAAAGTTTGCAGTGATTCATTGGGAGTACATTTTGTTGAGCAACCTCTTGGTTTTGTTTTGAAAGCAAGTGGCTTTGAATCTGTCTTTAGTAGTCTAGATCATTTATCTTGCCCTTCTCTACATCTTCATATGATAATAAGGAAGTTGTTCAAGCATATGAGCATAATTCAGAGAGTAGATTTCCCCTGAATACGTAATTGCATAAAATGGGAGCATGAGGCATGACACCCCAGATAAGATTGTTGGTCCACGTGGCACTTTGTTTCTGAGATTTGTCCATGCTTGAGATTTGAGAAAGAACTCCTCCCTGACTATGCTGGTCCTTTGTGCAGTGCTGTGTTCGGTTGTGGGAGACGCTGTGATACCCTGTTGCTTCCGGTTCCCATCGTGAGACACAAATACCCATCTCTCCCCAAAGATACGTATTCACAAGTTTTTGCATTGTCAGCACCTTAAAACCCGACAGCAGTATTAAACTTCGCCCTCTGAAGGGAATGCATCCTCCAGTTTGGGTCTAGGCTGGTAGCAGATATATTGCATTTGTACTAATCAGTTACCAATCGAGTTGGACACAGTGCGTTGCCCATCTGTGATGGGCTACCATTAAGTTGATGGTCACTTGAAAACCAAGCAAGAGGCAGTGAGAAAGTAGCTTCAATAATTTGCTGGGTTAGAGTGGTTTGAGAGGCTTCAGACATCTGGAAGAAACCAGCCATGCAAAATCACCGTGAAGGGTTTTTTGCGGGTAATTCCCTTCACTGGACCTGAAAAACTTGTTCCCGTCACAGAAATGCAAACTAACAAACAGTCACTACTGTTTGGTTTTTTGTTTTTTTTTTTTTTAAAAAAAAATCTAGCCTGAATGCAAAAAGAAATTTAATTTGTGCCTTCCTTGACAATCGAAGTAAACTGGCTGCATCATGGGTTTGATCCCTCTGGTCCTGCTGACCTTGGGGGACTGCAGAGCCATAGCATATTGGGTGTCTTTTGGCAATGCTGAGATCAGCCCTCTGACTGAGAAATCAGTGAATCAACAGGAGGTTTTGCATTAGCTTTAAGGCTGCAGTTTCACCTCAATTTCAAGGTCTCTGTTTTAATCTCAAGGCTGTCCTTTTCTGAGAAGAAACCTCATTGACTGAGCTAGCACTTTGCTTCTGATTAGCATGGTAGAGTAGAACCTGACCCACAATACTAGGAAATAAAATGCTTAAATAGCTAAAATGGGATTTAAAAAAAAAAAAAAAGCAATTTGTTAA
Organism: Egretta garzetta; assembly: GCF_000687185.1. Lineage (NCBI taxonomy): Eukaryota > Metazoa > Chordata > Aves > Pelecaniformes > Ardeidae > Egretta > Egretta garzetta. The sequence continues at coordinate 385,082 of NW_009258951.1, forward strand.
ATGATTTCTCTGTCAGTGATGTGTTTAGCAGGTATAGAAGACAGAATGAACTAAAACAGGCTTTGGCATTTTGGAAAGTGAGTCATTTTTTCTGTTGCATCATGTATAAACTTTTCCCTTCTCGTGTATGTATGGTTGAAATTACTTTGAGGTTTTGAATTTTCACTTCAGCTCTCTGTTTTTTATTATTTTCAAACATTACTGAAAGTGATGGTTGATAGTCTTTAATACTGTGCTCGCATTGCCTTGCTCTTTAGTTATTTTTTTTTTTTTTTAAAATAAGCCAGTGGGCAACATTAGGTGGTTAAATGAGCTGGGGAGTTACTGGTTTCCTATGTTTAGGTAGGATTAAGAAGTAGGTGTATTGATGGATCCTTAACATGGTGCCAGAGGGTGCTGCTATCAAATAGCCTTTAACCAGGGGACCAACCTTGAAATCCTGTGCACTGTGGTCATGTCTTTTCAAATTCTCAAGAAGCATTTGTACAGGTTCCTTGAAATCAGTTTACAGACCATGAATGTGGTGCTGTTGCAACCTGCTGAGACAGCGGACAGATAAGTCTTTTCTTAAAAGAATGCAAAACAGTATAAAACCCCGTGGGATGAACATCCCACTCACAGGGTGATCTTGCTCTTGGGTTTGTTCAGTCCTCTTCTCCCCTCAGTTCTGGCATTCTCCATGCTGGAGGAATCATAGAATCATAGAATCATAGAATCGCTTTGGTTGGAAAAGACCTTTAAGATCATAGAGTCCAACCTTTAACCTACCCCTGCCATCCCACCACTAAACCATGTCCCTAAGCACCTCATCTGTCCTTCTTTTAAATACCTCCAAGGAT
>NW_009258951.1:387788-404096 GCF_000687185.1 Egretta garzetta
AGACCTCTGTCCAGCCAGGCTGGTCGTCTTACCCCCCGATTTGCCTTATGGCACATGGGGACAGCCTGCTCCTGTGCCTTTAAGACTTCTTCCTTGAACAACACCCAGCCTTCTTGGACCCCTTTGCCCTTCAGGACTATCTCCCAAGGGACTCTCCCAACCAGCGTTCTGAGCAGGTCAAAGTCTGCCCTCCGGAAGTCCATGGTGGCGGTGTTGCTGACCCCTTTCCTTACCTCACCAAAAATCGAAAACTCTACCATTTCGTGATCACTAAGGCCAAGACAACCACCGACCACCACCTCTCCCACCAGTCCTTCTCTGTTAGTGAACAGGAGGTCAAGCAGGGCACCTCCCCTGGTAGGCTCACTTACCAGCTGTGTCAGGAAGTTATCTTCCACACACTGCAGGAACCTTCTGGACTGTTTCCTTTCTGCTGAGTTGTATTTCCAGCAGATGTCTGGGAAGTTGAAGTCCCCCATGAGAACAAGAGCTCGCGACTGAGATACTTCTGCCAGCCACTTGCTGGCAGAATCCTATTGCTCAGTGTCCCAGGAGTTTTAAGAGAAAGTCTAGAGCAGACAATGAATACTGGGAGAGGCCAGGTAGAAATATGGCATCTAAATGGAGTTTCCATAGGTCGGGCCCAGCACAGAAGCCAGTTAGTCTCCACATGCCAGGACCAACAAAATTATGTACATGCTTCTTGGGATGAAGAAATCCAGCAGATGGAGGTGTGTTAAACCTGCTCTTATGTGCCCACTTTGTAGGGAGAAAGCAGCTGCTCCTTAGGTTGAACTTGATGACCTTCTTCCTTTTGAGTTCATAGCTACCATCTGCAGCTGAGCACTGCTGCAGGGAAGAGAGGACTTGTCCTAACCCCCAAGCAGTTGGGCAAAGTAACATCATCTGGGCTTCATCCCTTCAGGAAAATTGTTGTAAGGCAGGCAGCTTCTACAACCAACTTCTCTAGGTTGGTGAGTGTCTTGCAGAGCTTTGGCTTGGTATGTTGCAGGCCTGGTTCATCCTTGCTCTTGTTGTTTGGTAGGTCTGTAGTTTGCTTCAGACCCAGCACTGAGGATCAGTGATTTTGCTACTACAGAAGTAGCCTTTGTAATAGTGGTAGCGTAGTGATGGGTACAAAACACAGTTCAAAGGAGAAAGACTTGCTGAAAAGAGCTTAAACAGCTAAGAAATGGGTGCCACCACAGGCATTTCTCCCAACACTCATTAATTTTAATTCTGAAAGCGTTATGTGTGGGGAGGGGTTTTTTGTTTGTCTGAAATAAAAAAATCTTACTCTCCTTCATGGAGCTGCTGCCCCAAATGGTTTTAGAACAAGTGTGCAGCTGCCCAGTGTACCTTGTCTTGTTAGAAACTGGCTCGATCTTTAGTCTTGGCAGATACCATGAGAGTCTGTGAGATTTATTAGAGGGGTCCAAGGTGACTCTTTGGTACAAGAGGTTAAGCATTTCCCAGCTGTGACAGCGCGGTGCCTGGGATGTGCTGTGTCAAGGCTTGAGCTGCAGTTGTGGCATCCTGGAAATGTAAAGCTGGACAAGAGCTTTAGGAGATGATCCTTCCCTTTTCCTGGCAGTAGCAGGAGCTCAGCTGGTAGCGGTCCTGTGTCACGTTTGTTGTTGCTTTGCCACTTTGCTGGGACTGTGTAGCCAGAGTGAGTTCCTCCTGGGGTTGTCCCCATGACTTTCAGCCACCCAGCCATGCAGATACAAAGTGTGTGGAAGAAGTTTGCTGTTGGACCTGTCCCTCACGTGCCCCTGATTAGTCATTGCCTAGAATCTGAAATAGTAGAGGCCTGCGGAAATCTTGCGAGGAGCTCGGCTGAGCATGCCAAGGTCCTCCAGGGTAGAGTTCAGCAGTCTGAAGGGCTCACCTGATTACAGCAAGGTAGTCATGCAAAGTGACTCACATGAGATTATCTTTCATGTCATCAAGTGTTTCTTCTCATTACAGTTGAGAAGACAACCTGCTGGCTGCTCTTGTGACAGGGTTTTACTTGACGTGGCCGCAGTGTTGCGTGGTGCAGAGAAATGCCGGGGTGCGGGATGCCCTCTAGTGCAGTCCAGGCAGCATAGCTCGGGGCTCCCACGGCTGGTGGCATCCCCACCACACCGGGGGCGAGTGGCATGGCTGGGCGATAACCAGAGTGGGCAAAGCCTAGCAGGGACCTTTGCTCTTCAGCTTTAAGTGGGGAGATCAGCCTTAGGTTGGGTTTATGTAAAGCAGCGTGAGGCTTGGTTTAGGGAAGAAAAAAAACCATAGTCCTTTCGAAAAGCAATTTGTTTCTGCTTTCTGTGAGCAAGGCTTCCAAACGGACTCGGTTAGTTCTGCAGTACAATCAACAGGACTGGAAAAAAATACCAAGTGAAGTAACACAGTGGCTGTGGTAAACATGAACCGAGGCCTTGGAAGTAGCTCATGGCATACCACAAAAGAGTCTCCTTTCACCCACCACGGGCCGTGCCAGCAGCAAGCACTGCCAGCGCTGGCGTCTAGCAGAGGAAAGCATCATTTGGCTCCCTTTTGGATTTCATTACTCTTCCTGCACTCCCTCCTGCTTGCAGCAAAAGCCTTTCCAGTTGTAAAGAAATGAATTAACTCCCTTCGTGTCAGTGATGGATGAGGCGCTTTCTCCCCCTTCAAAGAGGCGAGCTGTGCTGGTGAATGCAGGCCAGCAGAGTTGAAAAGTCCAAGGAGAACAGGGGAGCCTGTGGGGTGACCCAGCTGTCAGGCAGGACACTCTGGGGACGGCTCCCACCGGTGCCCGGCGAGCAGGGAACAAAAGCCGTTCTCAGCGCGCTCGCGGCCTCGAGGCTCTTTTTTTTTTTATCTTGCTTTCAATGGACTTGGGCACATCCCTTAATACACAGCAGCCATTTGTGTGGGGTTCACGGAGCCTCAAAGGCTTTCAGAGGGTGCTTCTCCACCCTGCACAAAGGAGGGTTAGCACGCCGGTACTTGGGAGATCTCCTTTCATGCGTCCATGGCTAATCATATTAAAGGTGACCTCATGGGCAGCGCTTTCCATTGTTGCCATATGTTTTGTCCAGTGCTTGAGTGATGTTGCACATTGGAATGTATTCATGCATTGCCTAATTTAATCACCAGGCTTAATCCCCTCTCCTGTTCTACACCCTTAGAATTTACTGGCTCTTTTCTAGTCTCCTGTGCATTGTCTGGGTCTCCTTTACAAGCTAATACCAATGCCTGGAGATATTTTTATTTATTTATTTACTTTCGTAGTGTATTTCAAAAAAAAAAATCTCAACAACAAACCCAGCAGCCTCTCCAAAGGGCGAGCGAGCACAGTGGGTGCTCTAGGAGGCTGATCCTTCGTCCCTGTGATCTTTTTCTTCCAGCTTTTCCATAGAGAAATTGAGGATTAGGCTCATGGGTTTAAAAAAACAAAACAAAATACTACGAATGGAAAAATGACTGAGAAAGTGGTGTGTCTCCTTTTAATATTGTTGGAATAAATAACTAATTTTAAGAACTCGACTGTCTCTGTAAAATATGGTGTTGGTTTCTGCCTTTAAAACTTACCACTTTGGTATGGGCAACTCCAATTCCAGGACTGACCGGACAAAATTAACCCAACAAAGCCTGGAGTCCATCAAGTTTGGAAACTGGAAAGTCTGATTTATGTAAAACTACTGAAAAGAAACAGAGAGCTCTGCAAGAGCTGCCATGTTCTGCAGAAGCCAGGTATTTCTAGGGAGCGGTGCTTTACAGACTGTCTTTTAAGGATGATTTCTAAAGATTTTTCTAAAACTTCCCTGCCCCAGCTGACTATGACGTGTAGAGGGGTATGATAAAAATGGGAATTAGGGATCCAGCTGTGTTGTGACTTGCTTTAGGGGTGGATGGGATCAGTCCCAGCAAGGGAAGGCAGCGATGAGATTTTAGGATGATACACGATGAGGTTGCTAGTACGCTGAACTCCCAGGGGCAGGAAGCCTTTTTCATTTCCTTACACTTGTCGAGGCAGATTGTTAAATAAATACCTCATACTTTGGTTCAGCTCTTAGATTCTCCTTCTCCACATACAGTGTGCTGGTACCCACAACTCTAAACAATGAACTACATCCCGGATGTCTTTGAAACTTTAAACATAGCTTGTACCAATTTAACTGAATTACAGCTTTGAGTTTCCCTGTGTGTGTGTGTGTGTGTGCTTGCACACATGCGTTTCTTGCAGCCAAGTTCTTGCACGTGAGCTTGCTGGTCTTCTGCGACTGTGTGTTATGGTTTGAGTTTGATGGGAGGAAAGAGGAATGACGTAAAAGATTGCAGATTTGTAACTGTTTTAAAAATAGTCTTGAAATATTATGTATCTTCATTTTGAAGAAATACAATACTGCTTGGAAACCACAACTACTGAACATAAACCACGTCAAGCCCCTTACAGATGTTAAATAACAGTGCGGTATAGAGGGTTATAAACAGCCTGCTGTGCATTAATGCTGGAAGAAGATCACTGATCCTACCCCCCACGCTCCAACCCGGGGATCGACAGCAGTGTCACGGGCTCTGACATCAACTTCCCCCTACAAAAATACTTTACATTTTACACCACACCTTTTCAGAATAATCTTGCCAGAGCCCTTTCCAAAGCATCTACATGCAGAAGTTGCTTCCCCACTGAAGCGCAGCCATGCTGGAGCTGGAGGAAGATGTCTGGCCGTGGGTAAGCTGGAGGGCAGGGTGCCCGTCCTGCTGCCAGTGGGCTCTGGGCTTGCTGGGACAAGTTGCCTGGACCCCGTCCACTCCTCCTTCCTTCTTTCCCTGTGACAGAGGAGCTGTGAGGTCCCTAGGGAAGAGAGAGCAGGAGCAGGTCACTGCCAGAGGAATTCACACAGCCAGCCCATCCCTGGGGGAGACTGGAGAAGCCAGCAGCGGCTGCTAATGGATCAGCTCTTGCTGTCCATGGGAATGGGCAGGGATGTCCTTGGAAAGCTTTGGATCTGATGCACTGAGCAACCCGCTTAGGCTCACCGCGAGTTTTGGTTAAGTAAGGGAGAGGAGGTCATGGCATGCAGCCCACCTCTGCTGGAGGAGGAGGGAGCTGGTGCTACCATGGCAGGATGCTGGCTGGTGTTTTATTTTGTATGGTGTGTAGAGAAGATGCTCTGCGGAAGGCAGTGGCCTGAGTGTGTATTGCAGGAGATGCCTTCCCATCCCATGCTGCTAACTGTCCATGGGGAGAAGGTTTGGCCAAGGACACAGCACTGCTGCCTGCAGTCCTGGCAGGTTGTAACAAGCTGTAAGAGAGTCCAGATTGTCTGCAGAGAACAAGCAAAGCTCGAGTCAGCGGTGCTAGGTCTGGACTTCGGGACTGCCAGGTATTTCACAGCAGCACCCCAGCATGGGCGAGAATGGCATGACTGTAAAACTGAGATCAGCATGGTGCGATCAGGACATTGTGCATCTTCATAGTCCCAGCTCCAGTTTAATGGCTTGCAGATATAACTAAACCTAGAAATCCTGTTGTGATCTCTCTTGTTACCTGGCAGAGCTCTTATCATGTCGGCACAGGGGCTGTTCATATTTTAATGGGTTTATCTCTTGTATGGAGGGTATTACAAGCTTTCATCTGTCTTCCAGTGCAACTCTACGGAAATCCCTCCAGGCATGAGGCACTACCTGGGCGCTGAATTAATCTGTGCTTCTGGGTTCTTGCAGCTCCATTAGTGGCTTAGCAGGGGAAGCAGTTAGCATTAACAAACTTAAGAAAATAGGATTTGCTGTGTTTGATCTGCCCTTGGCTCCTTGCATCCTCCCAACAGCAATGACAAAGACTGGGCACATTACGGGAAGACACAAAATAGTCATAGGGAAGACACAAAATAGGGTGATTTGTAAAATGTGTATCAGCATCCTCCAGGGCTCTTGAGGGGGGCGGGAAAAGTTGTACTACAGTCAGGTGCAATAAGAGACACCGAACCGTTTTTCCTCCTTCCACATGCACAGACACCTCTGCATCCACAGCCCTTACCTTGCCTTTCCCTGTGGCTCAAGCCATGTGAAGACAGCACAGTGTCCCGTCTTCCTTCAGGTAACCACTGCTTTGGGATCTGTCGCTTGCATGAGGCTGGGACAGCTCTCAGAAACCATCCAGTGCTTTGTGAAGGGCTCTTTGTCCTCTTGGTTTTCATCAGATAAACATTTACCCTTGTTGGTGTTCTTTCTGTTTTCCATTAAAGAAACCGCCTGCAAGCCATGTGTCGCGTTTCCTTCATGGAGTTATGTTCCCTAGCCGAGCTGTGCATCCATCAGTGGCTGGATCTGCCGTTTCTTTGGGAGCTTCTGACTTCTGCAATGCTGTTCTCTACTGACCGCGGTCTCTTGCAAAATAGCAGGGTCAAGTGTGAAGCTAAACTTCAGGCTGCGTAAACCTCGGGTCAGTAAGTTGAGACCTATTTTCAGACGTGACTGTTGGGTCTGAAATAACAGGAGTTGGGAGAAATGACCTGTTACCTGCAGAACCCTCTAATAATGACATACCAGCAAGTTTAGAGAGGGTATTCCACTTGGTTGTGTCACTTCTCATCTAAAGCAAGTGTGAGACACACCAATTGTTTTTCTTAAGTCTTTCAGGCTCTCACATAGCCTTTTGGGACAGAAGCACCTTAGGGGTCCCTTTCTGATCTGCTTTTCTTCATCAGATCAAAAAAGCATATACATGGACTTCCATACTGCCCACCCTCTGAAAAAGCTGCTCTCAGTCCCGCAGGTCCCTGGCAGGCTGCATGGCTGCATAGAAGTGCCTGTCTGTTCTGCTGCTGACACTTGTCAGCTTAGGGGAAATTTTACGTCACCCACACGCTTAAGGTTTCTCTCCTTGCTAATAGTGAGAAATATTTCCTTTTTCTTCATGGTTACTTTAACTCACTTGGTTGGTCTATTTGCTCCAGGATTTTCAGAGCGGCGGACGTATTTGCTGCTTTGCCAGCCCCTGAGCTTTCCAGCGATCTGGGGATTATGAGGCCCAGGGTCTCTCTCAGACCTGGGTGTTGGTGGTGGGTGCTGCTGGTGTCATGCTCCCCTTCTCCAGGCTCTGCACTGGCTGCTGGTGCCCATGAGCTTGGGCTGTGTGGTGTCCGTGGCTGCATTTCCCATCTCTCTTCTCATGAAGCAGATCCCGGTCTTGCCTGTTCCCGTTTACACCAGTTACAGGTCCCTGTGCTGCTCCCCTGGCCTCTGGCTGTTGGTCTCTGGTCTCACCCTGGGGAATTTTCACTCTCTGATAAGGTATGTGGTGTCCAAGTGCTGCCCTCCAGCCATCAGCTTCTTTGTGGACAGGGAGGTTTGACTTGCCAGCAACTCTAATGGCTTTCAGAAGGGCCAGTCCTGCCTCCACAAGTCTCTGGGGTTGTTTCAAATTCCTGATTACAATCTAGCCTCTTACTAGAGTCTTGATCATCCTCCTCTCCCAAATTCCTGCTTTCCCAAGTGAATTTCCGTATCTCCCAGGTGAAGAAGAGGCCACTGGGACTAGGCAGGACCTAACTGTTCTTCGCAGCCCCGTAAAGCCTGTAAGTCATCATCAGTCTTCAAAATCCAGGAATTTTCTGCAGCCCCAAACCTCTCATCTCTACTGGGGTTGGTAAAGCCCAGCTTGTGAAGGTTCTGCTGTTGCACAAGATTAAATCAGTGAAATTGTGTTTTGTCAGAGCACTGGCGGGGCTGAGGGAAGTGCAAGAGCCGGGAGTGCTTTAAAGAGAGGCTGAGAGACAGGCTCTGAGTAACATAAAACGTCTGAGCAGCAAAATTTGGCATGTATCTTGTTAGTGTCACAGTTTTTTATGTGGCATTTCCTAGGGATGTTTTGCTTTTACTTTAAAATTGATGTATGTGTAGAAAATACTTTTAACTTCATTGACAGTTCCCTAGTGGTCTAGAGCATGCGGTGCGGTGTCACAACTCGTTAGCTTCTGAAGAAGGTATTTTTAATCCAGCAATGTAAACCCTTTGCAATTGTATAATCTGTATTTTAGTCCTGTGGTTTCCTAATCATGCATCTAGAGAATGAGCTCATCCAGTTTATAAATTATGAAGTGAACGGAAGTATTCAGCTCTTCTTTCTACATAGATCTGGATCCATTTCTTTGCCGATTGCGTACTGTGTTTGAAATCTCCGATGCAGGCAAGTGTGAATGTTTAAAAATAAACTCATTTGCAGTTTATATTTTTGCCAAGTGGTAAAAGTTGTCTCCTGCCCCGTCTTTCCAGAAAGGCTCTTCAGCTTTGACTTGCAGCTGTGAAATAAAAGCCAAGGGTGTGATGCCAGCTTGCCATTTTGATGACAGCATCCGTGTGTCTTTGCAAAGGATCCAGCCATGCTTCTTTCTGGTTTTGCTGCACTGCCCAGCCACCTGTAGTGGAGGTTTTGGGGGCCACTAGACAGCAACAGAGCAGCCCTCATATGTGCTAGGGAACATGTGTTGGTGACTTTGCTCCCATGATGGGAAGATCCCAGGGTCCTTGCTGCATCCCAGGGGAGATATTTGGAGTAGAAGACTTGCTGCAGCCTGTGGGATAAATGCGTGATAGCTTATAGTGGCTTTGGGTCCCAGGCTGGGAACCGCTGGCCTAGGAGGTTAGTTTAAGAAGGGGGCAAAGCTATCTGCTGTCCTCCCATATGCCAGGGATTCACTGGCTTTGCACCTATTTTATGCAGTTGTATAATGCAGGCAGCAGCAGAGGAGAGGAATAACATTTGGGTAAACTATGGGATTGTAAAATAGAAATGGGCAGAGGGATCCAGGCTGGGGTAATATCCCAAATGATTTTCAGCTCCATTTCCTAGGCTGGATTGGGTTTCAGGTTGACATTGTCTGTTAGCCACATACGTGGATCTTGTAGCCTGTTAACAGAGGTAGTTTGTGGGATAATGTCGTGAGAGGGAAGAGACATTAGAGAGGTATGTTGTTTGGGTGATGCAGAATGAGCAACACCCAAGATGATGCGTTGTATTACAGCAAGTAAGAGAGAACCCTTCTGCACGGGAGACCTCGAGATGAGAAAACAAAACAGGAATGGAGAGGAGATCTCACCCCCAGGAATAAGATACCCTTTGCTCTGCTGCCCATTTGCACCCAGTTGTTGCTCTGTGCTGTGAAAGGGGGCAAGGCTCGCAAGGAGTTTCTGTCAAACACAGCACCATCATCTCACACCCAGGAGCTCCAGGACGTGCGGGTTGGCTAGCTGTGGAGTGTGCTGGGCGCCCAGCATGATCATTGCTGATTCCTTCCTGTGCCTGCTTTGCATTTCAGTTTGGAGGTGAAGATGTCTCAGGAGTGGTGACAGTGGGTCGGGAAGAGCAGCTGCTGGTGACATCCCCTTCAGAGCACCCTTTCCCTCAGGAGCAGGCTTATGGGACAGCTGATTTTACCTTTCTGCTTGTCTCTGTCTCTTGGGGATCAGCAGTGCTGAGGACACAGGGCAGCAGGGACCTTCAGCTGGAAAATGTGGATTTAGGGATGGGGAGAAGGAGTCTCACAGAGGAGGCAATGGGTGAGATGGGACCAGTTTAGGACCAGTTCAGGACTTCCAACCAGTAGCAACAGCAGTCCCATAACCAGATGCTGAGATTGGTCAACCATTCTCTGTCTGCAAAGCCAAAAGGGAAAGACCACCCCAACCCAATGTGAGATGTAACTAGTTGAGCTGGGAGCAGGTTTCCTTGTCTTTCCTCTTTTTCCACTGAAGGACTTTTGGTCTCTATTACCCCCATCCTGTCCTTACCACATGTTCTTCAGCCTCTACCCAGGGTCTTTCTCCAGCAATTTTGAACTGCAGCACAAATAGAAAAGCTTGTGGAAGGAGAAGTGCTTCGTACTCAAGAGCAGCTTCTTTAAGTGAAAACACAGCTGTGAGGTTTGCAGCCTGCGCTTCTGTAAGGGCTCGTCCAGCCGGCACAGCCAGCACCGCTGCAGTCCTTCCAGCACGCAGGAATTGGGAAATCCATTGTGAACAAGATTGAGTTTGATGGCCTGCGTGGAGGCAGATGGATGTATTTTTAAGGGACGAGGTGCCAGAAAACTCTGTGATTACGTTACTGGAGCATGGCTCGTTTTTTGTGGTTTTAGAAATGAGTGTCAGGGCTTTAGGGCTATTTTTTTTTCAGGTCAAAACCGAAGTTTAGGCGGGGCATAAAAACCTGCTTGATGACTAAGTTTATTCTTAAAAAGCTTTCTAGAGCTTGCTGGAGAGGGGAGCCTTTATTCTGAGAGGGAGCTGATACCAGTCTTTTTCAAATTCCACGCAGATGGGGTTACATTTTAATGAGTGCCATGGGTAGAAAAGAACCTCTTCCTTTCAGGAGACTGTTCTCAGTGTAATCTTTAGATCCAGTCCCCTGGTTTTTGTCTTGGAGGCTTGTGTTCTGCCTCTCCTCCTTGCCCTGGGTGAACTCCTTCTGCTTGAATGCCCCACCACGTTGGTGGAATTACCTTGAACTGTTATACCCAAGGCTGGCCGAAGCATGCCCTTACATTGCCTCAGAATTGGGACATCTGAAATCTTTGACCTGGTTACTCAGCTGAACCGATAATACCTCTCTGATACAGTGCATGTGTAGAGAAAACTTTTCATCTAATGACGGAGGTTTGCTGCTCGGAGCCAAGGCTGGGAACAGGGGGATCTAAGCCAAACCATTTACTCAAGGGGCATGCAGAATTTGCCCAGTCAAGTCAATATAGGTACTGGCAGCATTTCAGCAGCCAGAAGGCTGTTCCTCATGCTCTCTCCTTGTTGGAGCTACCAGGCTTTATCGCATGACCGGGCCCCTAATTGCTGCAGGTCAAACTTACTTTAAAATGAGTATGGCTGCTGGCTGCACTGAAGCCCAGGCAAGCCTGGAGGTCCGTGACAGCGTTAAGCACTGCTCCCCCTTTCTGAAAAGCCTCTTTCTAGCCTTGGTGGAGGAAGCCCCAAGATGTAGGCAGCTTCCCCAATGCCCCCCACCAAGGCCTGTCTGCTTGAGCAAGGCAGGGATCAGGCAGAACTGTTGGCGCACTGTAGGGCAGCTGCCCTAAGCCCTTCTGCTTTCGCTGGTGTCCTGTGTCTGTCCATGTCTGTGTGCTGTTTTGGTGTCTGCTCACCACTGTCAAGGGAGTGCGTGTGGGAACCCATGCAGATGGAGCATGTCAGTGTCTGATGGATGGAGGAACAAGGAGGAGCAAGAAGGCATCCCTCTATTAGCCAGCTGCAGGATTTAAGGTTGTAGCAATAGAGACTGGGAAGACGTTACCAGTCTGGAGGGTGGAGCCATTGCACGAACGAGTGTTATGTGCACACAGCCCCCTGTGCCCAGTGACCACTGGGGACAGGAGATGACTTCCCTTGAGATGACTTTTCTCAAGGAGGTGGTGTTAGCTTCACCTCAAGTCTGCTGTACGCACCACCAAACATTACCAAGGATCAGCCATGTGTTGTGAGTACATTCTCTTGCTCCATCAATCACTCACTGGGTAACATGCCCACACCTGCCTGTTACTTTGGGTACCACGCAGGCAACGATGTCCTGCCCATCAAACAGCGTGCCCCAGCCCCTTTGAATTTCAGCGCCCTGCTCCTCTTCTGTTTGGGTGTATTGCAATTGTGTCTGGTGGCGAGTGAGCCTATCCATCACTGTATCCACACAGATCCCAATTACTCCTTTTGACAGCTCTTATTCACACACCTCCCTGTGCCTCTGACATCTCAATTATTGATGGGGCTCTCCTGATAGGCAGCACTCTGTTCTCAGCATGGCTACGTTCCAGCTCCCTTTCCCATTGAGTTCACGCACGCACCATGCCGAGCGTTTCTTTATGTGCAAAGCTACTGAACTGGAAAGGGATCTTTATTAGCATGTGAGCTCCAGGGCTACACTACCAAAGGGGGCAGTGCAAGCCAAATTGCACCACAGTACGGCACTGGGAAATTTCCTCTCCTCCTCCTCTCCCAGTGAAGCCCAGCAGCGTCTTGTAAAATGAAATGATCTCATATGTTTAATGCTGAAGATCCCTTGTTCTGATGAGCCTTCCTTGTGACAGGGTCACCCTGCACTTGCATTTCTGTAAGAAACCTCAGTCTCCCATGGCCCTTGCAGGCATAAAATCTGGTATTTTGAAGAGCAGTGCCCTTTCCTTTGTCTCAGTATTAGTTTGTTTGCTGGCTTTATGGCAAGCCTTTGCCTTCTGACAAGGAGCACCGACACACAAAAAAAGGAGCTCCAAAGCAGCATGTGGTGTTGGAGCGATGTTGTCAAGTTGGTTAAATTAGAGCTGTGCCAGAGGGAGGATTGCAACAGCCTGCTTGTTTGGTAGGGCTTCATGTATCTGGGACGCTCTGGATGTCTCATGACGTTGCTGTAGCAGAAGTCAGATAGGAGGAATGATAAAGTGGTCGATCAGCTCCTGATGTACCTCCTGCTCCCAGCCTTGCCCTGCAACCTTCTTTATTTCAGAAGTAACCAGAAGTTTTGTGCCTAGTGAACGAAGGCAAAAGGAAAGGGCAGCTTCTGGAGAAGATGGGACCAGAGAGAAACAGCAGTGTAGGGTGTGCAGAAAGCTGGGAAAGGACACTTGACTTTTGTTCTCGGAGGTTTGTGGCAGCAGGCACCTCATGCTTTAGCATGAGAGGAAAAATCTGTGGAGCAGACCTCCCAAAGCACCAAGGTGCCGCGGAGCTTAAGTGCCTTTGCAGCTGAGCACGGCCATGCAGAAGTGAGCACATGCCTGAGGGTCGTCAGTGGAGCACCCCTGTGGCTCCAACAGCAGAGAGCACCCAACTACATGATACCAAGTGGGTGTGGACAACCTTTTCAAGCTTAGTAGGAAGCTTACAGTCTGCATCCCATTTTGCTTCCTGGTAGCACTCAGCCAGTCCTTCTCTACCTGCCTTACCCGCTCTCTTTCTGCCCTGTGATGAGTTTTGCCTGGGGGCTCTGTGCTCGCTGCAGAGACCATGTGCCACCAAATGAGCAAAGGCAGCCAAAGCATTGCCAGTGGCCACACAGCTGGAGCTTGGCTGTTCTTTTGGGGTCTGTAAGGACTCCTGGCCTGGGTGACAATCACAGGTCCCCTCTTGCCCCTTCTGGCTGGCCATGACAGTGCATCAGCAGGGCAGATCTGCAGCAGAGCAGCATTTTGTGCAATAGTGACAGCACGGCTGCCTTGAGCTATAGTTACTGGGACAGACTTTTAGTTACACATCTGTCTGTGTGACAGCCTGACCCTGACATTTCTGAGTGGGGTCTTCTTGTCACTGTGGGTGACAGTAGTATTCTCTTGCCTGGCAGTATTGCCTCAGATAGAATCACAGAATCATAGGATCGTTTAGGTTGGAAAACACCTTTAAGATCATCAAGTCCAACCATTAACCCAGCACTGCCAAGTCCACTGCTAAACCATGTCCCTGAGCACCACATCTACAAGTCTTTGAAATATCTCCAGGGATGGGGATTCAACCACGTCCCTGGGCAGCCTGTTCCAATGCTTGACAGCCCTTTTGGTGAAGAAATTTTTCCTAATACCCAATCTAAACCTCCCCTGGCACAACTTGAGGCAGTTTCCGCTCATCCTATCGTTTGTTACTTGGGAGAAGAGACCAACACCCACCCCACTACAGCCTCCTGTCAGGCAGTTGCAGAGAGTGATAAGGTCTCCCCTCAGCTTCCTTTTCTCCAGGCTAAACAACCCCAGGTCCCTCAGCCACTCCTCGTCAGACTTGTGCTCTAGAACCTTCACCAGCTTTATTGCTCTTCTCTGGATGTGCTCCAGCACCTCAATGTCCCCATTACACAGGCCTTGCAGGCACTGGTGGATAAGCAGGGACGGCTGAGCCTGCCAAACAGGGTGTGTTTTATTTGTCTGGAATACCATGAATAGACAAAGAAGGGTTAAAATAACAGAAGGTTGAAAACTCATTATCTCTGGGAACTGTGATCTTTCCTTTTTGGGTAGGCAGGTTCCAAGGGACCCTGTCCCCCCAGATAGTGGAAAGGTCACCCTCCCATACCTGATTGCCCCACAGCTTTCCCCAGCAGCCTGTCCAAACAAGGCTGTTTTCCTTTCAAGCCCTTTTCCTTCCTTCCCTTCCCCTGGACTTGTCTCCTTGCACAGAGCTGGCTCCGGCCCCGGATGGTGCCGGGGGCCCAGGGCCCAGGTGAGCTGTAACCAGAGATGCTCAGTTACTGCAAGCCTGAAGCCTACTTAGCTGAGGGCTGCAAATGAGAGGCTCAGACATTCCTGAGTTTGCCCTGATCAGAAATATTGTTGAAAGTGGCCAAAGCCACATTTTTGCCCAATTTTGCACTGTCTTCTGTGTTTCTTCTCTAGCAACTTGGCAGTGTGATGCCCTTTCCTCAAAATGCAGGACCAGGTGGAGCTGTGCCCGAGATAGCCACCGTCCCTTTGCCTCAGAGGTGTTTTCTGATACTCTAGCAGAAAAGCTTTGGGAAACCTGGCCCAGAAAAATGGCTTTGGGCAGTTCCCAGTTCCTCCTTCAGTTCCCTAAACCAGAGCAGCTCACCTGGGGGACTCTGGTTATGGACAAGTGACCTTTGCCTGTGCCACAGCAAGGCGATCGTTTGCCTCCCCTGGGGAGGTGGCTTGTTTCTTGCTCACCTCCTGCTCCCGTGGGGTAGCTGCCATGTGCCATCATAGCATCTGGAAAGGCTGGAGCTGCAGCCTGGCTTCATGGATCTTGGCAAGAAGAAACATCCCCAGCTAGCCCTGCTAGCCCTGCCTTAGGCAACAGGCTCCGGAATGGATCTGAGGAATCTGCTGAGCTGTAGTGAGATCAAAGCTTGCAGGAAGGGGTTGTGGTTGAGAGCATAAGAGGTTGCCATCTGGACAGTGGCACGAATTGTGATGCTTGTACCACGGACACGAGTGATAGATGCTGTCGCAGGAGTGTATGTTTCAGAATGGCTTTCAGAGCTAGGGGCATAGAAGTCAAGGAAGATGAGCTGGATTTGGCCTCAGCCTGGTACTCTGTTCTTAACTTGGTATCTGAGATGGTGAAATTTTTGATGATTTCATGGTATGCAGTTTTATTTGGGTCAGTGAGAGCACAGCATATGACTTTTCTACCCTTTAGGGGAGGGAAAATCAGTGCACCATCTAATGATTCAGCACACAGGGTTTCTTAACAGCCTATGGGAGAAAGATGTTTTAATTCTGTATTCATTCTTGAATAAGCTGTTCATTTGAGTTAGCAATTTCCTTGGAGACCAGAGGAGAGGAGTCTGTGATCAGATGGAGTGGCTCCACACTGCTTTCTCTGCCTTTCCCTGCTTAGAAAGGTTGAGCTCATCATAATAAACCTCCTTCAATGATTAGCCCTTGTGATGGTCTTCCCAGAACGTTTCAAGACTCCTGCGTGATCCAGCAGCAGTAACAGCCCTGCTGTTAGTAATCTCTGTGACCCCAAAAATGCCAAA
The DNA here is from genome assembly GCF_000687185.1 of Egretta garzetta. Lineage (NCBI taxonomy): Eukaryota > Metazoa > Chordata > Aves > Pelecaniformes > Ardeidae > Egretta > Egretta garzetta. The sequence continues at coordinate 403,240 of NW_009258951.1, forward strand.
GTGCTCAGCGTGTAAAGACCGCAGCCACCTCCTCCAAAGGATGCTGCCTCTCCTACCCAGCCTGCTGGCTCCTGGTCAGGGTCTGCAGCCCTTTTGCAGAGCCCAGGGGCTGCACCTTGTGGCTGTGGGAGCTGGTGGGACACTGGTCTGGGGGCCAGCAGCCTTCCCCTGGGAAATGAGGGTCTGCTTGGATGTGCAGGGCTATTGCAGGGCTCAGCCCCGTGCTGTTTCCTAGGCAGTTCAGCGTATAAAATCACTGGAGACATTTTCAGCAAAAAAGTCTCCCTACAGAATTGTTCTGTTGCTTGTTGAAAGAGGATTAATTTTTCCCCCTTAAATAAAATGAGCCGTGTTTGAAATCTGAAAGCCCTTGCTGAACGCCTTCTTGGAGCTGCGAAGAAAACAGGTTCCAGGTCACATCATAGCCTCCTGCCGGACGCAGATCCAAACTGCAAACCCTTCTAAACAGCTCTTTAATAACTCTGTACAGAAGGGAAAATCTGTCACCTTTCCCTCTGTGGTTTCTCCTCTGTTCTAATGCACTGGAGGAACGAGATGGAGCCGGGAAAGTTTTCAGGGAAAGACTCGTGGGAACTACAGCTGCCGATGGAGAAGACTCATTTCTTTAGTGTCTGAGGGGAACCGCAATCGCTTTGGTGAAGGCTGGTGTGTGTGGGTGGGTTTGGAGGGGTGAACCGTTATGACCCATGCATTTCAGAAGAACCACAAACACTTTATAGTAACAAAGGGTGGAAAAAGCGAGAGGTTTCTGCAATGCATGTGACTTTTCCCTGAGGTTTGGAACCCCACGGTATGTTCCAGGCCACGGTGTTTGCGTGTCAGTGAGTTAAGCTTTC
>NW_009258951.1:404140-423689 GCF_000687185.1 Egretta garzetta
GCTGAAGCTCTCGTTTACCTTGGACCAGGAGAGTGGGATGCCTCAAGGCTGTTATATCTATCAGTACCGGGACAGCAACAAGTAAGTCCCGCGAAAGATTGCACACAGCAGATAGGGGAAAGTGCATTGGAAGGGAACTGCCCTGCCTTCTGGCAGAGGGATCACAACTGCTTGTACTACTTAAAAGTAGATTAAAGCAGGCTTCAGGCTTGACCTGAAACTGGGAACAGCTCCTGTAAAGGCCAGGTCCTCTAAAATGCACGAGGCCCTGCAGCCCCCTTTTTTTTGCAGCACTTAAAAACTGCTTTTATTTAGCTAAAAAGCCAGCACGGGCCCTGGCAGAACTCACTCAGGTTTCACCCAGGGATGTTTGCAACTCAGACCCTGCACCGTTGAGCACTGGGGTGACCCGGGAGCATGGGCTGGGGGTAAGCATCCAAAGGCTGCAGAGCACCCAAGAGGGCTAGCCCGCACCTCTGCTCAGCTAGAGACACACAGCACCCATTCTCTCTGCTAAAGCTTGGGTGTGGGTTCACTGAGTAGCCTTTCACTGTAGCCCCAGGGCAGCCACACACTCTGTTTTCATAAGGTACCATATGATATTCAAGCTTTAAATGTGTTTGGAGCACAAAGTCCTCAGTTTCTAGGTATTCTGCCTATTTTTACTAGCTGCTGTAGTGAATTGGCACCCAAGATGTTTTTATTTCAAATCACATTCTCATTATCAAATTGACAGCAGCAGCACAGTATAGGATATTTCTGTGTTCGCGCTGGGTTACTTTGCCTGAATACCAGCATGTCATAAATCCATAGCCTGTTACCTCCACCCATATAGTTCTGCTTCTTGCCAGTTATTGAAGGTTAACCTAAAAAAGGAGGATATATGAAATTGTCAATGAACGGAACAGCCTGTCATTGGATCTGCCCTGAAATGCTGACGAGAACAGTCCCAACTATGAAGAGGGACATCTGCAAACAGCACCTACCCCTTTCCAAGCTGAGAAACCTCAGTGTTTAAACAAGAAGGGTGATAATTCCTGGGAGAATCCTTCCCACCTGTGGATGGGCGATTAGCACATGGTACATGGTCCCAGAGGCATGGATGAGCAGAGTTGGTACCTCCAGCACCACCAAGCTAACAGGGAAACGTGCCATTCAGCACCAAAGCGCAAGATCAACAAGGGAAGAGTGTTTGGTTTTGAGGTTTTTAAAGGTGGCAGCACACAATGGACAGTGAGGAAAAGAAAACACCCAGACCTATTGGAGTTTGTTAAGGATGTTTATAGATCCAGTGTTTCTAATTGTGTGGCCTATATCTCAAAAATCAGCAGCCGTGGCTTTTTCTGCCCCAGACCCTCCTCTCCCTGGGCTCCGGTGGGTGTTTTGTGCCATTGTTTGAGGAAACTCCAGGGATGGGAGCGGAGCTATTTTGTTTAAGGGCTAAGGCCAATAGCAGTTCTGCTTGGAAACCTTGCTTTTAGCTGTGAGTGGTCCAGCATGTGACAAAGTTGCTGCAGCATGTTGGCAGCTGTTGATTTAGAGATGTATGGCTGTGACCTGCATTTCTGGCAAGCGTGGGAGCTGAACCACCCTGAGCCATGCCAGCCAGGATCATGGGTTGGAAAAATACGGTGCGGGCAGGATGAGTGGGATTGCAAGGAAACCCAGATTTTGTGCGCGTCTGATGAATCCAAACCGCAGTTGTACCTCCCTGCGGGGCCCCGTGCTTTATATTTCATAGCTTGCTTGACCAACCTGGGGGGGAGCAGGATCCCTTTTCCCAGGGAGAGCCTCGCTAAGTTTGTGCACACACATATCCTCCTAAGCCCTGCGCGTGCAGCCCAGCGCCTCCAACAGTCCTTGGCTGGTGAACTGAAGCGTGAAGGTCTGTGCTACAGCTGATGTATTTTCGCAGGTAAAGTGGCCCTGAGCCAAACGTGTGCGTGGTTCTGGTTGTACCCTGGGTGATTTTGGAGGACCCCACGTGCACTGCAGCTTATTGGCAACAGAGCATTGCATTTGAACAGTGTAATGAAGCACCGGATGCAGCTCCTGCTCAGCCAAGCAGAGACCATACTTCTCAAGCACTGAGCCTTTTATAGGGTTAACTTGTTATCCATACAATCACATGGCAGTTGTTGTGATAAGTTTTCCATAGCAATTTCCCAGGTAAATTGTAGGCCTTGTGTCCTCCAAAGACTAGACAGGCTTTGATGGTACTCATCAGGACCCAAGGGGATAACAGCTCTTCTGCATTCTTCTAAAGACATATCTAGAAGTTAAAGTAAAGTAATGTAACGTTTGTGTCTGCACCATGTTTTGGAGCTGTTTACAGCCCAGAGAAGTAATGCTGGTGATGCACTGTGGATCCCTACAAGCTTGTGCATGGGAAAGACTGGGGAAATGTACACCCCGGAGCCCAGCATCCTCAGCAGAGCATCAGGGCTGGGATGCATGCAGGGGACAGACTCTGGCAGGAGCCGCAAGTGTGTGAAGCTTTCAAGCCCCAGCCTTAACAGGAGGAAGCGGAGATGATCCCAGTTGATGGGAACCCATTCTGACCTGGGGAGTTTGCCCAGTGCCCCGGAGATCCCTGTGAGCGGGACTGTGCGTGGCAAGGCTCAGTGCCACCCTGGTCACTGGAGGAGCGTCCCTTCCCCTCCAAGTGGCAAATGCTGTTCCAAGCTGCAGCCAGACGGGGCCACCGGAGAACAGCAGATATTGGCCTCCTGCTCTCAGAACAAAGGACTGCAGCAGCATTGCTGAAAGTGTAATTATGAGAGCAATTAAAATTTCTATTGCTTAGGCTAGAAGTGCAAGTACCATGCAGGCTCTTACAAGGGCAATCAGTTGGAATTTGTTCCCTTTAAAATGACAAAACCCTGCCAAGGAAGTTTGCCCACTCCCAGCAGCTTCCTGTTGCCTGCCTGCTTGCCTACAGCAGCATTTATGGGCGCAGCGCTCACCAAGTGCCCACTCCACTATCGCATCTTGGGTGCTGAGCACTTGAGGAAGACCGGACTCAGCAGAGCCTTGGTAGCCTTGGACTGTGAGCAGATGTGCTGAGCAGCCAGCAGCTTGCCACTCCACCTCCTGCTGTAATATATTGGTATCTGATGGCGCTTGATAGTCCCAGTAGTGATCCGAGTGCTGTGCTTGGAGCTGTATGGAGGAGAGAGGCTGTCACTGCCCCAGTGGTCACAGGGGTGAGACCAGGGTACATCACTTCTCCTCTTTTCCTCTGCTTTCCAGACACTTTCCTCCCCTTGGCTGCCAGTCCTTCCCAGCCCTTCAGTCCTTTCCTGGCCCCAGAGGAAATGACTTGACCTCATGCGGAAGCAAGCAGTCTGCTTTCTCATTTTTAAGCCATGTTACTTAAATTCTCCCTAATGGGGATCAGTCAGTATAATCACAAGAGCACCAGGCTGTCGCAGCAGGCTGCTGCGGGAAGGCTGTCCTGCGATGGGAGCACTGTGCCATGCCACGGGGATGGCCAGTGACGTCTGCTGGGTGACATTCGGAACAGAAGCGTATTGTCAGCCTTCACGTGGCCCCAGAGCAGTCACATCCAAGAGAGGACAGCCCTGCCAGCTGTCCCGTGGTGTGACTGTGGCACAAGTCGGGTGTTGAGGGTGGGACTGGCTTTCTGCCGCTGCCTCCTGCGCAGGCTGGGTTTGTCTGGCCCTGCACAGGATCCAATTGCAAAATCCAGCCAGGGAGTAAAAGGCCACCAAGGCCATTCGCATCCACCATGGCTCATGAATCCCATCTTACAACACACACTTGCTGGTCCCCAGTCTAGGAACATGATACCGGCTGTGCTGAGGAAGCGCCGGCTGCTCGCTCTGAAGCCTGCCTGCCTGGTGCGGCTGGTCCTGCTCTTGTGGGCTGCCAGGCAGCAAGAAGGCTTAGGTCAAGAAAGGTTACAGATGATCATGAAAGACTTCTTCCAGCCCAAGTTCAGGAAGAGCCAAAGTCAACTTGAGATCCCCATGGAAGAAATTAATTGTGAGAAGTTTAATGTCTTTTGGCTGTATCCAAGAAATAGAAGATTCTGTTTTCTGTGTTCGCTGTCACTATCCAGACCCTCTGGAGACCTTCTAGGCTCTGCTTACCTACCCACAGCAAGTTGGACCCTTCAAATGCCTTTGTCTTCCTCCCAAGACTCTCTGATTACTGTCACCTTTCTCAGATGATGCAGTGCTCAGTGTCCCTGCCATCCCAGACCCACCAAGGAGCTATAAATCCCTGTCAAGGTTCATCCTGTTACATGGGCTCTATTTGCAGGGCGTTGTGGCACTTCCGTGTCCCCAGCTGGTTCTCTTCGAATGTGGTTTTCCTGCTCCCTTAGCCTCCGGGTATCGGTCTCTTTTGTAGGTCCCTTCCTTACGTCACAGACGTCCCCTTTGCCCATAGACCAGCTTGCAGTTCGCCAATGAATTTCATATTAATTCCTTGCTGCGGCTGGGGTTTGTGTCAGGATTATGAATTTGCAGTGGGGGCTTTCATGTTCTCTTCAGAGTAATTTCTAAACCCAGAGGAGCAGCATCTCTCATGGAAGCACTTAGAGACCTCTTACAAAAGCAGCGTTGGAGTATTGATCATTTTTTCTCTCTGGGGACCCGGAGTACTACAGATAGAGCTGCTGTGCAGTGTAGCCACTTGCGGGCAGCACCACACAACTCTTCAGGATGAGAAGTGAGAAACAGCTCCCATTGAAGGGAAAAGTGGTGCCCCCTTTTATATAGAGATCAATGATGCCTGGTACATTGGATTATCACTTAAAACACCAGGACTTCAAATGCCAGGGTGCATGCACTCCTGATGCTGACAGGCTAGTGATATATAATGCTGTTTGGGTTACCAGCTGCAATCTTTTCATAAGGTGAATGTAATATCTGCAGTGATGTACCCAATGTTACATCAGGAGAGCCAGCCTATAATTATGCTTGAATTGTTTGAACGGGTTATTTGTCACTAACACATTAGCTCACTCCATTTATTGCTACCATTTAGGGCTGCAGCAGGTTCGGTGTAAACAGAGCTTGGGTGGAGGGGTGTGGGGGGGTATTTTTCTGCATAGAGCAAAGCAGAATTGTTTGGGGTTTATTCTTTTTTACTAGGAGAGCTGTTGATTGGGAGTGCTAGGAAGAAAATATGTAAAGCAGCTGACACAGCATAACTGATTTGTTTTCAGATGTACAGCTCAAGTGTTGGACTTTAGCACGCACCTGGTTGCTTTGCAATGAGCTGGCAGGTTTACCGTAGTATGTTTTGTTCCTTATGAGAAATTGAGGCTTGCAGAGTGGGTTGTTTGTACAAGGAGCTGCTGCACAGCTCACGCAGTTGCTGGGGGCCTGACCTGCCTTATCACATGGCTGTTCCATGGCGTGCATCCCAGCGAAGCAGCACTGCTGGTATGGGAGCAAAGGAGATGGTCGTCTCCCCTAATGGCATCTGATTTTCTCGTTAGTGTTCAGCAAATACGTGCTCTGCCCTACTTCAACCTGCATGGCCAGAAGTCTCTCTGATGGTGGCAAACCCCCCTTTTTGTCTTGCCTGGCAGACTGGGATTTCATGGGGGAGGTCCGTATACATGTAATCCCTTGACATTAAAGGCTTGGATGGATGCTGTCTAGTAGCAGCTATTCACCTGAAGATTATGAAATGCCTTGTTTAGATTTCAGATCAAAACAAAATTAATTCCATTTCCAGAAATGGGTCTGCCAGCCAATGTCAAATTCTCCAGGTTAAGATTTTCACTTTAGGCTACCCTGTTGCACAAAGTGGCTTAGCTGGAATGAGGCATGTCCTGCTGCACTGCAGTTCTGTTTCTGCAAGTATTGCCCAAGTCTTGTTGGATTGCAGGTAGCTGAGCTGCCCTATGACTCTCCTGGTGAGCCACAGAAAAGCATCAGAGGCAGTTGGGGTAAGTAAGCCTGTATTTTCATTAGGAATATCACCACTTTCATTGTCATTAGCCCTGGGGTCTGAGACTAAGCCAGCCTCCCCTGGCCCTAAAACACTGCTGAGCTCTGGTGGAAGGTGTTACCTGTGTGGATGAGAATGGGATTGGAAGCAAAATGCAAGCCAGGGCATGAGTGAGCACTGCCTAGAAGATACACTCTACAGAAGAGAAGACTAAGCAGGTTGAAGTTTTGCTTATGATACCGTGTCTCATTTTTTGACTTACTGGCACTGAACTTCACCCAAGTCAGCAGGTGATGTGTATCCTTCACCTGCCAAAGGGTAAGCATTGGAGTTGGCCAGGTGAGGTCGGTGAATTATTCTATCACCATATGTGGAGATAAACCAGTCTTCCTGGCTTTGACATTGGTTCAGTGTACGGTAAATTGTCTAGGAGAGCAAGTCTGGAGGCTGACCTTTAAAACTTCAAAAGATACGTAATCCTTCCTGCCTAAGGCACGAGTTCAGTTTTCTGTATGCCACAGCCAAAGGCTGCCAGGACATATGCTGCAAAATAGCCTTTGTCACTTGGGACTTAGAGGAGCAGAGAGTTGTTCTTTCCTTGCAGAAGGGATCCTATGGCCATTTCTGGGAGAGAAAGAAGGGTTCTTGCAAAAGGCGCTGCCCGGGTACTACTTCGCTGCTTTTCTTTGACACAGACCTGCCTCCTCCTGCCACCCTGCTGCTTAATAACAGGTTTCCAATCCATCAGTAAAAATAGTAGCTGCCAACTCCTTGGGGTGTCAGTGCCATGTGGGGGCTGCAAGTGGAAAAGGTTTTCCCCTTTCCCCTGAGGAAGCAGATGGGATTTGAAGAGGACTTGACCCCTTCCAAATGAATGTTTGAGGCTTTCTTTGGTGTTGTATGCAATATCCCAAGTTGACTGGTAGATCTCTCTCTAAATCCTCCTGGGGTACTAGAACAGTCAGAGTGTGCTCCCACCCTCAGGGGGGAGGAAGGACTGGGGTCCTGAAGCCCTGTGAGTGCACGACTTCCCTGCTCCCCCTGGGTTGGAATCAGGGGAGTTTGTCGTCTTAGCTAGAGTGTTTTCTCCGAGAGGAGCTGTAAAACCTCCTTCTGTCAGTGTTAGAAGTCTGGGTATTCAGTGGCAGACAAGTAGGTGAGAAAATCAGCTGCAATTGTAATTGAGTCAGAGATGCTGTCTCCATGTATCATCCCTGGAGATCTGTTTACATATCCATTTGCTTAACAATGTGTTTGGAAGCCGTCAGCAGCATTTCAGCACCATTTCCCTGGCCTATATATGTCTGACTAACACCAAAGACAGTGAGCTGTATCTGGACTAGAATTGCTAACCTATGGATCTGCGTTTTCTTAGTAGCCCTGAGTCAGATGAGTCTCTTGATTAGCCCTTAGGTACATGGGAGAGAATAGGTCTGACGTGGAAAAGAATGAATAATCCTTCTTCCTTCTCTGGATTGATTTTGTGTCCAGAAAGGCCCTCTCCTGAGCTGAGATCTGGCCAGAAAATCTCCAGACCCCCTAGCCATCCCTCTCCCAGCAGGATTTCTAGGCATAACAAATATAGAAAAGAAGTCCTTGTTTTGGCTTAGCTCTGTGACCTTGAATGTAGAGTCATGGTATGGAGCAACTTCTCTGCCAGGTGTAGGTTTTGGTGTCTGCTCTGTGGTGTTAAAAGCAGGGAGCACTGGCACTGGCAGGCAGGTGGACGTGCTGCCTTCTTTTGCTTTATTAGGATGTGCTTTAGGTACAAACTAACAGTGGAAAGTTGCACGCAGTGTCAGACAGTGGAGTGAGACCAAAGACGATGAAAGGGATGCTGAGTACTCAGAGCATGTATTGTGCTGGCGGTGATGAAGGATGCTCTGCTTGGAGGTAGCCCTTCCAGTCCTGCTCCCCAACCTGCTGTTTGGTCTGTGCTTTCTGCCTGGAGAGAGCGAGGGCTTTCAGTTTGCCATGGGCAGGACCTCTGCAGTCTGTTCAGCACTAACTACCTTCGTTCCCCAGGGGATCAGCAATGTAAACTGGAATAACAGGGTGGATTGTCAGCCAGCTGGGATTGCTCTCTCGTAAAGAGCTACTGGCTGAAAGCTGAAGCATTCAGACTAGAAATGAAGCACACATTTGAAAGGCAAGAAAGATTAACCACTGGCAAAATGTCCCAGGAGAAGACCAGGGAATTCTCCATCTCTCAAGGACAAGCGCATTTCTGGAAAGTGCTTTAGACCCTACAAGTCGGTGGATTTAATGGAGCAGTAGCTACCTGAAGCCCTCCAGGCACAGGAGGTCAGCTGTTGGAATAATCCTCCCAATCTTAAATTCCTGGCATGCTGCTCTGTGTTAATGTAAAGGATCAGCTTTGCATTGACATCACTCACTTCTTTGCAAAGCTGGGTTTTGTCAGCTGCTGGGCCTGGAAGAACAGGGCATTTGCTTTGAGTCCTGCCCCCTCTCCATGTGCTTCGCCGAGGTCGGCATTCAATATACCTTATTGCCTGAAATTCTGTCTTCTCAAATCAGAAGGTGAGAGAGGGAGCGTCTCTCCCTACCCCCCACCCGAGCAGCAAGGGTGAGCAGTTCTACTTGTGATGCTTTGCTCTGGGGTTTTCTGCTTTTTCAACTGTTTTTCCACAGTTCAGAGCAGCTAAATCAGTCTGGCAATGGACTCCGTTCCCTCCACACCTCCCTGCTTTTTCTCCACCAAAAAAAGGAGCTTTGGATCACAAGTGTGTTTTGTGTGCTCAGCTCCTCACAGTGTCAAGGTCACCCTGCGTGGGGCTCCTGTTACAGCTTAGCACTTTCACCTCTTGCAGTTTGCCATGCATTAGTCAATCTGGAGCCTAATGGATTTGTAACCTGGCTTTGCCTGTATCATCTGAGATGTTCCCAGCAATGTAAGAGGATTTGGGCAGAACTTCCTTTCAAGTTAATGGAAAGATCTTGCTTGGAAAGAACCTGCTTGAGGATCTGAGTGTACTTTGCATTAATGTTTCCATTAATTTTAATGGGAGATGGCTCCAAATTCCTCGGATCAGCTTTGAACATCTTAAATTTTGTGTCCTTCACCTGCCTCATCTAAAATGGGGCCGATGAGCAGAAGCACCCTAAAATGAGCAGCATCATTATTTGCCAAGATGTCCTGCAAGTTTTTCTGTCTCTCTTGCTCTCTCTGGAAATGTCCTGTTCTCTAGTGACTCCACTGGACCCCTCACCAGGTCACCACAGGCAGGGCAGGAGGTCCAGGGTCAGCTCCCAACTCAGAGGCTGTCCCTTACATGGTCTCTGACAAGTCACATCATCTGTCTCTGCTCCACTGCCGTCTGTAAAGCAGAAAAGAGGAAGAGTCCTCTGGGACTTTTTTATTAGCATTTATAAAGCACTTTGTGATCATCAAACAGGAGGGAATAGAGGAAAGTGAACTTTTATCGTTACCACTCAAGTCTCAGTTACTGCAAAGAGGGGTGGTTCAGCTCTGCTGCCTTGGGCATGATTACCTGCCGCACTTCATTCGGCTGGTATGGGCTGGCCTGCCCACAGGCGGAGCAGAGCCCAGCCTGGGTTTTAGCCTGAGTAAGGTCTTGTGTGGCTTTATTGCTTCTGTGGGGCTGTGCTACTCTTGGCACTGGTCTCGTGAGCTGAGCAACTCTGTATTCCCCGCTTCCCCTCCCTCTCTCCTTGCTTTCTGCCCTCCTGCTCCTCTGTTAACTTTGTCGCTTGAACACAGCAGTGATTAACTGTTACTGAACATCTCTCACTGATCGGATTGCTGCTTGCTTCTGCCTCATTCAGCAGAGCTCTCGCCTCCTTCTGGGCTGCTGGTAGATATTTCTCTCCATCTCCAACCCAGCTGAACAGAGACCGACATCCCGACAGCTCATCGCATCCCCCTGGTGAAAGGCAGCCCTGGCAGAGTTCTTGTATGTGTTGCATCTCTGGCATAACCACATTTTGCCCAGATAGTCCAGGCTGAACAGCCTGATTTAGTAAAAGAGTTCATGCAAACTCACCTCAATGTAATCAGGTTGGCAAGCAGCTACACATGCAGTTGTCCTGGCAGATAAAGGCCACACTGGCTTGTCCGCCCTGGAAGTACCCCTGGGAAGGACTTTGTGGTCAGATAGGACCTAGGGAGGTGGGGAGTCAGCTCTGTTGCAGTAGAACAGGGCACCTGTTGGAGAAGTCTTCTTATTAATGAGGTTTTCATGCTTTATTTATGCTCAGTGGTCATTTGCAGTCTCACTGCCAGACAAGCACCGTCTGGTATGGTGCCACTTGCCTGGCAATGTGGGGCTGGGGACAAGTGTACAGCTTACAGGGGAGCAGGCAGGGTCCACCATACTCAAACAGATCTGGCGTGACTTGTTTGCAGCATAAAGCAGGAGAGGCTGGGAGCTGGCTGCCTGCGCTCACTTGCTCGCTCCCGGCCGGACCAGCCCCAGGTCAGTTCCAGCCCCCAACAATTAGCCAGACAGATTGAATCTAGATTCATCTGTCGACTTGCACAGAGCGAGCTGATTCCAGCAAGAAATTCTCCTTTCCCTCTATCTCCATGTAAAAAGGAAGGAGACCTTGTCAGATTTCTGGATAAATGGGAAGTACAAGGCAAGGTAGAAATAAATGTGCTAATGCGTAGGAAGAATCATTAGGACAGAAAGACATCATCAATGCGGCCAGGCTGCAGCTGATCTGCATTGCTGTGTTGAAACTCTGCCTCATGGTATGGCGACTGCAAAAGGCAGAATTCAGCCAGGGCTCTGCTATGTATTGCACATTTGCAGCATGTTGCAAGAGAGTGCAGAGAGGTAGCATCTGGTTCAGAGCAAGAGTTTTTGGCACCAATAACAACCTGGACCAGTGCAGTGATATTTGCTGCAGGGAATGCATAGGAATTGCTTCCTGGTGCAGTTATTTGACAGATGCACTGGGGTCAGTCAGATCACCAGAGTCCCTATACCCACCGAGAGAAAACTGAAGTGGTGGGAGAGCAGAGAAGGGACATGTTACTTCAGTGAATGTACAGGAGCAGGAGTATGGTGGTGAGCTAGGCTGGGGCTTATGGGTCTCTGGGGATGGAGTTTTTGGGAGGGTGAACGGGACAGTGAGGAGCAGGGGATCAGTCCCTGGCAGAAGCCGGTAGAGGAAGATCAAACATCTGCCTCATGCTGTGTGTCACACCAGCCATTCCCAGGCTCCACAGCCAAAATATGATGACACTAACAGGGACACTTAACTGAGCGAGTGCTGGCCTGCCCTCTCTCTCAGCCGCATCTTCATGCTGTACTGTGATCAACCAGGACAGCAAAGAAACCAGAAAATTGGGCAGGGTATTTTCAAGGAGGGCAGTTAACCTTCAGGGGCGCAGTACTCTGATGCACGGCACAGCTCCACAATTCTGCCCACGCAGCCAAGGGGGTAACCATTGCATCGAAGGGATCTCTCTGCTGCACCCGGAGTTCTCAGTTTTTCAAGGACACCATAGAAAGTAGCCTGAGGAATAAGACAGAGCACAACAGCCAAACCAGTTTGGCTTTGCACCACTGCTGACTGTTGCTCCAGAAATCAGACAAAGGATGCTTGTCCTGAGGTCTGTGGTGGGTGCAGGCATCCCCGCGCTCCAAAAAGTGCGAAGGGATGCTCTCTTAGCTGGCGGAGCAGTGTGGCTTTCTGCACATTTATCCGGGGCTTTTGCCTGCACGGTGCCAGTGCGAGAGCCACTGCTTGTACTTGACAGCTCAGCTATTGTTGCAAAGTATGATTTAATAGCAAGACTTGATTACAACATGCAAATGTAGCTGCTGGGGGACTATCTCAGAGGTTTGTGGAGATTAGCTGTTAAATTGGCCAGTGCAAAAACATTATTAAGCAGAGAACATAATTACTCATCTTGTGCTTCTGTAGTGTATAGAAGAGAGAGATTTGTTTAAAAGCCAGCAAGTCCTATATAAAGACTTGTGTAAATGCCACACCATGTACTACTGTATGTTGCAGCATATTTTATTAGAGAAGCAATACTTAATAACAACATTTGGGAACTTGTGGAAGGAATCCATTATATTATTCTGCATCATAAAAGCAAACCTAATGCCTGGTCTGTGTGAAGGCTGTGCAGATATTGAAACATCTCCTTTCGGTGGTGGTTGATTGCTTTTATGGAGATTGTATCATATTGATATAAACAAATCCGGCACTTGATATGAAATCTGGGAGCAGGGTTTTAGACTCACGCATCTATCTTCTATCCGTGCGCGTTCCCTCTGAAATGCATCAGGGTTCCCATTAACACCTTAAACGTGGAAAGTAGGATTAAAGTGAGACTGTCAGCACATACAAAATGAACATCGAGGCATGCACTTGCTGTTCTGTTTTTCCCTTTCAGACCTAGGGTAGTCTGTGAGGTTGCTAGAATAAAAAGGTCGTGTGTGTGCAAGGATGCGGGGGGAAGGATTGAGGCGTGGGGAGCTTGTTAGTGCTGCAGACCTGGGTTTTGGAGCAGGCTGTGGTTCGAGGGTTTCCTCCTGCCCCACGGCTCTCAGTAGCACAGGCTGGGCTTGCAGGGAGCAGTGCAGTGGCAGCTAGAGGACTGAAGTCAGATGTAAAAGTGCATTTGGCTAGTCAAAGCCCCAAACAATTTCAGGAAAATCTTCTTTAACAGAGGAGTCAGGAGGGCTGAATCAGAGGAACAGCTTGTTCGTAACGGAGCGTGGTTCCTGCAGTCACAAGCGCTGGCGGGGGAGCAGGGTGATGCTGGCAGGGAGAAGCTGCTGTGCTGCAGTGGCTGCCGCTCACCCCAATTCACATCACTGGATGCTTCCCCTGCAGCATCTCGGGCCCCCAACAGATGCTCTGCGGAGGCTTCGCTTGTTGAAGCAGGGGGAAGTATCATCCCAAGCCTAAGTAGGGGAGATAAAGACCTCAAGGTTTTTTGATGGGAAACTCCTCCTTTTGTTGCAGCTCAAGAGCATTTGTACACCAGTAATTGCTCCCCTGGCTGGTTTCTGTGTGACTCAGAGCTGAATGCGGAGCTGCCGACGGCTGCTGCTGTGTGAACCTCAGCATCCCGGCACAATATGTCCCAATCGCTCTAAATTTGAATTTGCAGCCAGTCTTCCTCCCTCCTTTACAACGTGTCCGCGCACACGCAGGCACTCCGCCTTGCTCCTCACCTGCTCTATACCAGCAAATTTGCCACGGTTGGAGCCATCAGCTATTCCAGGCAGTGAAGGCAGGGAAACGACTGCCTTGCTTGTAGCTGGGCTTGTTTTCAGCTCAGAGCCATGAAGCACGTGAACCCTGAGACAGCTGCTCACCAGCATCTCCTGGTGTGACTGCAGGGTGGCCAGGAAGAGCTCTGGCTGTGTCCAGCATCTTCATCTTGCGTTATTCGGTGCCAAAGGGTAATCCTAAAAATACCTGTGAGCGGCTTGCAAGCCATGAGTGTCAGAGGGGGCAGCTCTACAAAGGTCTTGTGTCACCAGGGAAGGGAGAATGACGCATCTCATCATCACTGAGCATGAAGGGAAGGTACCTGCAGCCGGGCACTGGGAGTGGGTGGGAGCAGGGGCTGAGTCTCAGCAGGGAAGGCCAGCTGAGGGTGGATCAGCCACGTCGGAAGGGTCGGAAGGGACACAGGGCAGCATGGGCTGAAATCCTCAGCTAGGGCACGCTTAGTCCCTGCACAGGCACATCTCAGTTATGGCTATTTTCTTATAATGATCTTTGATAGTACGTAATGAAGCCAAGCAGTGGGAGAAACCACACAGCAATATTTCATAGTAATTTTGCCCCAGTTATATGAGGGCTGTGTGTATTCAAGCTGTCCATGTCTCCCTAACCACCACATGCAGACTTCGAAGCTGCGTGTCCAGTGATCAGTACTGATAAATGCAATAAACTTCACGTGGTGGTAGAGTTACAGCAGGAGTCTCTGATAGCCAGAGAGGAGGCAGAAGTGATGTATTTCTCTGTTAAACTCCCTTTTTTGTGTGCGTTCGGCTTGGCTGTACAGCACATCTGCCTGTGAAATGGCTGTTAACCTGTTCCCAGAGTCTGGCATGCAAGAAGTCGTTTGTGTGATCCTCTTCTCTGGCAGCAGCGATGCTGCCTATGGGAGATGCCCTTAGCTGCAAACTAAGGTACTATAGGAAGAGTTGCAGTGGCTCTTGCTTCCATGAGTGAGTGACTTCCATGAGTTTTACTGCACTGAGCTGAATAGTGCAATTTGAGGCAGGACCTGCTCCTAACTGGTCCTAAGAGTTTGCCACTGCTGCTCTGAAATCCTGGGCTGGAAAAAAGCTGTGATAATTAATGGAGGTTAATGTGCTCCTTCTGCCTGTGAGCTGGTTGGAAATGGAAAAGAAGAACCTGTCACAACTGTGACTGGCTCTAAACTGCTGTCAGGCTCTCCTCCTTCCCTTCCCCTGCCCCAAGTGGAAAATTGTATTGGAAAGCAGCAGTTAGAGCACTTAAATCTTTCCACAGTTCATTTCAAGCTCCCTTTCTTCTTCCCAGCCATTCCCAGGCCAGTTCAGGGCGCGGATGGGAGACTGCGTCTCTGGCTGAAACTTGCAGGATGTTAAGTAACAATGGGAGAGTGGCTTTCAGAGAGGGTATAATGTGCCTGGATTGCACGTACCATAAGCTGTGTTTCCCATGCCTTGACATTAAGCCCATCCATGCATGGCTCCTGAGCTACTTCCTTCCCATATGGGACATATCTCAGTGTGTTATGGAGCCAGCTCAGGCTGAAATGGGGTTGGTACCACTCCTGCTGCGGAGGGGCTTGCTCCCACAAGCATTCACAGAAGTTGCTGGTGTCTGTCCAGACAGCAGTAAGTGAGCATGTGAAATGCAGGCAATAAGAGAAGCTGTGGTACCCCCTGTGGTGGGTTACCAGGTTCATGTAAACTCTGCCCTTTCCTGGGGGCTTGGATTGTCTGTTTTAACTAGTGTGAATGTCCCCTTTCTCTTAACACCGCTTGGCACAGTCACGTTGCTGCTGCAGGCAGTGGTTCTGAGTGGTTTTGTCTCTTGCCGAAACTGGTCAGTGAAGGGCATTTGATGGAGCTTCACTGGCTTTCTCCCTGGCTGTCCAGATTTGACAGGTTGATCAGTCGGAGGAATCTCCCAAAGCTTATACTCTGATGTTATTGAATAACTTTTGGCAGAGAGCTGGGCAGCTGTTTTGGTGACAGACACCAGGAAAGACATGGCACTGCATTTGCCTTCCCCAGATGACTTTCATATGTTCTCACCTGTATCACCAGAGCATCAGGGACCTACTGGGAGGCAGCAGTCACCATGGCCGCTTGCTCTTCTCCCATCCCACAGTATTTTCTGAGCTTGGGAAGGACAAGGGAACTCTGTTTAGCCTGAGCTTGGAGGTGGCAGTGCACCCCAGCCGCATGGGCTGTTTCAGACTGGCACTCTCAGATTTGCAAATGATTGACCCCGCGTGTAGATCTGGTGGTCAAACAGAGGTCTAGGACCCAAGTCATTCACATCTGACTTCCAAGTGTGAAGGCATGACAAACTGGCTTGCCCAGAAGGAATATGGCTGGTTGGGGACCAATCACCATAAGAGATCCAGCCACTGAGGTCCTTCTGTGCCAGGGCTGGAGCCACAGTTGCACTTGCAACAGTAGGGTCCTTGCAGGTGGTGACTTGCCCTTGTGATTCCCGGTGTGGACTGACAGATTCAGGCACTGGGAAAGGAGATGGGCATTGCCATCCAATCCTGGATGGTGATTTAGAAACAAAAGGCAGATTTAATGTTGTGCTTCTTTCTTCTAAATGTAGAGAGCTACCCTGTTCATTCAAGGGTTAAGCAGTCTGAGAGATGCAGCACGCAGAGCCAGGTATCTGTCAGGCCTGGACTGGAGGCTCACCAAAACATGAGGATATATGGTTTTATTTCTGTTTTGTCATTTGGAGATTACTACACAATGTCTGTAGGACAAGAAAGCTCCGAGGCATCTTAGGATATGCCCCGTGCTCCAAGAGAGGTTGTTGTTTTGGCTTTACAAGTGACTCATAGGCAAAGGCAAGAACTGATGCCTGAAATGCTCCTTTTCCAAAGATTAAAAGGCACTGCCAAGGCTCTGCAAGATGACAGTGTTGCAAATCTTATCACGATCCAGTGCTGAGATCTGTTGGTTTCAGCAACACAAATGTGCTGACAGATCCGTGTGTCTGCTTTTTGGTGATTGTGGATTTTTTCAGGAGGTTGGTCCGTGCTGCTGAACTCTGGTTGTAGCTCCCAGTTCAGAGCCTGGAAGGGAACACTGCAAGAGGAGTTCTTCATCACACCTGGGTCTTCATTTTAACCCAACTTCCCTTGTAAAACCCTGGCCCAAAGGAGCAGTTTCCGGGTATCATGGTGGATTTGGCTGTGGTTCCTCTGCTTTTATATGCAGCTGAGGGACCTGTAAAAGTCAATGGAGGAACTAGCAGGAGTAACCAGGTTAGCTCGCTGGTTGTGACAGCCGGGGACTGAGACATTTGCTACCCAGCAGCGTGTGAGGTTTTGCAGACCTCAGTGTGAACATAGTTTGTTCTCTCTTTTATACAATCTCAGCAGAGGGAGTGTGATGTGAAACAAAGTCCTTTTTGACTAATCCAGGTCTGGAGAGTCGTCATAGCCATCTCTGGGCTTTAAGGATACAATTCTTCCTTGCTTACAGCAATAGGTCCCGTGCCACCCATCCTTACCTGTTATGGTCTCATTGAAACTACCTCATCTATCCTCATCTGTCCATCTGTCTGTAAGTAGCTCCAGCTGGAGACAAACAACCCTCTGTCACCGCAACCGTATGCCCTCCTCTGACAGCAAGTGTGCTGTTCAACACCCGCTCCCAAGCTGCTTGGCTTTCTCCGTCGTGTGCCAAATGCTGGTAGGATGTTGAGCCGTTTCTTCTCGATCCCATTGCGTAAAGGAGGCTAATTTCAGCCTGCCGTGATGTGTGGGCTCACTGGAACATGACTATAAATCCAGACCTGAACATTTTCTTGTAATGGACGGGGTGGTGAAATTGCATTGCTGCCTTTAACCTCAGGCTGTCCTTAGACCAAGCCGGACTCTTCACAACCCCTACGCCAGTAAATCAAATAGCTTTTGAATCGATGCACATAAAAGTCAAGAAATAGAAGTTACAGATGGAAAAGACCTATTGTACCTTGAGTCTGTCCCGCTGCAGAGGGGGTAAGGCACTCTCAGGAATTTACAGCGTTTACCCTGAGGCCAGGCAGGGTGAGAGTCATGGCTGGGGGAGACGTGGGCTGGGGGAAGACTGCCTAAATTTCCTGTAGCTTTTCTGTCCTGCTCATCTCTTTGCATTTCATTCCCTTGGCTTTATTTTTGGGAAAGAAAGGTGTTGTTGATTGTATATTCAACAAACCTGATACGTTCATTCTCCTGTTCATTGTTTTTCACTCAGGGCTATGCCTGACTTTAGAAGCATGTTTTTCTCACCTAATATTTAGTTTAAGATTGTAGGAGCTGGGTATAAAACCTTCTGGGACATTTTAATCTGCCAAGAGGCTGCCTGAAAACAGAAGTTATCCAGATTATTTCAGTAGTCCTTATTTAGAAAATATCACCCCCAAATCCTGTGTTGCCCGTTTCCCTTTCATCAACTTGCCAACTTTTATTTGCTGTTTTAACCCCAATCTGCTGTCCATGTCCCCTGTACCTTGCTCCCCTCCCCCAAGGGTTTCCATGTCTTTGAAAGTCCTGGTAACCAGCAGGTTCATGTGTTGTCCTTCACAATCATTTCAGACCAAGAATAACACAGCCGGGGCCAGCTGGATCCCTCACTCCATATTGATACAACTATTCCCCTTAACCTGCCCACACTCGGTGCTACAACTGCAAATCTGAGGTTGAACCAGAGCGGTGATGGACAGTGCTGTGAGCGCTGCTCCACGGCCACGGCCCTGCCAGGAAAGCATCCCCAGCAGAGCGTCCCACAGCCAGGGAGCACCTGCGTTTGGGTGTTGTCAACTGGAGACCTTGCTAGGTTGAATGTGTTTTCTTGACACGGATCTTCTCCGAACCAGTGGTCTCAGTGGTTGTTCTAATTCCCTTGATCTGCAGCCAGTTTCCCCTGAGCAATCCTCCTCCACAAGGCCCTTGCTAAAGGCTGGCCAGTCCGGGTGATTGCTCCTCTTGGAGGTCTTTTCCTGTGAGCCCGAACAACACTTATGAGTGTGGTTAAGGACTGGAACAGGAACCCAGAGGGGCTGTGAGAGAGTTGACATTGAAGATTGCTAGAACTCAACTGGAAAAGGCCAACCAGATCCAGCTTCGAAGTTATCCTGCATTGAACTGGAGTTTGGACCAGAGACCTGCAGCAAAAGAGGGCGATACTTAGCACATCACTGCCTGGCTTTCACTTCATGAACATGGGGGGTACACGTGGGGTTGTCATGCCACCATTGCCTTTGGCTGCCAGATTATTCAGGTTACTCTCCATGGTTTTGGTCTTTTAAACTTTTTTGGCTAGCTGTTGTTGTTCATCTTGTCATGAGCTTCTGCAGGCTTCTGCTTGTTTGTCCCTGGGTCACATCCTGGTTGTTAGATGGATGCTCTCCCCAGTCGTTGGCCACCTTAGAGTAAGCTTCAAGTCTGGGATGTTCACCCCTTCTTTATCTCCCCCTTGTCCATCAGTTTGTCTCCTGCTTTGGGAGTAATCAACTCTTCAATGCCAAGTAAGCCAGGAAAAAGCAAAGCCAAAGACTGAAGGGAGAAAAGCAAACAGAAACAGGAACGTCTGGGAGAGCATTAGTTGGTGGGGAATGTGGTACCGGAGGGACGGTTCTAGCAGTCTGTGACTCCCTACGGCACTATCAGTTCTTTGGGTGATTAACTGTTTGTTTCTCCCTTACTGAAAACTTGTCTCAGATTAAACCACTGTAATAGAAAACTCAGGTTCTGGAGCGATCCCAAGTGTAGGTTAATATTTACAAGCTATCAGCTTCAGGTTTTATCTCCATCCCTTTCTAGCACAGAGATAAAATCCTTTTAAAAATCCCTTTTGATCTTTCTGGTTCATGACATGGCTTTAGTAAGACACTTTCCATATGAAACTGGCAAATGTCTTAATGGAAATGTAAGTTTTTCTCATCCTTTCAGGGACAAGTAACAGATGAGGAGCCCCCAACGTACAAGGGGCTATGGCTTCATAATGGAGTAGAAGTGACGGACAGTATCTCTGCAGGATGCTCATGCTAGGAAATGTCAGAATGTTATTTCTGCCTCAGTGGCTTAAGATCATCTGTTTACCTAATGGACTTACATTTGCATTTTGCAGGTGTTGTGTTAATATTAATGTGTTGTCTGAATTGTTAATATTCCTTCATTTCAATGTTACATTAATGAAGGCTGCAGGGGATGGAAAAAAGACCTGACTAATTAATTAAATGGGCAAAAAGCATCTTTAACTTTCCATCGTGCTGCCCTTTGCTTCCACCTAATGGGTCTTGGCATTTCTGGTCAGCAGCCATGTAACACATGCTGCCGTATGGAGCACTCAGCGACGGACTTGCTAATTTTTCTGACCCATAAATCACTTGTGTAAACTTTTAACAGCGAGGAAAACTGCCA
>NW_009258951.1:423723-434726 GCF_000687185.1 Egretta garzetta
CATGCGGTGCTGGCCTGATGTGTGGGTTTCCCGTCAAGAGAGGGGCTTTCTGCATTTCTGCAGGAATTCTTTCCATCCCCTTCTTAGCCAGACTGGATGACGTTAATATTATGTGTCCATGAAAGTATTCTTGTCATAATCTCTGCTTTTGGAGCCAGTGGCATATCAGGCTGTGTGTCTCAGGAATGTGGACTGCCAGTCTTGCTTTGGGAGCTGCTTGGGGGGGGGGGGGGTATCTCCCCTCTCCTCTGCACCATCCCAGACCCAGCTTGGCTCTGGGCTCTTCTGCCCCCCCAGCAATTCCCACAGGCTGGACAAAACTGTCTCAGATCCCTGCTCTGGCCCTGGGCAGCGCTCCTGCTCGGGAGCATCCTAATGCATTCCCGAAAGTAAGGCTTGCCAGCCCAGGCGGTGATTGCCCCCATGGGACCCATTAGCTGAACACAGTATTGAGTTGTGTGCATTAGTGGTCACTGTTATCCCTCCCCTGTGGCTCTGCAGAGAGGGAGCAGGGCCCTGGCCATCGTAGCTCCCTCTGAGAGACAAGATCTCAGTGAGCTGGTGGCTCCCTGGAAAGACAAACCAGATTTGGTACAGATCCCTGAGGAGCTGGGGTGGGATTCCCAGACGCACATCTCCTGGCACTGAACATAGGGATTGCAAACCCTTTCCAGTGCTGCTGTCATCTTCCCCGTGGAGAAATGCTTAGACAGGGTGAAGGGGTTATGTTCTAAAGGAGGACTTTTGAACAGCACTGTCACTTCGATGATGACATCCAGCACGTGTGGGGAGGTCTGTCCAGCAGCGGCAGCACTGGAGGCATTTCTAGGAGGAGGTAGATGTGGGGCTGTGTGTCCACCCTGAGCAAACAGCACTCTGTGAGCTTCTTTGGGACCTGTGGAAAAAGGAGTTTTTTGACCCAGGAAGGCTATTCCTGGAGGGAGATCTTTGTCTGCAATGCTGAGGGTGAAGTCCTCTGCCCTGGGCTTGAAAATGTGATAGTTATGAAAAAATTGTGGAGAACACTGGAGCTGGGATTGAGGGAGCCTGCTGAAGTTGTGCCTGCGTGGTCAGCACAGGGGTGCAGCTTTCATCCCTAGCCCACGGCAGCCAAAGACGCTGTTTTGGCACAGAGGGGCACTTCAGCTTCATGCCAAGAGTCTGAAGGTTGTCACCAATCTGCATGAAAAGGAGCAGACTGCAGTCATATTAACATTTAATGAAGAGGCACAGCCCACAGAGACTGCATCCTCTGCAACACTCGCTCTTCAGTTCGATGACATTTTCTTTGCCACTTAGATCAAGACGGGATGGAGGGTGGTGGGACGGGCAGGCATTGTCTTTTTTATCCCTTCCGTACAAACCACGGATGAGGAGCTCCAGGCCAGGTGGGGAGCATTTGCCATCCATGCAGCTGAGCACCAAGAGGTGCTGGAGACCCCATGACTGACTTGTGCCATCTTCGGCACCCTGACGTCTGGCCTGACGTCGTGCTGCCAAATTAAGTCAGCCCTTCTATGTAATGGGGCTGCAAAGTGGTGTCGATAATTTCAAAGGAACTTAGGCAAATGGTTGAGGTTTTTCTAGCGATCTAAATCCCTGCGTGCAAAGCCAGTACATCAGGCTTTAAGCAATTAATTCCTAATCATGCTGAATGCCTTCAGTAGCCCAGCTTAAAAAGGTTTTCCACCGTACCACAGTTAATTTAGATAAAGCAAAGAGAGTGGTCTCATGGCATTTCCAGCCTCAAGGTGTGAGAGTGGCCAGTAAGTGGCATTTGTATTCAGAAAACCCTCCCATGCATTTGTGTTGTAGGCATCTATTACTGGGAAGGCACCATCGCTAATAAAAAGGGCATTCATTATACCCCGGAAAGGGAGTTCATTAGCGGGAAAAGCCATTCTAGCTTCGTAAGAAATGAATCTAAAACTGCCTCAGAGCTGCTATTCTCATCAAGTTTCAATGTTAACAGTTTTAACCAAGAGCTAATTGAGCAATCTCAGAAAGTGGAGTAATTCCATTATTCAGCTCTGCTTTGTTCAAGGCTAGCACTAGCTGCGAAAGGAGCACAAATGGCTTTCATCTAGCCAGGAACCAACAGCATTCTTGCCTTTTACTACATTTTCTTTAAAAAAAAAAAAAAAAAAAAAAAAAAAAAAAAAAAAAAAAAAAAAAAAAAAAAAAAAAAAAAAAAAAAAAAGTAGGGCTTTTGGGCTTTTGGCAACTGTTGTTGGCAAAGGGAGCTCCACACCAACATTGCAAGGCTCATATATAACACTGAGATCCAATTTTTTGGATAAGAGGGGATCTGAGTTTTGTAACTCTTCAAGCAGCAGTGCTGTTCTGGAGTGTGTGGTGGAAGATGCTCCTGTTCGTTGGAGAGGCAGAGTGTCACCAGGAAAAAGAGTACACTGTTCCTGCAGGAGTTTGCATGGAAAAGAGCCATCACAAGTGCCGGTCCAGCTACTCGCCAAGGAGCATGATTCTGTCATTGGCTGCGCTCTCAGGACATGCGGGATTAGCTCATGTAGCTTTTAGAAGAGCTTTTATAGAAACCTCTAAAGTTCCTTTGCTTCATGGAAGAGCTGTAATCAAAAATAAACATATATGATTTAAAGAAAAGAAGGAAAAGTCGTACCACATCCAGAGTCTTTAGACTTAATGCTTTGGAGAGAGTTTGTTGGTAAACTGTGGTGCTGTTTCTTTACCGTTTTCCTTCAGCTGATACTGCTGCTGCTGTTGGATGTGCACAGGACTGTTTGCAGCCTTTTGTGGAAGGTGACTTTCTCTTGGTGAATACAGCAGGATTTAGAGTCCCATTCCCTGGGGCTGTAGATCTCTTGTTTTTTATGAGATTGCACTGCAGCAATAATCCCCTTCAAGCCAGCAGAGAGAGAGGGCTGTCAGCGATGTTCTGCCCTTAGCAGGGGGACGTATATCCATCAGTGTCTTTAGAGCTCTCTCAGACACACACAAACAGATCAGGGCTTCCTTTTCTCAGCACTGGCCTCCCATGGCACTGTTTGGTTCAAACACAAACCAAGCGCCAAGCCTTCAAAGCTCTTCTCTCCTATCCGTATTGGGATCCAGCGTGGAGCTGGACACCGAGGCAGATGCATTGCTATAGGTTGAGAAAACAGAGGCCTTGGCTGCTGGTTGAAGCACAAACCCATGCTGAGCTGGGATAGTAAACCCAGCTGGAGATGGAAAGGAGTTTGAACAGCATAAGCCTTGTTAGGAGGGAGGAGGGAGTAAGTGCTATGGTGGGGAGACAAGATGGAGAGGAGCAGATGGGATTTTGTAATGGAATAGGGGAAGGAAGTTTGGTAACCTTTGCAGAAATTATTTGGTCACATCTGGCTCAAGTCTGAGATGCTGGAAAGATGCTGGGATTTACCTGGTGGCAGCTCACCCAGCTGGATTGACCACCACTGGAAGAGGGCTCAGACTCCAGCTCAGATGGCTCAGCTCTGTCCCTTTGGGAGCAGGTTTCCACAATGAGCTACACGTGAAGAAAGGACCAACTTCTCCAGTTTGTCAAAAGCAAAAAAACCACTCTGCCATGGGAGAGCTATGTGGTGTTTTGGGGTTATCTCTGAGTCTATGCCTCAGCTATGAGAACACTTCCAATGCCTGGATACAGCCCGTGGTTACATCTTGCAGGAGGGGATGGAGCTGAAGAAGGCAGCATGGGGGGAAGAGCTGTGCTCGTCTGTTCAGCCCTACCTCGTCGCCGTTTGCTCTGAAGCCTGCGGGTCTGTTACGCTGGTGGAACAGCAGATGTTTTAATGTCGCGTCGCTTTAACCAAGCTGCCTGCCTCCTTCCTGCACTTACTGGATTGCAGACAAAGTACTCCTTGTCTCTCCCTTGCAGTGAACCTTGCTTAGCTAATGTCATTTGTCAAGTTAATCAGGGAGAGTGGGCAATTTGATGGCTGCTGTATAGCCTGGCTGCATTGCCATGGAGACAAGCAGCCAAACAGGCATTTTACTTGCCCCGCTTTGCCCTGCAGAGATTTTGCATAAGAAACTAATATTTTATTTGCTATCAACCAACCAACATGCCAAGGATGTGAGTAGTTTTTCAAGGTTGCTATCAAGAGATTGGGAAGGATCTAGCTAACATTTTCTGGAGCAAACTGCTACTGAAGCAATTCCAAGGTCTGAATGCGCAGCTGCTCTTCCCGCATCCCACGGATGTTTGGCTCTGGTAGGAGCTGTGTGAGGAGTTACAGCCCAGTAGCTTGGGTTTGGGGCTGCCACTGAGGTGTCATCAGTCCTCTTCAACTGGATGGTTTCATAGATGGCTATTTGCCTACAGGAGCTGGGACTATCATTTAAGATAATTTGAAAAGCACCAAGTCCTGTGTTTAAGAGCATCTCAGGAACCTGAAAGCTCCCCAGCAGTCAGTGGGATTTAGGAGCCGGCATGCCTCAATCACGTTTGAAACTTGGAGGCGAGTGCTTTTCAAAACCATACACTCCAGCTGACCTCTTGCATAAGGCAGGCTATAGAGTTTCACCCACTAACTCCTGAACCAAACCCATAACTCATAAGCAAAATCAGGGTATTGAAAGAGCCGGCAGAAGATGCTTATGCATGTTACAGACCTCGCAAGCTCTCCCGCCCCTCCCTCTCCTCCCTCTCACATGTGCACACGTTAAATGATGCATTGAACAGGTTTGGAAACGCTCCCTCCTGCAGCCCCAGCAAGTAGGACAGCCGGGATCTGGAGGCACCTACGGGAGGGACAGCCACCTGCTAACCCCCAGCCCTCTCCGCGGGACAGCAGAGGAAACCTCGCATCAGCACAGAAAGGGCAAAAGTTCAGATCAGATTGTTTATGGGATTTTATGGAGCTGGGAGCCAAGGATAGCTCAGCTAATCCAGAGGAAACTGTAGCAATGGCGTTAGAATGCGTTTCACATGGGATTCATTCAGCGCGCGTTCAGATGGACCAGTCTTTCTGTCTCCATTTTTTTAGCCATGAAATATTTTTCTTTGCACTCCCATCTGCCAGCCGCACCGAGCCAAACTCCGAGCTAGGCTGTTTTAAGAAAAAAGAAAAAAAAAAAAACAACAAACCCTCGTGTCGTTTGACCTGCCAACGAGTTAGCAGGGCTTCAGCACGGCTGCCAGGAACGCCAGTGCCCGGCGCTGGTCTGGCCCCCAGCCGCTACCAGCCAGCCTCCGCTCCCGCCTGCCTCAGCATCCATTGCTTTTTTCCAAGCCGTGGTGTAGCACTTGCCGAGTCAAAGCCCTGGTGAGGACGCCAGCTAAAAGTGCAGCTAAAAGACCACGTGGGGAGGGTGGGAAGGCAGCGGCTTCGCTGTGCCCTGCTGCTCCTCAGCACCCAAAGCCATGCCAGCTTCATGGGCTGTCCCAGCCCTGGCTCAGCCTCCTGAGTCTCCGATGTCCTCTGCAGAGTCTCGGCGTGAGCCCCACATGGGAATAAGGTTTTCCTTTTAGGTGCAGTGAGACCACCACGTTAAGCTGTTTGTTGCAGATCTTGGCTCCCTCCTTGTGTCCTGAGCCACAGACCCTGTTCCGCTACAGAAGAGGTGACCTGGCTTAACTCTGGGTACAGTTGCCAGCTCTTCACTGTCCTCAGCCCTTTCCCTCTGACCTTGGCAGGCTCTCACATGCTCTGGATTAGCCCAGCTGTGACCTGTCCCTTCTGGAAGCTGCTCTCCTCTCCCTGAGGACTAAATCTTGATCTTTCAAACAAACCTGTCCAGGAGTTAGCACGGAGCAGCCCCACGCCATTCATCGCTTTCATGCTCGCAGAGCTGCTGCAACAGGGTGCATGTGGGTGATCCAGAGCTGGGAAGGACCCTCTGCCCCTGCAGGGTCTTTTGGCATCAACCCCCAGGGCAGTGAGCCTGCCTGGGCCACTGTGGTTTGTTAACCTGAGCTGACAGAACCAACCCACGGGGTCCTGGGGCTTCTCTTCCCCCTGGATACAGGGCAGTGTCCAACCTCATCCGTGCTATCTGCTCCTTAGATGCACAAACAGCAGCTGTGGCTCACAAAGTCAACCCCAGCCTTTGGGTGATCGAGCAAGACAAGTAGCTTTTACAACTCTGAATATCTAGGGTCACGTCCTGCACACCCTGTCACGGGTGCAAAGCTCCTGGGTGCTTCTTGATAAGATTTTCCTGCCTGTGTGGTCAATCCAACCACGTGCTGGGTATCTCCTCTTGATGGGGGCTGTATTGGATGCTGTCTGGTGGCTGGTGCTCCACGTGTGGACATGTTGAAGGGAGAGAGGATGGGGTTTTGAAGAGGGAAGTGGGAAGTATGTGCTGTTAGTTTTCCTTTGGGTGTAAAAGCATCCCTGGCAGGTAGGTGCTCAGGTATTAGCTTCACATCAGTGCTACCTGCAACCTCAGAACAAGGGTATCTCCAGGAAAATTTAAAAGCCCCAAGCCCCAGAATGGTAAAAAGGAACTTAATAATCAGGTGGAAATTGCATCCAGCCCAAAGCGTTGCTGGAGGTAAGAGGTAAGGCTGCACCCTCCAGTGCGCAACAGGAGCAAGAATGGCAGGGGCTGCTTGAGCACTCACAGTGTTCATGTCTAGGACGGGAGATAAGCATGTTGCGCCTGTGACAAAGAAGCAATGCTGTTCATGGGTGTTTATTGATTTGTCTTTAAAAAAAGGTTTTGCACCTCAGTCTCTAGAGGCCACATTTTGAGCGAGGCACAGGAACTCCATGGCCAACCTTTGCCCATGTGTGCATCTGTGTAGCTGGTGCTAGTGCTGGAAATGTCTCCCTTTTTCTTTGCACCAAAGCCCACGGGAAGGAGAGGCACGGCTTTTGCACCCTGAACTCTTTGCTGTGCCTTGCTGCGAGCTGGCTTGGGCAGAAAGGGCTTCCCAGGTACAAGTGTGGGCCAGCACAGCCTCACATGTGTCCTCAGGCCACTGTTCCCCACGTGCTGTCTGCAAGCGCAGCAGCTGGGTGGGAGCTGGTGGGTCCACCCAAACCCAGGAGATGGGGATGGCCGTGCCATAACCGCTGGGTGCTGCTCCCTGCCCAGCCGCCCACCCCTGGGTGAGGCGCAGCTGGGGTGCCCAGCACCCTTGGGCCATGCTGTCCCACAGCCCCCCAGTGCCAGTGGCCATAGAGGGACCGATGTTGCCATCTGCTGGCTTAGCTGCACAGGAGCAGCAAGAGCTTGGCTCAACCCTCTTGGAAGTCGCCCTTCACGAGCGTGTACAGACCCTGCTCCCACACCGCCCATTGCCCATCCCCTGACCCAGCCCGTGGCCTTCTGGTAGCATCTGCCAATTGGCAGGTGTTTCGGGGGACAGGATGGGTGGCCCATTCCCATTTAGGCTGTGCTGCTCCCCACCCCTTCCCGCACTGCCCATGTGAGAGGGTGTCCCTCCTGCCCTCCCTGTGGGCTCTGACATACCAGCCTCTGGCACAGCACGCTCTGGGAGAACCCACAAGGCTCTTATTAAGGGCTCCTTCCCAGTAAAGACAAACATTTCCATCACTTGATTATCAACATCAGGTGCTTATTCCTCCTCTGGGCTTGCCTTTATTTCCTTTCTCTTTTAAAAAAAAGCGAGGGCCCCAGGAGCACATCTCACCTGGCTAGCCCCCCAAGCAATGGCCAGGGCCAGGAGCTGCATGGCCACCAGCTCTGGCCCGGGTCCCCCAGCCAGCCCTGCAAAATTGCTGCTTTGCCTGCAGGAGCAATAGGGCTGAGCCGGCGTAATCAGTCACAGCTCACTCAGGCATTGCTCAGAGGATGAGGTTACTTCTGTAAATCTGTTTTCTTTTTTGGCAATTAGTACCAGTTAGGAGCCCTGGGAATACTTGCAGCAAATAGCAGGAAGCCCAGTTAAGCACATCTCTCTGCTTATCTAAGCCCAGTTTAACAAGTCTCCTGTGGCACAGCCCTACAGCTGGTAGCACAACTCATAAATGCTCCAAAGATGATCTCTAGCACTGGGATTGCTTTCCTTTGCAGTGCATAGCCCCAGAGATTTCCATTCAATGCGTGTATGTTCAGAGGCAGAAGGAGGGGGTTCACCCCAGCCTGGGGTACCCCCAGCAGTCTGCAGGTTGCATGGAGGAGCCCCCAGAGTCCTTGCATCGCCAGGATGCCGGAGGCAGCCCCGCAGCAAGCTGCACTGGTGGCTTGCCCTGCCCAGGGGCTGCGCTGCATCTTGCTCTGGGTGGAAGCCCGGCGCGAAGGCCGGGCTCGGCAGCTGGGCTTGACCACACATGTCGAGCTCGGGATGGGGGAGCGAGCGAGACGCTGTTTTCTCTGGCCCAGGAAGAGAGCGATGTGTGTTTGTTTTCTGTGCTCTCTCTCACACAGCGTTTGTTTTGCTTGTTGAGCGTTTCAGGAGATAAAATGACCTAAAGGGAGATTATTTTATCCTAATTTAAGCTGTCAATTTATCACTGACTTCTGCTTGTCTGCACCAGCAGGATGGCGCGCTCTTGAGTCCCTGGGGGAACCTCAGCCAGAAAGTGAGAATTTGGGGGGGGGGGATTTGCTGCAGTCTCACATCTAATCTGTGCTTATAATGGCAACTACAAGCTGCTCCCCTGTTCCCCTGTGTCGCATTAGTTCCCTTCACTATGGACTGGCTTGGCTTCCCAGGGGACTCCCCTCTCTAACTGGGGCCTGGGGCTGTTTTTCTTGTGCTGCAGGCTGGTGGAAGAGTTCATGCTGCTCGCGAACATGGCCGTGGCCCATCAGATCTATCGCTCCTTCCCCGAGCAGGCCCTGCTTCGCCGCCACCCCCCACCCCAGACCAAGCTGCTGAAAGACCTCATGGAGTTTTGCAACCAAGTTGGCCTCGACATTGACTTCAGCAGCGCAGGGACCCTGCACGTGAGTGCGCTGGCCCGGCGGGGAGCAGGGCCATGGGGGAGAAGGGTGGGCAGCTACATGATGGCATGTTTGCAGCAGCGTGTGCTTTGTTCCCCGTCCCCCTCTGCTCAAGCAGACCTGACAACTGTCCCATGCCAAAACAAAAGACCTCCCTCGCTTGCTCTTGACCCCACCAGTGCTGGACGAGGGTGGCCCAGCCTGTCCTGGTCAGCCAGTGTTGTGCACAGAGCTTAGAGCAAGGTGAGGAGGACCTTGCAGGTGACCCTATGCTGCCCTCTCCACAATGGGAAGGATGTTTCAGTGCTGGGGCACTTGCTGGGATACCCACATTTTCTTTCTCTGCCTTCTCAGCACGTCCTGGGCAGGGCACATGCTCTGTACCGCAGGAAAATTAGCTCTGCAAGGGGGCGTTTCTGTCTGGGCTGCTGAAGGTCTTCGGGAGGGCAGGGTAGGGAGCGGGGACTGGGAAGGACTGGAGAGCAGTGCTGGGAAAGGTCAGATGCAGCCAGCACGGGAGGTATCTGACCAATCCTCTGCTGAGCGTGTCCTGAGGCTGAACTCCAGCTGAACAGCACAGCACAGTTTCCAGGATTTTCTTTACTCACCGCAACTGGACTGCGGATAATCCTCTGTTAATCCCGTCCCCGCTGGCCACCCGCACACCCCTCTGTCAGCTGGGTCTGCTTTCCCCGCTTGCTGGCTGTGCTGAGGCTATGTCAGCAGATGCAGGGCTGCACAATCAGCTCCTCTTCTGCACTTTGAACCCTCCAGCCCTTCCTCGCTGTTAGCCCCAGGCAGTGACCTCCCATATCCACATCTCCCTAGAGTCCTGTTGATCCATGCGCTGAAGCTCTCAGTAGCTGGATGGGAGGCCAGCACAGGCCAGGAGAGGGGTTACGGGCACTCTTGCATGCTGCACATTTGGGGACAGAGCCAGTGGTCCCCATGCCCTGGGTGCTCCCTGCCATTGACACTGGGAGGTGGGTCAACGCTCAGGACTGTGTGTGCTGTCCTGTTGGGGCTGCTGGCACCAAAGCAAAATCCAATTTCATGTGCGCTTTTTGGTTTACAGGGAGATTTGCGGGGAAAGGAGGAATTTGGCTCTGACGAGCTGCTGTTTGCCCCAGTAAGGTCTGCCTGAGTCCCCCTATCACCACAGCTTGCCAACACTGAATACTCTCTCTCTTTTCTCCTCCAGAAAAGCTTAAATGAAACATTTGGTGCTGACAAATACTCTGAAGCCAGGAAAGAAGTGCTGACCAACATGTTCGCCAGGCCCATGCAGGTGAGAGCAACACCTGGCTGAGCTGTCTGCTGTGGCTCCGTCTCCAACCCTTGACCCTTCTGCCTTACTGTAGATGGTTGTGACATAGAGGGAGAGTGAACCAACACTGAACATGGTGCTGCGGGGCTGCCAGCAGCTTCCCCCAGTGCCTCCAGCCCCATACAGCTGGCAGTGGGGGTATCCTCTGGGCAGCAGAGATTCACTGGAGGGTCAGGCTGAGCCTTTCCTCACCCCGCATAGTGTCCCTGTTATTACCGGTTGGGATGTTTCACCCTCACACGTGGGATGTTAGCAGACTCACAAGGACCCAGCCTGCTCTGTGAAGAGCTGGTGGCGGGCTCCACAGCTCATGTTCGTGCCATTTCTTCACATCATGGTATCCCAACTGGTCCAAAGAAGGAATCAGGAATGAGGATGATGTAGGGGTGGGGGACTGGCCTTATAGCACGATGCGGTACCCAGACACGTGATCTTAGAAGCGGGGAAACCCTTTGGTCTCCCTCCAGACCAGGAGACCTTCTGTGAAGGTCTCTGTGATGGAGGCTTGTGCTGCTCACACTGATTGTCATGTTTGGTGCGTCTGCAGCTCAGGACACTTATTTGGGTGCTTATCACCATCAAAAAAAGTTTTTGTGAAAAATCTACCTTCCTACGTTTGCAGCTGGGCATAGCACAGCCCCTTCTGAGAGCAGTCCTACCCCAAGGAGAGAAGGTGCATGTTCCTGAAATGGTCTCTGTGCTGTGGCCTGCTTATCGCTGCAGGAATGAATCATCTTTCCAACATCACTCATTTGACTATCACTCTTCTAATTAGCTTATTTGCTCCATTTACTCATTAGCAGTTGCCTGAAGTCCT
>NW_009258951.1:434755-438774 GCF_000687185.1 Egretta garzetta
GACGGAAGCTGTTCAGTAAATCACTCCCTCGTGTATGTGTCCAGCTCAAGAGTGCTACTTTGTAAAGTGCAGGGAGTGTCCTCTGGAGCTGGCTGTGTTGTCCCAGATCCTGTGTCCTGCTTTGACTTGTCCTGGTCCCTTCTGTCACATCATCTTTTTCTGGTGGAAGGAGCTAACAGGTGAATGCACTGGTGACATGCATTCCCTGGGGTCCCTGTCTGGTCCTGCTGACCATGGTGCAAGCCTGGGCTTTACCAGTGGCAGCACTTGGAGCAAGCCTGGCTGTGGGCCAGGAGGGACAAGCAAGGAGAAGGCAACTTGGTTCTGCCCTGGCACCAAGGAGGAGATGAACATTTTGGGAGCCACTGACTGGCTGAAATTTTGCCTCTGTGGTCTCCTGAGGCTGTGGTCTGAGAAGTGGTGGGTGTACTTTGAGATATCTCCCAGTACCTTGTTAAGATTTAGCCCTGTGAATACATGTTAGATCCGTACACAAAAGAGGTATCAGGGTTTTGGGGATGAAGTCTTCTGCGGGTAGATAGCAGACAGAGAGTTTGAGGAAGAAGAAAGAGGAACTTTTAAAGGAGATATTCCACAAGACTGGTGTCCCTCAGGGGTCCGTACTAGGACCGGTGCTGTTCAACATCTTCATCAATGACTTGGACAGTGAGATAGAGTGCACCCTCAGCAAGTTTGCAGATGACACCAAGCTGAGTGGTGCGGTTGACACACCAGAAGGCCGGGATGTCATCCAGAGGGACCTGGACAGGCTGGAGAGGTGGGCCTGTGTGAACCTCATGAGGTTCAACAAGGCCAAGTGCAAGGTCCTGCACCTGGGATGGGGTAACCCCCAGTATCAATACAGCCTGGGGGGAGAAAGGATTGAGAGCAGCCCTGCCGAGAGGGACTTGGGGGTGCTGGTGGATAAAAAGCTGGACATGAGCCGGCAATGTGCCCTGGCAGCCCAGAAGGCCAACCGTACTCTGGGCTGCATCAGGAGGAGCGTGGCCAGCAGGTCGAGGGAGGTAATTCTGCCCCTCTACTCAGCTCTGGTGAGACCTCACCTAGAGTACTGCGTCCAGCTCTGGAGCCCTCAGCACAAGAAGGACATGGAAGTGTTGGAGCGGGTCCAGAAGAGGGCTACTAAAATGATCCGAGGGCTGGAGCACCTCTCCTATGAGGACAGGCTGAGAGAGTTGGGCTTGTTCAGTCTAGAGAAAAGAAGGCTGCGGGGAGACCTGATTGCGGCCTTTCAGTACCTAAAGGGGGCCTATAGGAAAGAGGGGGAAAACCTTTTTAGTAGGGCCAGCTGCGTTAGGACAAGGGGTAATGGTTTTAAACTAAATCGGGGTAGGTTTAGGCTAGATATAAGGAAAAAATTCTTTACAATGAGGGTGGTAAACCACTGGAACAGGTTGCCCAGAGAGGTAGTGGAGGCCCCATCCCTGGAAACATTCAAGGCCAGGTTGGATGGGGCTCTGAGCAACCTGATCTAGTTGGCGGTGTCCCTGCTGACTGCAGGGGGGGTGGACTCGATGACCTCTAGTGGTCCCTTCCCACCCAAAACATTCTATGATTCTATGATTCTAAGACATGTTTTTGGCAGGAACTAAGGTGCCTGTGTGTTCAGGTGGGCTGTACAGTGCACTCAGGCCTGGCAAACCTGCTGTCTGGCACACTTCCATCATAGGCAAAACCCAGTTTACAGCTGAGCCCATCGGCCCTGCAGGGCAGCCTGTGTCTGGATGGCGAGCAGCGTTCCTGTCTGGTGGCATTCCCATCTGCCGGTGTTTCCCAGCAGGATGGTATTGCCACGTGTGCAATGAGTGCTCTCATTATTGGAAGTGGGGCATGAGCTCGAAGAAGCAGAAATCTGTCGTGATCCCGGGGTGAGCTTATGCAGTTGGCCATTTGCTGAACTCTTGTTTAGCTTGTAAATGGATTTTCAGACTTGCCCGAAGCCGTCGGCCAGGTGAGCAGAAGGTCCCCTTTAGGTCCTGTCTTTAGGGCCACTTTCCAACATGACCCAGGGTGTGCTCGTGGTGGTGGATCCGTGTGACCTCCAGTCCATAAGGAGGGACCACGGTGCTGCGGGGGCGAGAGACATCAGTGTTGCTCTCTGTGGTCTCTTGTCCCTGACCACACTCGCTGCGGGGTGGACTCACAGCTCCCCAAAATCCTGAGCAGTTCAGATTCCCACTGTTGTTCCTGCTGCTAAATGCAGAGGACGGGTAATGCAAAGCCACGTCATGCCCCTTGGAAAGGGCAGACAGCTACTAAGTGGGAGGAGCTTTCCCTGGGAGGAGGAGGTTTTGCTGTCTGCCACCAGCGTTAGCACAGATGGAAGAATCGGCCCCATCCTGCTCATGTCCCCAGATGCCATGGTCCCTCCTGGGGGAGAGGACAGATAGGAGTGCCGGCAGCTGTGGAGCACAGCCACGCAGGGGCCCGTGCCAGTGTCGAGGGCTGGGCCATCGCTCTGACAGATGCTGTGGCGAGACCATCCGGTCAGGGCCCTGAGTCGTCACCCGTATCCCTGCACACATCTCAGCCCCCAGTGATAAAGCTGGTGTTTCAGGGACAAGGCTGCAGGTGAATCAGCCAAACCAAGCTGCCCACAGGTTTAACCCATGGTCATGCCAAGCCTGTGTCTTCTGTCTTTGCTGCGTGCTGGTGGTCAAGACATCAGCCTCTTGGAGGAGGAGGGAGGTGGGAAGCCATGGGTAATGCGTGTGTCTGGGGCGGTGCCTGGATTGCCATGCCAGGAGCCTTGTAACAGATGAAGGAGCAGTGACATATTATTTTTCAGGGGCTCAGTCACTCGGGGATTCAATCTGTCCGTGAGAGCAAAGCCTCCCCTGGTTGGCTGGGGCTGATTTATTTCCAGGCTCCTCGCGGTTCTCCGGGGATTGTGGCAAACCCTGGGGATTTGAGACCACTTGTGAGTCAAATCTGTTGATGAGAAAACATCTGCTTTATGCCAGGCTGATGTCACTGGGTAGCGCTGTCCTGGTGGCAGGGATGGGTATCAGATACATGTTGGACTAGGCTCCATGCGGTGTGTAACCTTACCACAGCCCAGAGGAGTATTTCTGCTGTGATACCCAAGCTGATGCCAGCCTCAGCGAGAGCCATGAGCTGCCAAAAGGGTGTCATTAAAGGTGCTGGACCCAGCAGCATCTGGGTCAGGCCAGCACATCCATCAGGATGAAGTGCTCCAGGCAACAGCAAGCAGCGCATCTTTCAGCATCTTTTCCAACTTGAAACAAAGCAGGGGTTACCCTGCACTGCCAGGCACAGGGGAGGGATGAGCCCTTCCCAGTGGCTTTCTCATAGCAGGGATTCTGACCCATGCTCTGCTCTCTACCTACCTGTCATTGCAGGGATGTTCCTCCCTTCTGCCCAGGAGCCTGGCATAAGTGTCTGTAACCCCCCTGTAATTCCGTGCTGTCTGTCTGCACGAGGCCACTCATCTCCCACAGCAGCCTCCAGCGCTCAGCGCGTCTCCCTGCCCGACCGCGCAGAGCCTTGTTTGGTGGGAGCCCAGCTAATTGAGTGGAGACCGTACTTCGTGGAGTCCGTCAGAAACAATTTAATTCTGGGTTGTGGAAATTGGCAGCCGCCACAGCTCCTATCCCAGCTCTTGGGTCTCATAATAACGCCAGGACCAATGCTGCTTTTTTTAACCTGCTCTATTTACTTGCCCGGATCAGTGCGTTGCTGCTCAGCAGGAGCTGGCTGTGATGCTGGGCTGGAGAGTGGAGGATACAGCTGCCCAAACCGTGGATCCCAGGAGAGCTCTGTAATCAGAGCTGGCTACTCCTGTTTTTTTTAAATCACTTGCTCTTATTTTTAAATGGGTTCATTCAATTGCCACTGTGCTGTGACCCCGCCGCAACCCCCCTGACCCGCACAGCCTCCCCTCCCCGCCTGGACTCGGATCCCATTGTTTTCCCAGCCCAGAGAGGTGGTGTTTCACAGATGTAAAAATAAAAGCTGTAACATGTGGGATAACAGGG
>NW_009258951.1:438843-447798 GCF_000687185.1 Egretta garzetta
CCTCGGTGAACAAGGAGCCACTCATCCCAGCCTCCAGTGCTCCCCAAGCAGGCGCAATGGGTGTGCAGAGCCTGCAGCCAGACCCAGAACCAGAGCCTGGCACGGGAGCTGCTCTGCGAGACCCCTTGTTGGGAGAGCATCCATGCTGGGCATGGGGCAGGCTGGGCTCTCCCCTGGAAGATGGGGGGATGGCAAATGAGCCCCAGTGCCTGAGCAGAAGCAGGAGACTGCTTAAACTTATGTGTGACCTGAAAGTTCATGCAGTCCTTGCAGCCAGGCAGGGTGAGCTGGCCCCCAGCAGCTGCCTGCAGTGGCTTTTCCCCCTTTGCCCTGTGCTCAGTTCCTGCAGCGCCTGCCTTGTCCCTGCGCAGCCCGAACTGAGCAGCACGTGAAGGACCATCGGCTGCTGGAGCTCTGTCTCGCAGACACGGACCCCTCCACTCCATGCTGGGCCCTGTCACCATCCTTGCTGACACCCGTCCCTCACTTCTCACCCCTTTCAGATGGCTCTCTACTTCTGCACCGGCGTCCTGGAGGATGAGACCCTCTTTCGCCACTACGCCCTGAACGTGCCCTTCTACACTCACTTCACCTCGCCCATCCGCCGCTACGCAGATGTCATCGTGCACCGCCTCCTCTCTGCCTCACTCGGTGGGTGCTGCCCGGCAGCTTGTGGAGCAGCTCTGGGTGCTGCCAGGGGAGAGGGTGGCTGTGCTTGGCACAGGCAGGACTCCTGGGTTCCTGTCTTGCCTGCCCCAGGTACTGGGTGCTTGGAGTCTGCATCCCATGAGGCAGCTCCCTAGCACATGTTCCCTCAAATAACAGGAACACAAGAGATGAGCTGGGCATCTGGGTCCAGAGTGCCATGGCATGGCTCTGGAAGCAGGAGGGAGCATGAGCACATCATTGTCACTTGTCCCCTTCACAGGTGCCAGCTCCCCCATCAAGATGGAGAAAGAGGCCATCCAGAGACAGGCAGATCACTGCAACGACCGGAAGATGGCTTCCAAGAGGGTGCAGGAGCTCAGCGCTGACCTCTTCTTTGCCATCTTTGTCAGGGTAAGAGCCAAGGCTATCTTCCTCTAAGGCATCTCTGGATTTCCCCATGAAGGCTCAGCCTAGATGCCACCAGGCTAAGGGCTGCGTGGCTGCCCAGCTGGCCTTGGGGAAGGCAAACAGTGAGGGGACGCACTGAGCAACCACCACTGCCAGCACTCCAGGACCTGGAGACACTGGCTGCCCTTGGGGACGGTGGGATGGGGGATGCTGGTGTAGTGACAGCCCTGTCTCTTGACAGGAGTGTGGTCCTCTGGAGTCAGAGGCCATGGTGATGGGTGTCCTGAACGAGGCCTTTGATGTCCTGGTGCTGAAGTTTGGAGTCCAGAAGCGCATCTACTGCAATGTAAGTACCTCACCAATGTGAGACAGTGCCAACGCTGCCTCATCAGGGAGGGCTGCAGCAGCCTGGCGTTATTGGAGGCAGTGGCAGTCCTGGTGCGCTTTTGTGCCAGCCCTGTAGCCAGCAGAGCTGTGCCTGAGCCGGGCTGGCCAGAGGGGAGGGAGCCTTCATGGGGTTTCCCCTCCATCCCTCAGACCTAGGCAGGTATGAGGGGCTGGAGGGGTCTGGAGCAGCCCAGTCTCTAAGGACTCTGCTACGTGCTGGGGGTGATCTAGTCTAGGTAAAAGGGAATACAGATTCAGGGGGACAGAGATTAACATGGAGCTGAGGCGAGGAAAGGAAGCGAGGCTGGTTTTCATTTCATTTAATCAGACGGCTGTGACAGCACCATGGTAGGCCAGCACCTGCGGTTAGTGACAGCATCTTCTCTTAATAACCTGGTTATATGGCTGGCAATGGCATCTTTAAACAGGACATACAGTGTGATATACGGGCTGTTTGTGTATCACAGCAGCCCCTGATTTACGTGCTAGGCTCAGGCTCACGGACTGCTGCATCCCGGTTGTTAAAAGCTGCAGAGGCAGCATGCTGGGCAAAAGCAGCAGCGTCCCCATCCGCAGGCGAGGCGGAGGGGAAGGGCTGAGTGGGGGGATGTTGTCAGGGCCACAGGCTGTTCCCAATGCTCCCTCTGCCTGCAGGCGCTGCCCTTGCTGGGCTTCCACTTCCAGAAGGTGGGGAGGAAGCCAGAGCTGACGCTCATGTGGGAGCCGGAGAAGCCGGAGCAGGAATCTTTGCCCCAGGTAAGACCCTCCAGCACAGGTTGGGCTCACAACACCATGGGGCTGGCATGGAGGCTGTGTGCAACATGTGCTTCCCATGATCTCCACAGGGACAGGTCCAGGAGGCAGGACTGCCTTGCAGGCTGTCAGGTCCTGCTGTCCCTGTGTGTCTGCTCCCCAGTGACCCCAGCCTCAACCTCCTCTGCTGTTCAGCCGCACTCCATCCCGTCATTGCCCCTGCATCTGACCCCTCCAAGGCCTTCAGATTCTGCCCTGCCTGCTTTGTGCCCTGCCTCCCAGTTCAGTTTCCTCAAGGAATTGAATTAACGTGCTGTTTACTTCCTTCTTTCAGATCATCAATTAAGATGTTAAGTAAGATCAGGTCTAAGGCAGCACCTGTCTAGACCCTTCCCCCCATCCTGGCATTCCTTGCCCCCTCACTGGCACAGCCCTTCCTTCAGGTTGCCATCCCTATGACAGGGTTAAGACCCAATTAGGAGAATGTTTTTAAGTCAGACTTCCTGAGATGCAGTGTCAAATGGTTTAACAACATCTAGAAATCTCTCTCTTGTGTCCCTGTCATCTATTAACTTGGTAACTCAATCAAAGGGAGCAATCGCATTTGTCTGGCTTGATTAAGTGGTGCTTCTTTGCCAACTTTTGTCTGGCATCAGTCTAAAATCCCAGCTGTGTTGACTGCTGTGATCCCTGCCTGCTGCCTGGGCAGGGATGGGCGGGTTGAATCCCAACCTCTCCCTGCACGGCTCTAGGGGCTCTGTGCTTGAACCCCATTTCCAACCAAGCCCAGCACAACCCATCCTTGTCCACCTAGGGCTGGGTGAAAGGAACTCCCAATACAGTCCGGGCTGACCCTCCCAGCTGGTGTGATGCATGTCCTGGGGAGCCCTTTCCTTCCCAGGGGAGTTGTTGTGGTCAGAGCTGGCTGAGCTCCATGGCTGTGGCAGGCATTTCTGCAGGCCTCCTTCCCTTTGAAGCTGAGCTTTTCTTTCTCAGCTTGGCTCAGAGAAGCCCCCTGGACATGGCCTGAAGTGGCCTCAGTTCTTCCTTTCCTACAGGAGCAGGTATCACTTACACCCTAGCAGGGACCCACATGAAAAATGGTGTCCCAGCATGAGCAGGGCCCATTTTGGTTAAGCAAACACTCGGGGTAGAGGAAACTTCTTCATGAACCCTCCACGCCTCCTAAGAAAACACTGAAGCTCTCCCCTGGGAGCAGGCTCTGAGCTGTCCTCCGAGCCAGCTGATCCCTGAATTGATAAAACTCCAGCCCCAGGATGAGCTGGATCCTGGGGAGCTTCACTGAACTGCAGGAGATGTCACCCAGACACCCCATGGCACCGAGCACCCCCAGCTCCCCACCTGTCCCCGGTGCTTGGCCTCTGCTTCCTGGTTTGGCTCAGCCCAGCCAGGCAGTGGGAATGCTCATGGGAAGCTGTGCAGGTGTCTGGGCTGGCTGGCCCTGCCATGGAGGGGAGATGTTGCCCCCATCTCTTCCCAAGCTCCAGGCAACGGCCTGGACCTCAGTGGGCATTACTCAGGGCTTGAGTATGAAGTGGATCTGAGACTTGGGGGATTTGATGTGAAATCGTGCTGTTCCCCAGTGGTTCAGCAAAGGGATGAGGCAGGATTGCTAAGAGAGAGCCCTGATAATCCCATTGGATTCCCGCAGACGTGGGGGGGCTGCCCCATGGCCACTGCCCCATGTGCTCCTGCCAGCCAGGGTGGGCCGGAGGTTCGTGCTAGATAGCCGGCAGCTATCTGGGCAGCCGTCTGCAAAAGGATTTCCCTGTGGTTTGCTCCTCGCTGGCCACTTTGATACGTTTAAGTCTCAATGAGATTTTCTTGCTCTGAATGACTAATCTGGAGCAGCCGGCGCTGGATGAGCTGGGAGGGGTTTGACAAGGTTATGCTGGTGGCTCCGTGCCCGCTCCTCCTGCAGGCCAGCCCTGCTGCAGTGCAGGGCTTGGGGACGGCAAGCGAAGACCCTAAACGCCTGGCAATGGCCACGGGGCAGCCCCTTCCTGGTGCCCCAGCCAGCCCATTAACCATGCCTCGTGGATAGACCTGGACGATGCTTTGCACTTCTAATTCACATAATTGCATGAAGAGATGGAGTCAGAAGACCAGGGAGGTGTCGGCACATTCCTGCACAGGAGGGATTGATTTTCTGGGGTCTTTAGTCCCTTGTGTCCCTCTCATCCATCGTGCTCCCTTCCCGGGCCTCCTCTTGCTGTACAGGCGTGGTGGGGCCATTCCCTCCTTGCAGGATGCTGAGAAAACTGCTCAGCAGGACATGGAAAACCCTTCTGGCTGCAGCTCACTGCTGGCGCTTGGCCAAGTTGCTTCATTCAGGGGTGATGTGTGTTCTCCAGCTGGAGAAGAGAGACACAGGTGGGTTTCAAGGGAGGTTGGGACCCAAAGCTGGGGGCACAGTCACCCACGCTCCTTCCCAGACTAGGAGAACAAGACTAGGGCCTGATCAGGCTGGAGTAAGTGAGGCTGCTTTGGGAGGCTCATTTGGGTTTGTTTGGGTTTCCTGGCAGTGGTGTTGCCCTTGAAGATGCTGCATCCAGCCCCAGCCCCAAGAGCACCCTGGACCCCAGCAGAGCTATCTGAAGCCGTCCTGCCCCTTTCCCCAGCTCCCAATGGGTGCCGCAGCAGAGAACAGCAAAAGCCAGTGTGGTTCTAAGCAAATCCTGGTCTGATGCCAAGGCACCTAAAAACCCCTCTTCTCTCCATCTTTCTCTCCCTCGCTGAAGGTGATCACCATTTTCACGCTGGTGGAGGTCGTGCTGACGTCGGACGGTGTCCCGCTCAAGTACAGCGCCCTGCTCAAGAGACCGAGCTCGGAGAAGTGAGCGCCCCAGGCTGTGTGTGCTCCGGGCTGCCGACACTCGCTCACCTCCTGGGCCCCACACTGGCACCCGCCGGGGACGGAGGGGACTCACAAGGAGTTTGGGCCTTTGAGTTTTAAAACTGATGCCATTTTATTTCTGGTTTGAATTTTAACTCTGGCTGGGAGCAGGGCTCAGGGTTAGAGCCTGCCCCAGGCAGAGCATTTCTACTCTTGGATATTTTTAGCTTGATGCTTTTTTGGGTCTGTTTTTTAAAGGCAGCGGTGTCTGTCCCCAGCCACCTCAGGTGCCCGTGGTGAGGGCTGAGCAGGGATATGTGTCCCTGGGAACAGAGTGGGGCTGGCTCCACCATCCTGGTGGGATGTGGTGGGATGCAGTGGGATGCGGCTGTAGGGCCGTGCAAGGAGGGTTTCTTGCAGGGTTGTATGTTGTGTAATAAAAGCTAGGTCAGCAGCTGCAGGGGGAGCTCGTGCAGGTTTTATTTTGCCTCCTCCACATTCCCCTGGGTGGGAATCCCAGCAGTAACTCGTCTCCTGGGAAGCCTCGTGCCTTCCCCTGCCTGCTGCTTCCTGGGCATTGTGGAATCCAATCGGCCTCGCCGCCGCCCCCAGCCCCAGCATGTGCTTGGATGGTGGACGTGTGCTCTCAGCTCCCACTCCTGTGGCTGAGCCTGCAGTCTGAGCCTTCACCGAGCATCACCCGGTGCCTGCTCCAGCCCCTCACACCCTGGCCTCCAGCCTCACCCCGCTCGGGGACCCTGCAGCACCACATCCTCGCCTCTCCCTGCTGCTCGAGAGACAACCCAGGCCCTCATGGACCAACCGGGCCTTCTGCGCCCAGCACCTCTGCCTGCTCTCCCATGTCCCCCACTCATGCTGTGCAGGATGTCCCTGGGGACACGAGCTGCTCTGGCAGCCTCTGCTTCATCACACCCACAGGGACGGGCAGCCAGGAGTGGTGGCTGGCAGAGGGATTGATGTCTGGTGAGAAAGAGTGGATCCATTGCGCCAGGCAGGGAGGGGGCTCTGCCTCACCCTGCCTCATGGATGGTGGCAAATGGGGCCCTGGTGTGGGCAATCTGCCCTTTGCAGGAACCAGGAGCCAGCCAAACCCCAGGCTGCTCAGCTCAGGATGGGGCCTGGGGGTGGGTCAGGGCTGGCTACAACAGGCTCCCCAGGAGCTGGCGAGCCATGAAAGCCATTAGGGTCACCTGCAGTCCCCAGGGGTTGCACTGCCAGTGACGTCCTTCCAGGTGGCCGGGTGCAACCATGCATGGGTATCAGCTTCAGATGTGGGAGTCGGTTGGAGCAGCCTGTTCCTCCCCAGGTCTCTGCTCCTTGCTGGGCGCTGGTGACACTGGGCTGTTCCCAGCCACAGCAGGTACCTTGCTGTGTGGGCACGCTGGCACAGGCTGCCCCACGTGTGACCGTGTCCCCTGGGAGAGGGGACCTGAGGGCTCTGACACCAAAGGCAAGATGTCCTCCCCCTGTCCCTCAGACGGTGTCCCCCTCCTCAGGTTTGTCTCAGGAGAAGCAAGGCCAATCCAGCCCAGCCCAGCTCAGCCTGGCTGAAAAAACAGCACTTTGCCCTGCGCCCTCCCTGCCGCTCCCTGGGGTCCCGCAGGCAGCCACCACCGTGGGAGCTGGGGGCCCCCCGAGGTGCCCTGATCCCCAGGGATGGGCTGGAGGTCCTTCCTCTGTGGTGTGGGGGAGGAATGGCCCCAGGGAGGGCTGGGGGCACTGGGAGGGCCCTGGGCAGGGCTGGGAGATAGTTCTTGAGTGTTATCAGCCCATCATCTCACCCACGGTGGGGCTCAGCCCTCTGGCGGGACAGGGAAGGGCCATAAAGGGCTGTCCCCCCGCCCTGGACGCAGGCGGCATTCAGGGAGGGAGCTGGGGTGAGCAGCATGGGGTGGCCGCTCTCCCCTGGGACCTGCCTTCTGCTCTGCCTCCTCGCCCAGCTAGCTGCTGCAGCCTCAGGTGACAGCTCGAGCGGGGACATGTGGGACGGGGGGGATGTGAGCCTTGGTGGAGGGTGCTGGGGCCGGTGCCATTTCTCGGGGGGGCTCCAGGGATCCTGTCACCTCCCCATGGGATACCAGCAAGGGCAAACGCTCCCAGCTGCCTTGGGAGCTTGGGGTGGTTTGAGACCCCAAACTTTGAATGGGTTTGTCTCAGCCCCCACCAAAGCAGACCCCATCCCCGCTGCCAAGAGGCACAAGGCGTTTCCCTGCCAAACTGTGCCTCAGTTTCCCTCTCTGTGGATGGGCTCTCAGCAATGCTGAGGTTGCCAATGGCCGGGCTGATCTCCAAAGGGCTCCTGGCCCCTCCAAGGCTCCCACAGAGGCAGCTCAGAGAAGCTAAATTCACCTTAGGTGGAGATGCCCACCCTGGTCCCCGGGGGGTGGGGGGTGTTGTCCCCAGGGACACTCAGGGTGCCCAGTGCCCCCGCATGCCCCCAGCTCTGCTCTCACCTCCAGATGCCGAGAAGACCCTGAACTACTGGAATGAAGGGGCCAGGAGGAGACTGGAGTTGGCCCTGGCGCTGCAGCCGGCAGCACGGCGGGCCAAAAACATCGTCCTCTTCGTGGGTGATGGTGAGTCCCCCAGGTCCCAGCCAGGCCCCACGGATCCACAGCAGCCTGGGGATGTGGCTGGTGAGAAGATGGGACTGGTACAGGGCCCCTTCTCTCCGCCCAGCCCTGGGCAGTGCCTGGGGAGGGCAGGACTGTCCCTGGTCCCGGCCCCTTGCCACCCCGTGGCTCTGCCGTGCCCATAGGCATGGGGCTGCCCACGGTGTCGGCGGCTCGGATCTACAAGGGGCAGCTGGCTGGCGGCTTGGGCGAGGAGAGTGTCTTGCCTTTCCCCATGTGGCCCTGGCCAAGGTGAGCTGGGCAGCACCAGGGGGGCGGCCACCCTGCCCCTGCTCAAAACCCCACTGGACCCCATTTGCTTCCAGACCTACACCATCGACCGCCAGGTGCCCGACAGCGCTGGCACAGGCACGGCCTACCTCTGCGGGGTGAAGGCCAATGCCAAGACACTGGGGCTGAGTGGGGCAGCCGTCTACGGCAAATGCCGCACCACCTTTGGCAACGAGGTGGACTCCATCCTGCACCGGGCCAGGCTGGCAGGTACGGGGCAGTGGGCAACCCTGTCGGAGAGCCTGGCATGGCATGGCCATTCCATGCAGTGCAGGGCTGGGTGGGCTCCCCATAAACCCTTGCCTGCACTGCAGGCAAGTCCGTGGGAATCGTGACGACCACACGGGTGCAGCACGCATCCCCCGGGGCAGCCTATGCCCACTCGGCCAGCCGGAGCTGGTACGCTGACACCAACATGCCCAAGGAGGCGTTGCGGGATGGCTGCAAGGACATCGCCTATCAGCTGGTGCACAACACAGACATCAATGTGAGCCGGGGAAGAGGTGCAGAAGGGAGGGGACGCCAGGGACATCAGGAGGATCTGCTGAGCTGCAGGGCTGTGGCGGTGCTGGTGGCAACTCCCCACTCCCTGGCAGGTGATCTTGGGAGGTGGGCGGATATACATGACCCCTAAGCAGACCCCAGACCCTGAGTACCCGGAGGACTCGGATCAGAACGGCATCAGGAAGGATGGTCTGGACTTGATTGCCAAATGGCTGAGTGCCAAGCAGGTACTGCGCCGAGCTGGAGGGGACGTGATGCCAGGCAAGGGGCACATGCCATGGATGCCAGCTCTATTCTCGCCGGCAGGGTGCCCGCTATGTCTGGGACAAGAAGGGCCTGGATGCGGTCGAGGATGACTCTGTGAGCCACCTAATGGGTAAGAGCATCACTGACTGTGCCACTGGCAACACCTCCTCCTCCTCCTCCCCGCTCCAGGGGCACTGGTGGGATCATGAAGCAGCCCCAGTGTGGACC
>NW_009258951.1:447862-455994 GCF_000687185.1 Egretta garzetta
CAGGCCCCCTCAAGCGTGGAGATGACGGAAAAGGCCATTCGCATCCTGCGCAGGAATCCCAATGGCTTCTTCCTCTTTGTGGAAGATGAGTAGCCCCAGGCGGGCAGCATGGCTGGGACTGGGGTG
This sequence comes from Egretta garzetta, assembly GCF_000687185.1. NCBI lineage: Eukaryota > Metazoa > Chordata > Aves > Pelecaniformes > Ardeidae > Egretta > Egretta garzetta. The sequence goes on from NW_009258951.1 coordinate 447,989, forward strand.
GGACGCAGGTCCTGGGAGAATGTGGGTGTCCCAGGGGACCCGGGAGGGGATGACGACCACATTCCCCATGCAGGTGGCAGGATTGACCACGGCCACCACAGCGGCCGGGCCAAGCAGGCACTGATGGAGGCCGTCATGCTGGACCGGGCGGTGGCACGGGCGGGCGAGCTCACGTCCCCCTCCGACACTCTGACCGTGGTGACAGCCGATCACTCCCACGTCTTCACCTTTGGAGGCAACACGCTGCGTGGCACCTCCATCTTTGGTGGGTCCCAGGGAGGGGTAGTGAGCGTCCTGATTCCCACCTTCTCCTTTTGCTCCCGCTGGAGGCCAAGCCAGCCAAGGTGGGTAGCTGGGGAGAGGTACCCAGCTGGGACAGGGTGTGAGAGCATCTCTCCCTGTGCCAGGGCTGGCCCCAAAGAAAGCCAAGGACAAGCGAGCCTACACCAGCCACTGAGGCTGCACGGGGTCCTGGTGCCACCGCCTGGCTCAGGTGACCTTGGGCAGGAATCGCCCAGACGCCAGGGTAATGGGAGCTGCCCCCCCCCCGATCCCTGCGAAGGGTAGGGGAGCCTGCTGCCCCCAGCCCCATTTCTCCTGCCTGCCCTGCAGAGGACAAGGACTACAGGCAGCAGGCAGCCGTGCCCCTGGAGACGGAGACCCACAGCGGGGAGGACGTGGTGGTGCTGGCCCAGGGCCCCATGGCCCACCTCTTCCATGGGGTGCAGGAGCAGCACTACATCGCCCATGCCATGGCCTATGCTGCCTGCCTCGAGCCCTACGCCACCGAGCCCCAGTGCAGGGCAGCCCGCAGGGCGTCCCGTGGCACCCAGTGCCCCCCGCCACCCCTGCTCGCCCTCCTGACCCTCTGTATGGCCGCCCGCTTGGTGGGGGGCTGAGAGCCACGGGTGAGCCCCACTTCAGCCCTGGCTGCCCCATCAAGGGTCTCATCAGCTGAGTCCCCACTGCGGCCAGGATCAAGGGATGCAATAAAACATGGGTTGTTTGTCTCCATCTGCCACACAAGGGTTTGCGGCAGTAGTCACCTCCTAGGGTGCTGCCCTGTGCCTCAGTTTCCCCAGGTGGTCGTGGCTTCTAGTTCCCCCCCAGGACCACCACACATTGTGGTGCAGGAGGTGATAAAATGAGGGTGAGGGGAGGCCATGCCCACACCAGCTTTGCCAGGCTGGGGCACAGTACACAAAGGTTGGTACCCTCCCCACAAGAGCTAAGAAAGGAGCAGAGTTTTTGTCCAGATGAGTGGATTTATTGCTCAAGGAAGTGCTGGGAAAAGAGCAGGGCTGCTCATTGCACGAGTGACCCCCAGGTGCTCCCGAAACCCCTGTTGCCCCAGGTCTGATGCTCAGCACTGCCTGTGGCACCCCTGCCAGGCACTGTCCATTGCCTCGCTCCCTGCATCTGTGCCCCAAGTCCCTCCGTCCCCCAGCAGCAGCAAGGTGGTGTGCCAAGGAGGTGCCTCCAGCCCAGCCCCATGGCCTTTGTGCCGGCTGCCCGGCAGGACTCTGGGCTATAGGAGACTTTGCCAAACCCCTCCACTCACCCCTCAAGGGCTGGTCCGGTCCGAAGTCCCTCCCCAGCTCTGCTAGAGCTGCAGACGCTGCCAGCAGTGTTGGGCTACCGGATCTCACCATGCAGCTCCTGGCACCCCTCACCCTCTGCCTGGGCCTCTGGACAGGACTCAGCGCTGCTGTCATCCCAGGTGGGGACAAGGACGGGGACGGGTGCCTGGCTGGCTGCAAGTGGGTGCCCAGGGAAGTGGGGCACCCAGCAGGGCACCAGCCTGGCTGGCCACAAGGGAGGGTTTGGGGTGGGGGCAGGGGCTGCCTGGCTCTGCAAGGGTTAATGAGTGTTACCCCTGCTTTTCTGAGGACATTGAGCCATTTTTTCCCTGAGGGCTCAGGTTCCTGCTTGCTTCTGGGCTGGGGGAGACACGTGTAACCTCCCCCCTCCATGAATGTAGCCCCATCTCACCTGCCAGATGGTGCCCCCCATCATGACCCTTTTTGCTGCCCTCTCCTCTGCCCCAGGACCCCGGGGCCAAGCGGTGGATGCAAACCTGCATGGCCTTTCCCAATCCCAAACAGCACCCTGACCCACTCAGTCCATGTCAGAGAAGGCCCCAGCACAGGAGGTACCCCTGGGATGCGGGTGTCCCAGGGGTGCGGGTACCCTGGGGATGTGGGTGCCGGAGAGCTGGGACTGATGGGTGCTGCCCTGTCCCAGTGGAGGAGGAGAAACCATCCTTCTGGAACAAGCAGGCAGCCGCAGCCATCGAGGCCTCCTTAAAGATCCAGCCCAGAATAAGCCAAGCCAAAAACCTCATCCTCTTCCTCGGAGACGGTGAGTCCTGCTGACAGCCCTGGCGGGCAGGCTGGCACAGCCAGTTCCCCTCAGGGCGGGATGTGGGGAGGGTACCTGGTCCAGAGGGTAACCACGACCCTCTGTCCTCACCCAGGATTCGGGATCCCCACCATCACGGCCACCCGCATCCTAAAGGGGCAGGAGCAGGGGAAGCTGGGCCCTGAGACCCCCCTCGCCCTGGATGCTTTCCCCTACGTGGCTCTCTCCAAGGTAAAGCACCGTCATGCTGGGCATGGGGCCAGGGTGATGATGCCCACAGGGCTGCTGGCACAGAAGCAGCCTGCGGATGCGCATACGGGTTGCAGGGGGGTCCCTGCACGTCCCCCACTTGCCCTCAGGCATAAGAGTGAGGGTGGCAAGGGGTGCTGGGGGAAGCAACCCCCCGGGTGCCTCTGCCAACCACCCCCTGCCCTGAGCCTGCCGTGTGTCCTCGGCAGACCTACAACGTGGACCGGCATGGTCTCGGTGCTGGAGCGAGCCCGCAAAGCTGGTAATGGGGGGCACAGGGCAGCGGGGCTGGAGGCGACCCTGCAGGGGCAAGGGGCATCAAGTCGGGGGCTGCCCCCTCCACAAGCATCCCAGGGCTCAATGATGTGGGACCCTGTGCCCCCACCGGCCGCCTTTCATGGGGCCTGACGGGTGAGCACAAGTCTTACGAGGAGCGGCTGAGGGACCTGGGGTTGTTTAGTCTGGAGAAGAGGAGGCTGAGGGGAGACCTTATCGCCCTCTACAACTGCCTGACAGGAGGCTGTAGCGAGGTGGGGGTCAGCCTCTTCTCCCTGGTAATGGACGATAGGACAAGGGGGAATGGTTTGAAGTTGCACCAGGGCAGGTTTAGGCTAGACATTAGGAATGTCACAGAAAGGGTTTTCAGGCTCTGGAATGGGCTGCCCAGGGAGGTGGTTGAGTCCCCATCCCTGGAGGTATTTAAAAGAAGGATAGATGAGGTGCTCAGGGACATGGTTTAGTGGTGGGATGGCAGGGTTAGGTTAAAGGTTGGACTTGATGATCTTAAAGGTCTTTTCCAACCAAAGCCATTCTATGGGGGGGCGGCAGGGAAAGCGGTGGGCATCGTGACGACGACGCGGGTGCAGCATGCGTCACCCTCGGGGACATACGCCCACGTGGTGAACCGCAACTGGTACGCGGATGCCAACATGCCTGTGAACGCGCGCAGCCAGGGCTGCAAGGACATCGCCTGGCAGCTGGTCCACAACGTCGACATCAACGTGAGCACCCGTGCATGGGGAGGGAGGTGGAACAAGGGCAGACCCCCGGGCACCCCCACTAACACTGCGCCTGTCTCATCCCCTCCAGGTGATCTTGGGGGGTGGTCGAAAATACATGACCCCCAAGGGGACGCTAGACCCCGAGTACCCCACCCACTCCACGTCAAATGGGATACGAGAGGACGGGCATAACCTCATCGACATGTGGCTGAAGGCACACCCGGTGGGTGACGTAGCAGGGACAGTCCTCTGCCCTCCGTCCCTGGGCACAGGGCCCGGCATCCACTAACCCCCCGTGGGATTTGCCCACAGGGTGCCCTCTATGTCTGGAACCGGACAGAGATGCTGGCCGCTGCCGCTGACCCCAGTGTGAATTATTTAATGGGTAACAAACATCCTGTGTGCTGGGACCTGGCAGCCACTGGGACATGTGCAGGCGCTGAGGCTGTCCCCAACACCTCCCCTTCTAGGTCTCTTCGAACCCACGGACATGAAGTACAACATGTTGCGTAACACAACCATGGACCCGTCACTCACCGAGATGATGGAGGCAGCCATCAAGGTCCTGAGCAGGAACCCCAATGGCTTCTACCTCTTTGTGGAAGATAAGTCAGGGCCGGTGCCCCTGGGGTGGGCGAGAGGGGGGTCCCACATCCCGGGGTGGCGATAAGAGTTGGGGGTGTTGCTGTCGATCCCTAGTACCATGGGCGCCCATCTGCAGGTGGCAGAATTGACCACGGCCACCACGATGGTGCAGCCCATAGGGCACTGACCGAGGCAGTAGAGTTCGACCGGGCCATCGCACGGGCAGGTGCCCTGACGGATGAGGCACAGACCCTCACAGTCATCACTGCTGACCATTCCCATGTCTTCTCCTTCGGCGGCTACACCCTGCGTGGCTCCTCCATCTTCGGTAGGGCTCTGCCCAGCTGCCAAGCGTGGGGCATGGCCCCTTGCTGGGCACTGCCAGCTCCAGGGCACCCTGGCTGGGGCCAGAGGGGTGATACGAGGGTTTCTTGGATGATCCCCCCCCATCCATTGCCCCATCCCTAGGTCTGGCCCCCAGCAAAGCTGTTGATGGGAAGAACTACACCTCTATCCTCTATGGGAATGGACCGGGTTATCCAGGCACCAACCGGAGCGATGTGGACATTGGAACAGCCAGTGAGGGCACAGGGACAATGGCCAGGTGGTGGGATGGGGATGGGAGCCACTGCTGGCCCCCTCACCCTGTTCTCCTCCCTCCCCAGACCAGTACGACTATTTGCAGCAGGCGGCTGTGCCCCTCGCCTCGGAGACCCACGGCGGCGAGGATGTGGCCATCCTGGCCAAGGGCCCCATGGCCCACCTCTTCCACGGGGTGCAGGAGCAGACCTACGTGGCCCACGCCATGGCCTGACCCCATGGCCCCAGGGCCCCCCACGAGCACTGCTGGACCTGCATCCCACCCTCCCCATGGCTGCAGCACCCGTAGGTGGCCAGCAGCTCTTTAGAGCATCCCCAATCTGGATGCAGCAGCCGTGGGGCACTGAATCCCAGACACAGGGGGGCCCTACGCCACCTGCGCAGGGTACTTGGTGGTTAATAAACATGGGGTGTGATGATGGTAGGACAGGCAGTGTGTGGGTCCCCAAGCTGGGCAGGCAGGACTGGGGGTGCTGCTCACTATTGCCTGTCCCCCGGCCACGGCCCCTTTCACCCTCCTGGCACATCCAGCACTTTATTGACCAGAAACAGCAGCGAAAAATACAGCAGACGTCCATGTCCCCACACTCCCAGGGCAGGCTGGCATCGCCCAGCCCCAGTCCCTGCCGGCTATGCCCACCCGCTGGCAGGGCTGATGCAGGGACAGGATGGGGCTGGGACAGGCAGTGCCAGGGAGGGCACTGGGCAGGGGGGCTTTTGGCATGGGGCAGCCCCACAGCATCTCTGGTTCACTCTCCCTGCCCCAACTGGTGCTGGGCTGGGTGTGGTAGGGTTGGATGAAGGGTTTGGGGTGGGTGGACAGAAGAGGGGGTACATGGGTGCCTGGGGGGGTGCCCTGCATCGCCTCCGTCCTCCATGGGCACTCAGGGCAGGAGGTAGGAAGGGGATGGGCAGCAGGCAGCTGCCTCTGAGCAGGAGCTCACACCCACCCCAAGTGTCTCCCCGCTGCCTCCACCCCTCTGGTGGGTGCCTGTCTTTGGGGGAGTGGCCCCCTGCATCACCTGGAGGTGCCCCCTTTGCCTGGAGAGTAGGAAGGGGAGACAGGAGGAGATGGGGAGCGGGCACAGGGTGGCACTCGAGCAGGGAGGGGGGGTGCCAGCCTGCCCGGGGGGGATCAGCCTCACCACACTGAGCACTTGTGCACTGGGTTCATGGGCGAGTTCTTGGGGCAGTGGAAAACCCGTCCGAATTCCTCAAACTGCGAGACGCTGCCCAGGACCCTGCCAGGAGAGGGGAGCAACTCAGAGCCGGGCACCCCCTGCCCCCTCTGCCGCTGCCATGCGCCCCACTTGGGGCACCCCCTCACCCCATCAGCACCCCACCCCCTGCCCCAGGGATGCCCACCCAGCGCCTTCTGGTGCCGTGCTGGTGCCCACCCCACTTTGCATGGCACTGCCAGATGGGGGGAAGGCTGTCACCTGTCATGCCCCCCCATTTTGGGGCTGGATGGTACCTGTAGTGCTCCGGGGCGTGCTTGTCCGTCAGCACCTGCAGGTAGATGGACTGGGATCGCCGCTTGATGCACCAGTTCTGCAGGGGAGACAGGTTCCTATGGGTGAGCCATGGGGTCCTGGCACCCACCGGGGCACATCAGTCCTTCTGTCTGCTGGGGGACTGGGGCAGTGATGCCCTCGTTGTGCTTGTTATTGTAGGGTCTCACGGGAGTCTGTGTATGGGGTACAGGTGGGTTGGGAGCCAGAGCGTAGGGACATGTTTGTTATTGCAGGGTCTCCTAGGGGAGTGGGCTGCCTGGCTGTAGGGTCTCCTAGGAGTTCAGGGTCATGTGCGTTGGTTACTGTGGGGTCTCTGGAGGTGATGGGGGGGCACACATTTGTTATTGTAGGGTCCCCAGGAGTAGCAGGGCTGTGTGGGCTGCTCCTTACAGGGCTGAGCCCTGTGCCCTGAGCCCAGGACCTGCTGATGGAGCCAAGCTCGGCTCCTGGCCACAGGCAGTGGGTCCGGCAGAGCTCTTGCCCCATCCCTTGAGGCCACAGGCCCCACACTGGGTGACCCCCTCAACCCAGTACGTGCCACGTGGGGAGGGCAGGGGCTCACCTGGGCGAAGGCGATGAAGAAAAGCTGATCATGGGTGTATTTCAGGTGGTGCAGTGGGTGCTCAGGGCCGTGTTCCCTCACCCACTTCTGGTAGGCCTGGAGAACAAGGGATGCCCTCAGCGTGGCCTGGGTGCCCCCCAGACCTGCCCTAAGCCTCCCCCTGGAGCCCCCCAGCAACCAGCAAGCTGGATCAGGCCTGCTTCGTGCCGCAGGGAGCAAGGTGGGGCTGAGGGGTCTCCAGTCCCCCCGGTGGGGACGGCACCAGCCATGGCCCCATGGCTCTGCTGGGGTTGTGACGCCCCAGGGTGGGGGGACACTTACATAGTAGGCGAGTTTGAGCCCCCCCATGTCAGCGATGTTCTCCCCCAGCGTGTGTTTGCCATTCACCTGCCAAGAGAGACGTGGAGTGGGCGGAGATGCCCCCCACCCCAGCCAGGCATCCCCCCCATCCCCACCCTGGCACCGAGGCTGTGCCTCAGTTTCCCCCACCCAGTGCCCTGAGGAATTTCCCAGCTGAGGTGTGATGGGTTGTCGGGTCTCATGGCTGGGCAGGGCAGAGCCATGCTCTCCTGTAGGCATAGCGCAGTGGGGAACACCCCCCCGCAGGGCAGTGCATGCCCGGATATTGCCCGGGGTGGGAGGGGGTCTCACCCGCTGGTTGTAGACGGTAAAGTTGTCGTACAGGTTGACGATACACTGCGCCTTCTTCAGGAACTTGCTGTACGACCGCTCCGTCCACCAGTGCACCAGGTTCCCATGCCGGTCGTACTGTCCTCCTGCCAAGGCAGCCACCACCACCACCACCACTAGTCCCAAGGGCCCTGGGTGCCCGATGATGGTGCCAATCCCACCATAGTTCAGAGACCTGTTGCAGGGGGGAGGGAGCAGAGGTGAGTGCAGGGCACGGAGCTGGCAGGGATGGCGGTGCCCCCAGGCCACCCATCCCCTGCCCTGAACCCCCCCCACCCATGCCCCAGCCCCACACTTACTGCGGGAACTCGGGGTCGTAGAGGGTGGGCTGCAGGATGCCAGCAGGGAACACTGGGGACACAGGAGAGCATTGCAGTTGGGGGCCACCCTGTCCTGTGCCCACCTGCAGCATCACCTGGCACCAGGGGACCCTGCACCATGCCC
>NW_009258951.1:456316-457059 GCF_000687185.1 Egretta garzetta
TTGCCCTGTGCCTTCTGCCCACACCCCATGGGGTGCAACCAGGCCCGGGGACAGGGGGCATCAGTGGGGCCATGCTGTGCCCCCCCATGCCCCCCCCAGGGCAAGAGGATACCTACGCAGACTTGTCCACCTCCTGCCGGATCTTCTTCACTGAGAGCCTGATGCCGAAGGCAATGCTGTTGAGGATGTTCTTGAAGTAGGTCTTCTCATCCACCTCGAACTGGGGGGGGCACGGCCACATCAGGGGGATGCCAGCCCCAAGTGCCAGCCCCAAGAGCGCGAGGAGCAGGGCTGGGGCATCCTCCCACCCTGGTGAGCCTTGGGGACTGAGAGTGTGGGGTCGTGGCCATGGGCTAGATGTGGGACAAGTGTGTCCTTATGTCCTGTTCTGTGTGCCCACGTGGGTGGCTGCATATCTGTCACCTCTGTGGGGTCCCTGGGCCACGCAGGGTTAGGAGCACCCCCAACCCTTGCTGAGGATGGTGTTGAGCTCGGGGGAGTGCAATGTAGGGAAGGGGACCTCATCCAAGACCCTAGGGACAGCATGGCACTGCCCACGTGGCTGTGGCCATGCAAGTGATGGGCACAATGAGCTGCTAGGAGGTGGCTTGTTTTGGGGTGGCACCTCCCCATCCTGGTCTCTGCAGACGCTGAGGCAGATGTGGGGACCATCTTCCCCCTCCACACACCCATGCCCCTGCATGGCCCTGGGTCACCCCTTGCCTCATACTCCTTGTCGATGG
>NW_009258951.1:457165-459963 GCF_000687185.1 Egretta garzetta
CAAGGGCAGGGGTCCATGCTGGGGGCTGCTACCTTGGCCCTGGCCGCTCTCCGAGTCTCCTCGTCCATCCAGTCCAGCTCATCCAGGCGCTGGTCCAGGATGTATTTGATGTCCTCCACCAGCTGCTGCACCTATGGTGAGTCACCGTAGGCACTGGCACAGCATCCTCACCACTCCTCACCCTGCCAGCCAGTCCTCAGGGGGCTGCCAGGTGGTGGTGGGCACCTTGGCAAGGGGACAGAAGGGCCATGGTAGCTTGATGCCCACAGGCAGCATCACCTACCTTGGCTTTGCTGGCAGAGGAGAAGTGCTCCTCCACAAAGAGGGCACCCAGGGCCATGCCGAAGTGCTTGTTGGCCTGGCTCAGGCAGATCTTGCCCAGCTCGAGCTGCTTCTCATTGCCCTCCATCTCCTTGGAGAGCTCATGGATGGCGTCACGGAAAGGGGTGGAGAGGTGCTCGCTCAGCACCACCACAATGCGCCACAGCATGTAGTTGTGAAGGATCCTGGTGATGGGGGGCAGGATCAGGCTCCCCCAGTGGGCAGGTCGCCAGGCACATGGGGAGGGTGGGGAAGCCTACACCAGGGTGGGGGGACCTCTGCTTCGGGACCAGGCAGGCCATGGGGGTGACCGTGTCCTGTGGGGGCCCGGGGACAGGTTGGCACTGTGTCCCTCCCTGCTGTGTGATGAGTCTGGTGACCCCTAGCATGGGGCGGGGGGTTTCAGCAGATGGCCGGGCACAACCAGGGTGCTGTGGGGGCCCATGACAGTGCCCTCTCCCAGGGGTTTTCCCAGGAGTCCCCCTGACCAGCCTGGCCTCCCCAGGATGGGGGGTGATAGGAGGGGACTAGCCACAGCCACCCTGCGCCCACCCCATTGCCAACCCCCTACCAGGCTAGGGGAGGTGCTGGGGCACTGGGGGTGCCAGCTCCCCTCACCTGCTGGGTGTCACGCGGATGAGGTCGGACACCTTGTGCATGTAGTCGGTGGCCAGCAGCACCACCTCCTCCTCCTCCGAGAAGTTGTCGTGGAAGATGCGGTCCAGCAAGCGCTTCCACTTGAGCTGCCGGGGTGGGTACCGTTGGGGCAGGGGGGTGAGGGACATCGCCCCCCTCCATGCCACCATGCAGGAAACTCCCTCCAGGCCTCCCAGCCTCCCACCACCCCTTCCCACCCAGGAATGTGCAGGATGGATTCATCACCACCACTCAAGTGGACTTAGGGGGGCGGGGGGAACAGCGAGGACATTTCTCTGGACACCAGGGTATTGTGCTGGGGCTTGTGCTGTCTTACACAGGGTGCAGGCTGGCCCTGGGGATGTGGGATTGGGAGCAGGAGGGGACATAGAGCATGGGGACAGGGACAAGTGTGGGGCACAGGGCATATGGGAGATATGGGGTGGCAGGCTGGGCACCAGGATACTGACCGTGGGGGTGATGCGCTGCAGCTCGCCCAGGGTCACTTTGTGGTACATGCTGCTGACATCCCTCCGCACGTCATCGTACTCAGACACCGTGATCTGCACAGGGTGGGCATGGCTGTCACCATCCTACTGCCAACATTGGGGGTGGCATGGGGACAGGGTGCAGGTCTGGGGCAAGAGGGGTTGCTGACCCACAACCTTCACGGCTTGCTGCCCTGGGAACCCTCTGTTGCCAGTGGGGCCCTGAGGGTGGGGTCCTCAAGGAGTTGGGGTTCCCTAGGTCTGGGCATAGGAGTCCCCCAGTGATGGGCATGACATCCTTAAGTGTGTGGAGTGGTATCCTGAGGACTGGGACTGGGGGGTCCCAAGATGTTGGGGACAGGGTCCCTGAGGATCTTCCATGGACTCCTCAAGGTGCTGTGATCCTTGAGGACCAGGCATGAAGGTCTTCAAGAGCTGGGAGTGGAGGTACCCAAGGAGATGGATATGGGGTTCCTAAGGACCAGGCATAGAGGTCCCAAACGATCTAGGACTGGGTGTGTCCAAGGGCTGGGCAGGGGCACCCCAAAGCCCAGGGATGGCATCCCCCTCACATTGGCAAGGTGCTGCTCTAGCTGCAGGATCTCCTGGGCCTTCTGCTCCACATGCTCGGCCCCCAGGAGGGTGAGCAACCTCTCCATGAACACCCGGTATGCAGCCAAGATCTGTGCCGAGAGAAGAGACACTGAGTGCCATCCCACAGGCACCCCGGCCCCAGAACTGCTGATGGCGGGGTGCCCTCCATCTGCCACCCATGCTGGGTGCTGGTCCCTCTCCTGGTGTCCCCATGCCTGCAGCACTGGTGGCTCCCCCCCTCACCTTCTCGCTCTCCTCATCCTGTCCCAGGTAGAGGGTCCGTTCAGGCAAGGTCAGCCCATCCTGGTCGATCTAGGAGGAGATGGTGGCAGTGGGTTAACAGAGGTGGGGGGGGGTGTGCTGGGCAAGGTGCACCCCAGCCTGCCCTGGCAAGGCACCCCCAGGCTCCCCCATATTGGAGGATGCCCCGCCACCCCAGGAGCTGTGGAGTGGCAGCATGGTGGGTCAGCCATGCAGGACACCCCCACCCTTCACCCCCCCCACACACCCCCACACCCACACCCTGCTATTCTGTCGCCACAGGCACAGCCTCTAACACATGCACACACCTGAACACACTTGCGCATGTGTGTGTGTATGTACACAAGCATCTGTAACTCACTCCTCATGACACACACCCCTATGCGTGCTCACACACACACACCCCCAGACCCCTACACACACAGCATGTCGTTTACCCCCCCCAAGCGCACACACACACACACCCTTTTCTCTCTGGGTCACCCCTTAACGTGTCCC
>NW_009258951.1:460641-461574 GCF_000687185.1 Egretta garzetta
CCACCGTGCCACTGCTGTGCCATCCACTGTGCTCCCCCCCCACGCCCACCACCGTGCCCACCCTGGCGTCCCCACCGTGCCATTGCTGCGTCCCCCCCATGCCCACCACTACACTCCCGCACCCACCAAAGGGGCTTGAGGCTTGGGCACCCCCAACAAAGCCCACCCTTGCCCCACTGGCACAGGACAGGGGCTGGCAGGGGTAAGGAAGGCTGATAAAGGCATAGGAAACTGCCCTGGCACCCTGGCCGGGTGCTGTGGGGCCAGTGGGCATCCCCCTGTCACCTTCTAGGGTCTGGCCCCCATGTGCAGGTGACAGCCAGGATGCCAAGGTGAGGGGCTCAGAGGCTGGCACTCTGGAGACCCTGGTGCCCTGCTGGGTTGTCCCCAGCACCCAGGTGGGTCAGCACCACCTCGCTCTGTACACCCCTCTGGCCATGTCACCCCGGCCACATCCCCCCCCCCATCCTGGAGGTGCCACCCTCACCCCAGGGCAGCCTGACACCAAGGGTACGACAATAGGGAGGTGGGGGGGGGGTCCCCAGGGACAGGGGCTGTCCCCAGCCCGGCCGCCCGTTGCGGCCAAACCCATACACTGGGCAGGCACCCAGTGCCACTGCAACAAGGATGTTGTCACTGGGGGGGGGGGACGGGCCCAGGGGCAGGGTGCCCTCACCCGGATGACGTAGCGGGAGGTGTTCCTCTCGTCCAGGCTGACGGTGAGGGAGAAGAGCACAGCAGCACTGTAGACCCCCTGCGTCTTGTAGAGCAGCTCGTTGAGGTCCCCACGGCTCGGAGGGGCGTCCCAGCCACCACACTCCCCGATGACCTCCAGCATGGGCCGCGGGCCCAGCCGGTCAATCTCAGCCCGGTCCAAGCATGAGCGGAAAAACTCCTTGACCTTCCTCTCGGCCGAGGCAGGGGCTGGGCGCC
>NW_009258951.1:461791-462418 GCF_000687185.1 Egretta garzetta
GGTCCAAGCATGAGCGGAAAACCTCCTTGACCTTCCTCTCGGCCGAGGCAGGGGCTCGGCGCCGCACAGGGCGGCTCAGCAGCGCCCGCAGCTTGGCCTCGTTCTGCTCGGCAATGGCCCCGATGGTGCCGTACACCAGCTTGTCCTCGGGAATGCCGTGTCGCCGGAGCCAGCCACCGCAGGCAAAAGAGTAGAAGTCCTGGCAGGGGTCAATGGTGGCATCCATGTTGGCGCTGAGGAAGCGGGATGCCCGCAGGAAGGCCTTCTTCTCCTGGCATCCCTCCAGGCAGTAGTTGTCCCCTTCGGCCGCCAGGTACTTGAGGACCAACATGCACGTCAAGATGACGCAGAGCCCCGCGGCAAACACCAGCCCCGAGAGCAGGCAGACCTCCCGGCGGCTCCAGCGCGGCAGCCCCCCACGGCGTTTCTTGGCCCCAGTGCCCAGCTGGAGGGTGAAGCCATTGGGCAGGGTGCCGCTCTGGTACTTGCTCACGTACTTCACCTCCTGAAATTCGTCGTAGTGGGCCGTCAATGAGTAGGTCTTCTCCATGGCTGGGGATGGGGCTCCCCACAGGCAGCGTGGGTGTGGGAGGCTCAGGGCAGGTGGGGGGCAGGCTTGGGCACCCC
>NW_009258951.1:463866-464298 GCF_000687185.1 Egretta garzetta
CTGCCCGGGACGCTGCCCAGGATTCACAGGGGACGCTGCCCAGGAATCACGGGGGATGCTGCCCGGGATACTCGGAGGATGCTGCCCAGGATGCTCGGGAGGTGCTCGCCGGGATGCTCGGGAGATGCTCGCCGGGGTGATGCCTGTGGTGCTCGGGGGATGCTCGGGAAGTGCTCCCCGGGATATTCGGGGGATGCTCGCGGGGTGCTCGCCGGCAGGCTCGGGGAGTGCTCCCCGGGCTGCTCGGGGGCTGCTCACCGAGGTACTCGGGGGATGCTTGGGGGATGTTCCCCAGGATGCTGCTCGGGATGTCCGCGGGCGCTCGGGGATCGCTCACCGCTTGCTGCCCGAGACACTTGGAGGATGCTCCCGGGGTGCTCGGGGATGCTGCCCGGGATGCTCGGGGACGCTTCTCGGGACGCTCGGGGGGCG
>NW_009258951.1:464771-466402 GCF_000687185.1 Egretta garzetta
GAAGGGCGGTGGGTAGGCAGGAGACGGAGCCCGGGAAGCTCCGAGTGAGAGGGTGGGCACGGGGGTGGCACGGGGTGGCATGGGGAGGGGGCCATGCACTCATACACACACGCACACATGCGAAGGTCCGGGAATATTAAACTGCATTGCAGATAAATCCCCAACATAAATATCGTGAGCAGCTCTGCCACGGGGGGGCCCAGCAAGGAGATTTATAGCCCAGCAATTCCCACCGCCCGTGGCAGCCCCCCACAGTGGCCACGTACCCTGGCCCCGTGCAGCCGTCCTGCCTGTCGTGCTCAGGGGTGTCCTGCCACCCTTGCCCGCCACTTCTGCACAGCACTGGGGGGTTGGAGGGGGCCCTGGGTCTTCCTGGGGTGGGAGCCCCAGGCAGCACACACTGGGTGCTGTGCCACATGCAGCACAGGGACCCTGCCTGGCGTGGGACGGGTGGCTCAGCTGGCGTGGGACATGCTGTCTTGTCCAGTGGGCACTGTGGGACGGCCCCAGGCACAGCCCTCACTGCCTGGGGTGGTTGAGGCTGCGCTCTCCTGTGCTGGGGTGCCAGGGTGCTGGGCATGGCCCAGGCAAGGTGCCTACTGCAGCATGGAGACATGCAACAGCACACGCACAGACAGTGGCACACGTGTACATTGCATGTACACCCGTGCACACCAGCATGCACCAGTACAGACACACAGGCTGTGCGCATCCCCACAAACACACACAGACTCAAAACATGCACTGCTGTCCAGCTCCTGTTACAGGCACATGTACCTTGGCACGCACACACACGCGGGCGTTGCAGCAAAGCTTTCCTGGGGCACATGCCTGGGCAGAGGGGCTCTGTGAACCCCACCAGAGACACCCCCGTCTTGGGCACCCTGATCAGCTGGGCACCACCAACCCCACTGGAGTGCAAGGGCATCCGGACCCAGGCTGCTTCGTGGGTGGGCATGGGGTGCTCGACCCTGCAGCTCACCGGGGGGGCTGGCTGGAGGGTGGGGGCACAGAACCACACCAGCCTGCTCATGCCTGCACTTACCCAGCCCCGAGACCTGCTTGGCACCTTGGTGGGAGCATGATGGATGCACATGGGAGGCGGAGGGGCTGGCGTTATTAACAACCCTGGGTATTGCTCCAACAGGGCTGTAAAAATTAAAGGCGTGTGGATATAAAATAATGGATAAATCTGAGCCGGCCGCAGAGCGCTGCGGCGTCCCGCAGGAGTTGGCATCTTGAGAAGCTGGGATACGGCAGGCATGGGACAGGTACCTGTATGTAGATACGGGGGGATCAGGCAGTGCCTGCACCCACTTCCAAGTGCTGTCTCCCACCTCAAAAATCTCCACTGAGTGCCCCGAGGGGATGAGCAGGCAGTGCCAACCTGGGGAGCTGGCACTCTGAGGCGAGTGGCTGCTCCTGAAGCTGGGATGGAAGGAAAAGAGGTTATGCCTTTGCAGACAGGGCTTGGAGGCACAAGGCATTTGCTCCGGGATGCCCACAAGTGCTGCCCAGCCCACACATCCCCCAGCAGGCAGGATCCGTACCCCGGTGCCAATACACCAGGCATGACTTGGCTGGTGTGACCTCAGGGTCCTGCCCGTCCTGCAGCCCACAGGTCTGACCCC
>NW_009258951.1:466464-469012 GCF_000687185.1 Egretta garzetta
CAAATAAGATTTTTCCACTCTCCCGAGCACCCGGCATGGGTCTGTCATTGAAAATGCAAGCAGCGCAGTGCCAACCTCTGCCACCCACCCTCCCCTCCGCCAGCCCCTCAGTGCCGAGCACCCGGCCAGCCAAACTCCCCCACTGTCACTGCTGGACCCCCTCCACTGCACCTGCTGCTCCCCCTGGGCAGTGCTGGGGTGCTGGACACAGTGCCCTCCAGGTGGGGCAGGTTCCCCGGGGGGTTTCTTAGAGGGATGCTAGTTTGGGGGTGTCAACCTGGGTGGGCAGCATGGCTTCGCAGTGCCCTTTGGGTGCACCCATGTGCCTGGCACTGTGAGTGGGGAGTGGGACAGGGGGGTGCACAGAGGTCCCCACCACACTGGGTACGTGCACCCCACCAGGGCCTGCCTGCCTCCAGGGAGGGTGCCTGGCTCTGGGACAGGCACACAGTGGGCTCACCCCAGGGGTAGGGGGTGAGGGCTTGTCCCTTGTAAGAACTATTTGGCCCAAGATGTGCATGCTAGGGTGGGCATCACCCCACAAACCCCACCCCAAGGGATCCCATCCCCAGCACACATGTTGGGGGGAGGACAGGAGCACTCCACCCCTCAGCTGGGCACATCCACCAAGCACCCACAAGCGTCACCCCTGGACCCAACCCTCCCAAAGCCCCCAGTTCCCCCAAGCCCCTCAGTTCCCCCAAACCTCAACCCTAAGCACCCCGTTACCCGCCATGGCCCCAGCCCAGAGCCAGGCACCTGCCCAGCAGCCCTCAGCCCCGCTCCCTCCTGCCGCCACCACGTCTCCCCTCTGCTATTGTCAGAGGGTTGCCTCTGCCTCTGTCTGCGAAATTAATTCGGAGGTGGAGAGGGAGAATTATGTAAAGTGTGGTTATTCTGGAGCGGCGGGGGAAGCGCGGCTGATGGCAAAGTGCCTTTTTGTGTGTTTAATATGCATTTTTTTCCAGTGGTGCATTTTCAGGCGGGTAATTTGCTGTCTTTTCAGACCCCGATCAGTATCATTTCTCCGGCAATGACAGCTTTTATTTGCACTGAAATGAATGCTGCGAAATTTCCAAGAAATAGCTGAGGCCCCCGTTGGCTGCCCAACCCCATGGGGCTGGGGCACAGGCACCCACCAGCCCCTGCCCCCCTGCAGCCCCCCAGCCAGCCCCTGCCTGCAGCCCTGCTCAGCAGCAGTGCCCGGGGGTGTGGGGCACACTCGTGTGCCAGTTTGCACACCCTGTCTTCACAGGTGTGTGCGCTCCCCTGGGTGCCTTGAGCCCTGTGTGCACATCAGCTCATCACGCCTAGGGGTGGGTCTATACATACCCCAATGCATGTGCACATATACAACCCCCTTCTGTGCGCGCACACGCTCCTAGTCCATGCATACACCCCGCGCCTGGTGCGTATGCACCCCGCCTTGGGGGGGGGGGGGGAGGCCTCAGCACCCCTGACCCAGGGCACCCAGCCATCAGGAGTGTTTGGGGGTCCCCCATGCACCCCTGTTCTCCGCAGCACAGCACAGCCCTTGGGGAAACTGAGGCACAGAGGGGGCAGGCAGAGAGGGGTGCTCTCCCCACCGCCCACCACCTCTCCAGGCACTGGCAGCAATGGGTGGGAGCCCGGAGAAGATGCAGGGTGTGTGTCTGTTTGTCTGCACGTCTGTATGTTAGGAGGGAGGAAGAAACGCTGTTTGTGTAGGTGTGCACCACGTGGGTGTTGTGCGCTGGAGCTGCTATGCCAGCATGCGATGCTGCCTTTGCGGCAGCCATGCACGCTGTGTGTGCGCATCTGGCTGTGCATGTGCGTGCCCGTGTCAGCCCCCTGCCTGCGTCCCGGTGTGTGTGACGGCGTGTCTGCAGGGGTGGCATGGGCACCTATGTCCATGGGATGCTGTGTGGGCATCTCCATCTGAGAGAGCATCCCTGGGTGTGCAACACCGTGTGTGCAAGCCATGTGTGCTACCCACATGTGCCCCTGTGGCCCAAGGGTGATGAATGGTGTTGGGGGGTGCCCACATGTGTGCAATGCTGCACACACACCATGGGGGGCTGTATGTCCCGGCCTCAGGTCCTGTACACCTCCAGCCACAGGTCCCCAGCTGCAGTGGAGCTGGTGCCTGGCACAGCCAAGGTTAACTCTGCTAGAGCCCATCGGCACGGTGCGGAGAAGCTTTAATTTAATGACTGTGAGGCTTTTTATGGGCTTTTAATTACGTGGTGATAATTAACATTATAGGCCACCGGGTCCCGCTGGTGCCCAGCTGCCCTGTGCCAGCTCCCGCCTGTTTGTAAATAAACCCTGCGGGCTGTGCAGTGCCCACCCCAGGGCATCCACCTGCGACAGGGAGCAAAGCCAGCTCCAGCCCCCTGCCCACATGCCAAGGTGGGGATCTGGGCACACATTTGGGCACAACCCACTGCAAAATTTGGGGAGCAGGACCCAGGGGGTGTTGGGGGGAAAAATGAGTCTCCAGGGTAAGAGGATGATGATAGGGGCACAGCTGATGGCACCAACACCGTCAGGAGGGGGCTGTTTGGAG
>NW_009258951.1:469119-469473 GCF_000687185.1 Egretta garzetta
GCGCAGGCAGCAGTGCCACTCTTTTGTCCCCCTCACTGGAGCCCAGTCTGGTCCAGAGCAGCCCCCCCGTGCCGGGGCTAATAGGAAGCAATCCATCAGGCAGCACCCGGGCATGCTGCTGGCCTGTCAGGGACCCGATGGATTTATCACCCAGCACCCAGCAATTTCCTGCCCTCCTCTAATCAATAAGCAGAGGGTAGGGGGCAATGCCAGCTCCCCCCTGCAGGTCATTAGGGGGAGGTGGTGATGCCCCAGTAGACAGGTCCCAGAGCAAGGCCAGGGGATGCAGGTGTTTGGACGAGGCCACCCCTACCCCCAGATCCTTTTCCCCCTTCCTGGCAGGACCAGGGACTC
>NW_009258951.1:469831-471164 GCF_000687185.1 Egretta garzetta
GGGAAGGGGGGTGCAGGGTGTGACCAAGGGGCTCCCAGCAACCAAGTGGGGCACCCAGTGCTTGGCCGCCCCGGGACCCCGCTATACCCCACCACCACCCCAAAGAAAAGGCACCGTGAATGCACCGTGCTGCCCAGCCGGCACCAGGGCTGTGCCTGGATCCTGCCAGGGCAGCTTTAATCCTCTGCAGGGGACACCCTCCAAAAAAGAACAACCCACTCCCCTGCACCCAATCCCTCCCTGCCTACCGGGGTGGGGACACCGGGGCTGGGGACACCCCCAGGCTCAGGCTGCTAAAGGCACTGGGCAAAGGAGGGCACAGGGAGCCGGGGGGAGCCGGAGGTGACCTAGAGCTGGGTGCTGGTGACGGCACTCACCCCGTGCACCAGCACGGTGGGGCCCAGCCCGCGGGTGAGCAGCTCCAGCTGGTGCAGGTAGAGCGGGTAGAGGCTGGTGTCGGCTGGCGGCCGTGGCAGGTAGAGGAAGCGCACGGCCGGCGCGGGGCTCTGCTCCAGGATGAGTTTGTTGGCGGCACAGACGTACTCATCTGACACTTGGGTGGTGTTGGCTGGGAAGTTCACGGCCCCTTCCTCCTCCTCCTCCGCCCCAGCGGGCGCCGGCCCCCCCGGGGGTCCCCGTCGGGTTTGCCAGTGCAGGCGGGTGACGGCATCCCAGGGCACCAACTGGATCTGGGCCTGGATGCGCAAGTCCTTGAGGAGCTGGCGCAGCTTCGACGCAGCTCCCAGGCCTTGTCCAGGCTCTCCAGCTGCCGGGCCAGCAGGACATTGCGAAGCATCTTCAGGGCGTCAGCCACGATCCCCACGTACTCCCGGGGCGACAGCAGCTTGGGGGTGGTGGGTGCCCGCAGCGGGGGGAAGCCCAGGGGGACCTCCTCACGGGTGCTGGTGAAGGCGGGGTGCCGGGCTAGACCATCCTGCGGTGCCGCGTCGTCATAGAAGCCCAGCACCAGGGTGTTGGGGCGCATCCCGCCTGCCGGAGAGACCACACCAGCCCGGCTGAGCAGAGGTGAAGGGCTCTACCAGCCCTCCCAGCACTGCAGGTGCCAACAAGCTCCAGCTTGGCTTTGGCATTGCTGGCCCCGGTGATTCCAAACCCTCAGCATCATGCACCCAGATGCCTCCAGGACCCAATTTAGCTTTGGCATTGCCCACCCAACACCTCTCCAAGCTCCAGCTTGGCTTTGGCACTGCCCACACTACGTGCTTCCAATGCCCTTGGCATTGCCCATCCAGGTGTCTTCAAGTCCCTCAACACTGCTGCCACAAACACCTCCAAGCTCCAGCTTGGCTTCGGCATTGCTCACCCCAGCTGC
>NW_009258951.1:472854-479321 GCF_000687185.1 Egretta garzetta
GTGTTGGTGAGGGCGGGGTGCCGGGCTAGCCCATCCTGCGGTGCCGCGTCGTCATAGAAGCCCAGCACCAGGGTGTTGGGGCGCATCCCGCCTGCCGGAGAGACCACACCAGCCCGGCTGAGCAGAGGTGAAGGGCTCTACCAGCCCTCCCAGCACTGCAGGTGCCAACAAGCTCCAGCTTGGCTTTGGCATTGCTGGCCCCGGTGATTCCAAACCCTCAGCATCATGCACCCAGATGCCTCCAGGACCCAATTTAGCTTTGGCATTGCCCACCCAACACCTCTCCAAGCTCCAGCTTGGCTTTGGCACTGCCCACACTACGTGCTTCCAATGCCCTTGGCATTGCCCATCCAGGTGTCTTCAAGTCCCTCAACACTGCTGCCACAAACACCTCCAAGCTCCAGCTTGGCTTCGGCATTGCTCACCCCAGATGCCTCCAAGCCCCAACTTGGCTTCGGCATCGCCCACCCAGGTGCCTCCAAACCCCTTAGCACTTGTGCCCAGCCTGGGTGCCACTCACCGAGGCCGGAGGTGAAGAGGAGCTGCCGGACGCCGTGCTGCACTGAGGGCGCAAGGGTGAGGCTGACGAAGGCCTTGACATTCAGCTTGTCCACCAAGCTCAGCCACGAGTCCTGCTGGGGCTGCAGTGGGTCCGAGGGCAGCATGTCTGGGTGGGGTGCAAGAACAGCATCAGGGGGTCAGGTACCCCATACCAGGGGGTCACCCTGGTGTCCCCGCAGCAGCCCCCCCTGCAAAACCAGTGCCAGTCCCCATGCCCACCCCAGCACCCACGAGATGGGGAGGGTGGAAGCTTCCAGCCAGAGATATGAAATTATACATAAATATATAAAAAATACCCAGGCAGCCCCATCCCCCCTCCCAATTTCAGGCCATTAGTCACCACGGCAACGGCGGGGAGGGGGGGAAGCAGAGCCCATGCATCCGCTGGGGCGGGGATGGGGATGGCCACGGCATGTGCCAGGGAGCACGTGTGTGCAAACCAACACGCACCGGTGTGCAAACATGCCTGAAGCACGTGGACACATGTAGCAGGCATGAGGTGAGGATGGACACAGGCACATGCACGTGTGAGGCTGTGCTGAGTGTGTGCCCACACGTGTGCTAGGTGTGCACAGGCACTGACCCATGCAATGGGACCATGCCGCACAGGGGCCCAGGGGAGCCTGGGTGGCACATGCCATGCGTGCACACCAGTGCCGACACATGCAGGAGCCCCACATGTACTTGAGCACCTGCAAGCATGCAGGACGTGTGTGCAAGCACATGTGTGCACAGGAGGCATCGGACAGACACAAGCCACCTATGTCTCCCACACCGTGCCAAGCCCAAGGTGCTACACGTGCCCACAGCGCTGACATTCCCTGGCTATGCCTGCCCTACTCAGCCAGGGGCCGGGCAGTGGTGGCACTCCATGGACTCTGGGAGCCCCCCGGCACCGCAGCAAGGGGCGGAGGCCACCAGCGCTGGGGGACAGGGCAGACCCTCACCCAAGTCCTGCAGTTCAACGTGGCCCAGGACATAGAGGCCGCTTTTCTTGAGGTCATTGACAAAGTCTATGAGGCGGGCACTGCCCCGTGGGTTCTGCACCATCAGCAGCATCTGTGGGCGCCAGAACTTGACGTGGTCCTTCCGCACGTCCAACATCAGCAGGTACTTCCGCACCTGGAGGGAAGGAGGGAGGGTGGGCAGGCAGCAGGTGAGGAAACTTCCTTCCTTCCTTCAACAAAGCACCCATGGGGATGCCAGCCCCGAGGACACGCTGCCCAGGATGGAGCTGCCATGGAGACAGCATCTTGGGGCCACTAGCTCTCCACCCCATGAGGGAACAGCGGAGGAAGACAGGGCTCACCTGGTGGAAGATGAGGGCCTGGCTGATGTAGCCCCACGTGCTGCTGGGCGAGAGGTAGTGGAGAGCGAGGAGGAGGAGGAGGAGGAAGCCCAGGCTCGCTGAGGCTGACACAGGGCTGATAAGGAACATCATGACGCAGCAGCCCGCAATGCCCAGCAGGCACGTATGCCAGGTGAAGTACCGGAAGGTGGGCCTGGAGCAGGGAGAAGGGGACACTCGCTACCACATGGTCCCCGTGCCAGCTGCAAGGCAGGCATGGCAAGGGGGGCTGTGCCAAGGTGCCAACCAGCCCCCCCACACCTCCCCAGCAAACCCTGCTGTGCCAGCCCAGGGCATGTCGGGCACCCCATATGCCTGCAGGAGAGGGCACAGAGGGGAGATGGTACCTCCCAGGGCATCGGGCAGCCCCTTGCTGCCAGCCCCTGGCAAACAGAGGTAACAATGGTTATGGGGCTGGCACAGCCGGGGGCCAGGTAGTGCCAGGCAGCGCGTGGCAGTGCCGGCGGCTGCGACACCCCCTCAGCCTGGTGCGGGGAGGCGGAGGCGGGGAGGCAAGAAGCTGTTATTTTCTCTAATTGTTGTTTTTCCTGAAAGGTAATTAAAAACCTTTTCCGCTGCACTTGATGGAGACCTTGGGGGTGGGGGGGACAACAGATGTAGGGTGGGTGAGGGGACCGTTGCCACCCACCCCAGCAGTCTCCCCCACAGACACTGATCCTGCCCCATCCGTGCCCAGCCAAGGGAGCAGCTGGGGGGGGAGCCAAGCCCCAGCCCGACAGACACCAGCTCTCCCTTGGGAATTGGGTGCTCTGAGAGACCCCCAGGCAGTGCCACCCAGCCCTGCTCAGGCACTGCCCCTGTCCCACCTGGGGGACTCCCCCTGCTTTGGAGGCACAGCACCCTGCACCAAGGGCGGCAGGCATCACCCAGGAGGGAGATGAGGCCACCCTGCTGTGCTCCCCCAGATTTGGGCAGCGCTGCCAGGCCAGCCCTGTGCCGGGGTACCCCATACCCCCTGCCCCAGGCTGGGTCTGCCTGCCACCCACATTCCTCCTTCCTGGAAGATTTTTTCCTCCGGCTATAAATTACCTCCGGAAAGCCTAAGGGGAGGGGGCAGGTGGTACCCAGTGGTGCTGGATTTATCTGTACCTGCTCAGCAAAGCGGTGCCAGGGCATGGGGGCTGTGCCAAGCCAGTGCCATGCCAGGACCTGGCCCCTTCTCCCTCCCGAGGGATGGGAGTGTCTTTACCCCCCTTAATGCCCCTTAAAGGGGCAGCAGGCACAGGGATGGCAGGGGAACCACAGACAGACGGATGGACAGGCTGGTGCGGGCCCAGCATCTCAGCGCAGCCTCCCTCCCCTGTGCCAGCGGGTACCTGAAGTTGGGGGCCGATGCCCACTCCAGTGCCAGGCAGGCCAGGTTAACAGTGGCGTAAACCAGGAGGAAGAAGGTGGTCACAACCCCCGCGATGGTGTTGAGCTTCCCAGAGAAGAGCACCAGCTGCAGAGAGCATGGGAGGGGTGGGGGGCACAGGGTGAATGCACCCCCTGGGATGGCACTCCTGACATGTGCCCAAGCCAGCTCTGCCGAGCCTGAGGCATGCCACGGTGGCGTGCCAGGAAAGGGTACAGGGTACGGGCAGTGCCACCACAGCACAAATCCCTGCCCCTTGCTGTGATTTATCCTTCATTTATGGGCTCAGGATGAGAAGAGCACAGCCACAGCAGGATGCCCAGGGCAGGGGGATGTGCCAGGCTCCACAATGCCCAGCCCAGGCGCCAACCGACCTTCACCCAGCAGGGGTGGGAAAGGAGCATCACCGGCAAACTAACCTGTACCACCAGCCAGGAGAGGATCACTGCCATCACAGGGTTCCCACTCGCAGACGTCTTCTTGGCCAGTGTCAGCGCCCGACCTGCGGGTAGAGCAGGGAGGTTGGGTTGGAGCACCCAGGTGGGCACCAACAGGCTCAGCCACCAGCCAGGAGTCCTCTCCCTACCCTCAGTCCTGAGGCATGAGCAAACGCCAGGGCATGCAGGTGATCCAAGTGGGCACACGCCAACCCATAAAACATCACCCCACACCAGCGAGAGGGTTCCCTGGTGCCAAGGCTGGTCCCTGGCAGGGACAACCTGCCAGGTGGGGTCTGGCAGATGCCAGCACGCTCCAGATACTCACCGAAGAGATCATCCCGGGCCAGGGCGTAAAGGATGCGGGATGCCCCGATGAGGTTGCTCATGGCTGCAGAGAGGGTGGCAGCATAGATACCCACCGTGACCAGGGGCGGGAAGATACTGATGTCACGCAGGAAGCCATAGTCTTTCTGCAGGAGGGTCCTGGAGAGGGACACGCACATGTTGGCACCTGCCCTGCCACTGGGCACACCCTGGCATGATGGCCCCAGCAAGGGGATGGGTGGCTGTACCTGTTGCAAGTAGCACACATGAGGAAAGCCAGCAGGTTGTAGACGAGGTAGGTGAAGAGTACAGCAGAGATGGTGCCTCGTGGGATGGAGTAGCTCGGGCGCTTCAGGTCGCCTGTGGGCGGGAGCAGGCAGCATTAGTGCCCACCGGCACAGCACCCCCCGATCTCCTCCAGCCTCTGCTCCCGCTCCCAGTGCCACCCAGCCCAGCACCCCCTGCCCGTACCTGACATGTTGGAGCCTGCCATGATGCCGGTGCAGCCATTGAACATCACCGCAAAGACAGAGCTGAAGCTCATCATCTGCCCAGTGGTGTAGTCCACCCCATACCCACCTGCAGGACACACATGTACAGGCTGTGACAAGCTGTCCAGGACAGCATAGCCCCACCATATACACTCTCCTCGATGTCCCCATACACAAACCATGTAAGAAACCCTGCCACGGCACCTATTCTGTGCCCACAAGCTCCCCCCACTTCCCGGTGAGCCCCTGCCGATGAGGAGGTGCCCGTGTCAGCCCTTCCTGAGGCGCAGGTGCCACGGTGGGTATGGTGGGCAGGGTGGGGAGAGCCGCTCCTCACCGCCCAGGTTGTCTCGCAGGGTGGCAAGTGAGAAGCCAGTGAAGGAGCCATTCTCAGTCTCAGAGCCGTTGAAGTGGGGCAGGCGGATGGGCACCCCAATGGGCCGTGTAGCAAAGAAGCTGATGAGGATGGTGCCCAAAACACCCGCGACGATGAGGAAGATGAGAAAGGTGGCCTTGGCATAGATGGAGGCACCCACGAGGCACACGAGGAGGCAGAGGGCCAGCAGCACGGTGCCGTAGAGCAGCTCGTACCAGTAGCTCTGAGGCAGGACGTGGACACCTGTGCCTGCTTTTTGCCCTGGGCAGAGACAAGTCAGGATCAGTGGGGTTCAGAGGGGGCATCAGCAGGAGCTGAGAGCCACCGGCGTTGTGCCAGGCATGACGGGCACCAACTCACTGGCCAGAGGGCTGGACAAGCTGTGCCAGCTATGCCAGGTATGGTGCTTGGCACACCTGGCAGGACGCTAGGGCTGCTTAGGTAAGGGACACCCGCTGTGTACCACCATAAATGGGGGTACTCACCAGGTGGGATCCCAAAGCTGTCCACCACTGCCTCCACCAGCCCCAGCACATAGAGGGCACTGCCACACACATTGGCCAGGAAAAACATTATCCCGATGCTGCCCCCGAACTCTGGGCCCAGGGCACGGCTGATCATATCTTGCTTGAGTCAAGGGAAGATGCCAGCAGCCCAAACCACCATCAGGTGCTTCCACCCTTCCCTCCCAGTGCAGGGGGCTCACAACCCCAGTGTGGCACCCCGAGGCTGCTGGGTGGTCACCCAATTTTGGCTCACATGCCCTGCCCCAGCAGCACCCACAGCAAAGGATACAGTAGGCTCCTCCAGCATCTAGCGCCCCGTTGGTGGCAATGGCACACACGGACAGCACCGTCATGCCGATGATGAAGTATGCCACCGCGAACATGGCCAGGGCTTGGTACAACCCAGCATGGCCCACCACGAACCCTGCCAAGGATGGGCGAGAGGCCGGTGTGCCTGTTAGCTGGGCACAGGCCACCCCCCGGACAGGGTCCCTGGGCACAGCCAAGTCCCAAACCTCATCCTCATTGAGG
The DNA here is from genome assembly GCF_000687185.1 of Egretta garzetta. Classification (NCBI taxonomy): domain Eukaryota; kingdom Metazoa; phylum Chordata; class Aves; order Pelecaniformes; family Ardeidae; genus Egretta; species Egretta garzetta. The sequence goes on from NW_009258951.1 coordinate 478,807, forward strand.
CTGCTCCCATCCTCCTGCCCACAGCTCCCCCCAGACATGCTACCCCCTTCCCTGCCAGGGTGGGGATGTCCCCACCCCGGGGTGCTGCCACCTCTCACCCGCAGCAGCACCTGGGGCCAGCCCAGCCAGTCCCCCCCACCCCAGGGCACCTCCACCTTCCCACCATGCCAGGATCAGGTCTGGGCACACCCCGGGGCAGCTCAGAGGGGCACACCCAAAAAGCTAACAAACAGGGCAGGGACTCTGCTGCCCGCCTGTCCCCCAGGGCACCACGGGGGTGGCTGGGACCCCCGTGCCCCACTGCCACCCTCAGCAGGCAGGGGGTGCCTCGCACCGGGCACAGCCGGGGCATGGGCTTGGCAAGGAGCCCTCGGGGAGATGAACTGGGTTTGGGGGCACCCCCTGCACTCCCTGGAAGGCCAGAGGGTGCCCAAGGGCCAAAAGCAGGGGTGGGGTAAGGGGGGAATGGCAAGGAAATAAAGGGGTGCCCCGAAAGCAGTGGGGATTAAGCAGGA
>NW_009258951.1:479752-480833 GCF_000687185.1 Egretta garzetta
CCTCCCAGGAACCCACCCCCGGGGGGGGGGGGCCGGGGCAGGCGGAGGGCCCCCGGTGCCCGCCGTGGGTAGGGGTTGGGGGATCAGAGCCTGTGTGAGGGCCCCAAGCAGGGGGGCGGGAAGTGGGTGAGTGATGGCAGGGGAGAGCTGTGCCCACAGCTCAGGGGGTCCCCCTGGCAGGGGAAGGGGCTCAAGGCGCCCCCCAAGGCCTGCCGGGCCCCCCAGGGCATGCAGCCAACTCCCGCCCTGGGCTTTTCCTGGGCGGAAAGTGAAAGAGGAAAAGCCTTCCCTGTTCCGGGACCAAGGCAGACACTGCCTGCCCTGGGCCTCTGCCTGTCCCGGGTTGGGCTGGGGCATCTCCTCCCGGCCCAGGGCCCCCCAGAGGGCTGCTACCCCCCCAGTCCATGCCCAGCCTGCCCCCCTAGCTCTCCCAGGTTGCCCAGTAACAGACTCATAACCCAAACTGGAGCAGACTGGGACCAAATCTGTGCCTTCTGAACAGCACAGAGACAGGGGGACAGCTGGGTTTCTGATGGGGACACCAGGTTCCTGTACTGTGGACACCACGTGGGAACTGGGAAAGAACTGGGGTGCTGTACTGGGGGTACTAGAGCCCAGTCCTGGGGAAAGCCTGAGGAAGCAGTGGGGTCACAGCACTGGGGGATGGGGGGACACTGGGACCCCGCTTAGGGAAGGCACTGGGAAAGCACAGGGGTCCTGGCCCAGGAACACTAGGGCTTCACACTGGGGTCCCTAACTGGGTTCCCATCCTGTGAGTACAGCAGGAGCCCTGGGGCTCCAGGCTGGAGGGGTCAGGAGGGGACACACAGCACTGGGACCGCAGCCTGGAGGAGATCTGAGGGGGCACTGAAAGGGCCCTGGGACTTGCAGCTGGGCTCAGGAGAAGGCACTGGGGCCCCAGATTGAGGCACTGGGGTGAGCACTAGAGGGGAGCACTGAGACTCCAGAAAGGGAGGCTCAGGAGAGGGCACTGGGAGGACACTGGGAGGACACTGGGGACCCGGACTGGGGGCGCTCAGGGGTCACTGGGACGTCAGACTGGGAGGCTGGGGGCGGGGGG
>NW_009258951.1:482490-482774 GCF_000687185.1 Egretta garzetta
GGGACGGGGACTCGGGCACCTTCTGCACCTAATGGGGGCAGAGAGGGGGATCGTGGGCAGGCCCTAAGGAGGAGAGAGAGGAGGGCGTGGGCACCCCCTGCCCCCCCAGTAGATATGAAGACCCGGGCACCTCCTGACCTCTAAATGGGCATGGGGACACGGGGACCTCCTGCCCCTGACCGGGACAGAGGTGCGGCCTCGGGCACCCCTGCCCCCTACCAAGGACAGAGACGGGGGCACGGGCACCCCCCGCGCCCCAAAGAGGTGATGGGGCTGTGGCCGCA
>NW_009258951.1:484263-485015 GCF_000687185.1 Egretta garzetta
TGCAAGGTCAGTGGGGCATGGGGACGGGGTATCTTTGTGGGAGGGTTTGGCTGCGCACGGGGGGGCTGTAGGAGCCGGGACTCTGGGGCTCCCCCTCAGGAAGGGGGGGGGGAGGGCCAAGCAACCAGGTCCCTGGCAAAACCCCCCATGCCTGCGCCACCTGGACTGGGTGGCAAATGCTGCCCGCGGCGCTTGGGGACACCGGGGTTGCAGGGAGCAGTGTGGTTCATGTCCCGCTGCCACCAGCTCTCCCTCCTGCCCTGGGGACCTGTGCCGGCCCCAGGGGACCCCTCTGCCAGGGCATGGCCAGCAGGAGGGCAGCTGTGGGTGGGTACAGGTGAGCACAGGTACGGGGATGCACATACAGGGTATGCACAGGGCTGCACACACAGGGACGTGCAGACACAGGCACACAGACCCTGACACACACACGTGAGCACCCCGGGCGTGTGCACAGAGGTGCATGCACGCAGACACGCATGGGCACACCTGCCCAGGCTCACCCCCTGCTCCACGCCCATGTTTGCGCACGTGTGTTCACATGGTCTCCATGTGCAGCAGGCACACACAGGCCCAGGCAAGCACCCTCCCCACACCATGTGCCCATGTGCCAACCCCACCAGGGAGGTGACAGTCATGCCTGCCACCCTAGGCGATGACAACGGGTGACAGGTTGTGCCCAGCCTGACTCCCACCACAGAGTTATTTGGGATGGGCACCAGGCAGGCTGGGGGCACCCTGTGGCCATGGGG
>NW_009258951.1:485027-485361 GCF_000687185.1 Egretta garzetta
ATCTTTGTGGGAGGGTTTGGCTGCGCACGGGGTGGCTGTAGGAGCCGGGACTCTGGGGCTCACCCTCAGGAAGGGGGGGGGAAGTGCAAAGCAGGATGGCCAGGTCCCTGGCAAAACCCCCCATGCCTGCGCCACCTGGACTGGGTGGCAAATGCTGCCCGCGGCGCTTGGGGACACCGGGGTTGCAGGGAGCAGTGTGGTTCATGTCCCGCTGCCACCAGCTCTCCCTCCTGCCCTGGGGACCTGTGCCGGCCCCAGGGGACCCCTCTGCCAGGGCATGGCCAGCAGGAGGGCAGCTGTGGGTGGGTACAGGTGAAAACCGGGACGGGGATGC
>NW_009258951.1:486723-487333 GCF_000687185.1 Egretta garzetta
AGAGCCCGGGGTCCAACCCAAACACTGCCCAGGATCCCTATCAAAATGCTGCCCGGGGTACCTATCCAAATACCACCCCATGCCTGGAGACCCTACCCAAATATTGCTTTGGCTCCCTCCCAAAGCACCACCCCATCCCCTAGAAACCCTACCAAAATGACACCCCAAGAGCCTACCCAAACAGCACACCCTCCCCTATAGGCTTTACCCTATCAGCTTTAGCAAAACAGTGCCCAGACCCCCAAAACATATCCCTAACTGCCAGAGACCCTACCAAAACACCACAAAGAGATCCTACCCAAGCAGTTCCCCATCCTCTCTAGTTCCTACCCAAACATCATCTGGAGCCCTACCCAAAACTTTGCCAGATCCCTTGTCTCCTTCCTGGAGATCCCCACAAAAACATATCCCAACACCCAGGAGACCCTACCAAAACATGCCAATGCCGCATTGTGGCCTCTCCCCACCCGCCCCAAAGTGGAGCCCAGGGTGGCCCAGGTGAAGGTGGGCAGGAGGCAGGGAGGACATGGGGATGCCCACAGCTCTGCTGTCCTTGCAGCGCCAGCCGTGCCCCCCGCCATGCCCCCCAGCTGCCAGGCCCTGCTGGATG
>NW_009258951.1:488314-489674 GCF_000687185.1 Egretta garzetta
ACCGTGGGGACCCCCAAGCCAATGGCACAGCCCCCCGAGGACGGATCATGGGTGGCAGCGTGGCCCCACGGGGGGCCTGGCCCTGGCTGGTGTCAGTGCGGCTCCACGGGGAGCTGATGTGTGGAGGGGTGCTGGTGGGGCACTCCTGGGTCCTCACCGCAGCCCACTGCTTCGCCGGGTACGGTGGGGGACACACCAATGTAGGGATGATGTCCCTGCAGGGAGGGGCATGGGGTGGCACCCCTGTCATCCCTGTAACTCGCTGCTCCCCACCCCATCAGGAACCGGAACGAGCTGGCATGGACGGTGGTGGTGGGTGACCATGAGCTGGGCAAGCCAGACGTGGGCGAGCGGGCAGTGCCCGTCCGGCGCATCCTGCCTCACCCCAAGGTCGGTGGAGATGAGCACCCCCCTGACCTCCCTGTGCATGCCCCAGGGCCCCCCACTGACACCCCACCATCTCCTTCCAGTTTAACCCCAAGACATTTCATGGGGACCTGGCGCTGCTGGAGCTGGCGGTGCCGCTGGCCCCCTCGCACACCGTCAGCCCCGTGTGCCTGCCCAGCAGCCCTGCGGAGCCCAGCCCCGGCACCGCCTGCTACATTGCGGGCTGGGGCTCCCTCTACGAAGGTAGGTGCCACCCCAAAACCCATGGGGTCTGTGGGTCGTCCCCCTTGCTGCCCTCTCTGGTGCCCAGTGCTGATGCACCAAGCCAGGGCAGTGGGGTGCAAAAGAGAAGGGGGTGCCCGGGCAGGGGGGACCCTGTAACTGGTGCCTTGCCCAGCAGAGGGGCCGGCCGCTGAGGTGGTGATGGAGGCGCGAGTGCCCCTGCTCAGCCAGGAGACGTGCCGGGGTGCCCTGGGCAGGGACATGCTCACCAACGCCATGTTCTGTGCTGGGTACTTGTCTGGGGGCATCGACTCCTGCCAGGTAATGCTCGGGGCTGGGGTGCTGCAAGCCCCCCAACTCAAAAATCCTTCATGGCATACAGAGCTGGGCATGTGCTGCAGCCCAGCACAGCAGTTGGGGTCCCAGCCCCAACTGATGTATGGGCATCCCCCCTCCCAGGGTGACTCAGGGGGCCCACTGGTGTGCCAGGACCCTTCCTCGCATCGCTTTGTCCTCTACGGCATCACCTCGTGGGGTGATGGCTGTGGCGAGCGGGGCAAACCGGGCGTCTACACCCGTGTCGCTGCCTTCGTGGACTGGCTCAGCCTCCAGATGGATCGTGAGTGCTGCTGGCCGTGCTGGGGGGGATGGAGATGCCCAGTGTGCTGCGGGGATACATCACCCCAGGGTGGGAGGGTGGTTCAGCACCTCATGGCAGCTCCGGTGCCCTCGCAGCCGCCCCCGGCAGCCG
>NW_009258951.1:489731-501917 GCF_000687185.1 Egretta garzetta
TACGCCGGGTCTTGCCGGGCCCCCCAGGACAGGGCCGCCTGCACCCGCCTGTCTGAGGAGACCTGCCGTGCCAGGACAAGACGATGTGGTGAGCTAGGGGGTCATACTGGGGTGAGGGTGTTGGGTGGGAACCCATTTCTGGCACTGTGGTGTCAGTGTGGTGCTGGGGCCATGGCTCTCCGGTTGCACCCACAGAGCTGCACTCCTATGCCCAGACCTTGGTGGATCTCCTGCGCCGGGCTGGGGACTTCATCCGAAACCAGTTTGACTTCTCCTTCTTCACCCGCGCCCTGCCCCAGCTCCTGGGCAAGATCTATGGGCACCTCTTCCCCCCCCGCATCCGCAGGGATGCCCCAGGTACCCTCCTGGGCTGGGGCACCCTGTGCCCTCTTGGGGTCCCATTGGTCCCCTCCCATGCCAGTGGCCGGGGCACCAGGAGCCTGCACTGGTACCCCCATGGGGCTCCCCTACCCCTTGTCCCTCCTGTCCCCTTCTTGTCTCCACAGGCCTGGCTGTGGCAGGGGCCCGGCCCAGCCCCACATCAGAGGGACCCCGGAGACCCCACACCAGGTGAGGCATAGTGGGCCATGGGACAAGGGGGGCTAAAGGCTAAAGGCTTTGGGGAAGTGGGCAAGATGCCTATGGGCGCTGACACGACTTTTGGGGGACAGCCTAAAGCATTGGGGTCCTGCTCCTCCTGCAGCCAGGACACATGCACGGCCCAGCCAGGTCCCACAAAGGTGCGCAGGGTGGGGGGTGGCACTGCCCAGGGGACGGGTGCCACGGGGTGCCTGCCTGAGCTTGCCCTGCTGTGCTTGCAGGCGGGGGGCCAGGGGGCTGCCCCCTTTCGCAGGGCTCTTTGGGGCTGTGGGACCCCGGCTGCAGGACTGGGTGGAGGCGCTGAGGACCATGGCAGGGGGCAGCTCCCCAGTGCCCACCCCAGACAGGGAGCAGATTCCTGGGGAGACGTGGCTCTTCTTGCAGGTATTTGGGGAGGGATGGGCTGGGGGGAGCCCCTGCCCCTCTGGTGACAGTGCCACCAGGGACCAAAGCCCAGCAGTTCCGCCATGTCCCCTCCTGACATCCCTTGGGCCCATCGTCCCCTGCACAGCCACAGGGGTGGCATCTCCCACTCTGACACCACAGAGGGGGCATCTCCCCCTCCCCAGCCAAAACCAGTGCTCCCAGTCCAACCAGTGCAGAGCCAGCCATGGGTCTGACCCTGCAGGTCAGGATCTCACAGCCATAAAGATGTTGCATGTCCTCAGTGCCCCATCTGACACAAGCCCGGCCATGCCCTGCGCTCTGCCACTGTGCACCTGGCAGTGCCCGTGGATGCTCTGTGGGTGCCCCACCGTCCACCCTGTCCCCCCTTCCCTTCAGCAGGGTGAGGAAGTGGTGGAGGAGCTGGTGGGACAGGGACGAGCCTTCCTTGCCCAGCTGCGGGCAGAGCTGGACCTCAGCACCCCTCTTGAAGCCACAGAGCCACGATGGGCACCCAGCAAGCTGGCAGGGACCCCCACGCTGAGCCGTGAGCCTCAGGAGCTGGGGGGGCTGGGGCCGATGGGGCAGCGGGGTGTCCATCTGCTGGCCGGCTCTGCCCACCGGCCATGTCCCGGCCAGTGTTTTCACACCTCTCTTGGTAGCAGGGTCTGCGCCAAGGGAGAAACGTGAGCTGGTGCCCACGGAGCTGCCAAGGGTAGAGGAGGAGGAAGAGGAGGCAGGTGTAGGCAGAGGTAAGCGCCCTGCAGCCCTTGGCCACTGTAGGATGCCACATGCCACCATGGGGATGGTGGCAAGTCTGACCTTGGCTTCGCACCCCAGTCCCAGGGCTGATCATCCTATGTCAGTGGGACAGCCCTTGGCCATAGCCCCCTCCATAGGGACCCTCTCTGCCCCCGCTTCCCATCATCCCCAGAGCATGGGTGCTCCTTCCCTGATGTCCCCCCTCCATCTCTCTCCTGCCTGTGACCCCGGGGTTGCAGCCTGCCCCGGCCTCAACGAGTCGGTGGTGCGGGTGGGTGCAGTGCGGGACCTGTACGCCTGGGTGCTGCGGGTGCCCGAGCCAGACCTGGCCATGACCTTCCAGGAGGTGAGTGCCCCATCCCACTGCTCTGAGCTCCCTGCCCCAGCATCCTGGTGGTGCCATCCCCCCAGACCATCACCGTCCCCTGGCCCCCCTGGGACTCACAGCATTGTCGTCTCCCCACAGATCCTGGTGGACTTGGGCTCCAAAAATGCCAAGGGGCTGTACCGGGCGCAGGTGCGGGCCACGGTGGGGGGCCGCCCCGCGGCCTTCACTGGCCTCGTGGGGCTGGAGAGCGACTCGCTGGCCCGCAGCATGCCCGGCCTTGTCGCTCTGGCGCTTGAGGTGCTGAAAACCTAACAGTGCCTGTGGTGCCCTGGGGCACTGTGCCAGCATGGGGACGGGGTGCCAGGGCAGGGGCCTCTCATGTCCTTCAAACCCAGCTCCCTCGCCAGCACAGGTTCTTCCACCCTTTATGTTCCCCATTGTGCCTCAGTTTCCCCCTTCCCACGACCACTGCCCGACCTCCCGAGGGCAATGGGCTGCTGGGGGGGCCACCTGAAGCATCCCTGCCAGGGATCACCGCCCTCCTCTCCCCTGGGACCCCCACCTTGGCAAGCCCACCCCATTTTCCCTAGAGGCACTCAGGCCGTTATTTATTTGTACAGAGAAAGGTTTATTTTTCAATAAAGAAGGGCTCTATTTTCCGGTAGCTGGCGAGTGTGAAGCGAGTGCTGTGCCATGTGGTGCCAGAGAGGTGGGCACCAACAGGGGGACTTCCCATGGGGGGTATGACATCCCACTGCATCCCCCTTCCCATTCCCCTGTACCCCACGGCGATGCCCCCAGCCTGGGTTCCTGCCCCTGGCATCGGTGCTGTGCCCAGCCTAGTACAGACCCCCCAGCCACGGGTCAGGCACCCCTCCTGCCCACCCATAGCACAGCACCGATGCCCACCCCTGGTGCCACCCCATCGGGGACCCACAGGAAACCTCCTACCAGCGCAGGGGCCGAGCGTGCCCCAGGCCAGCGGCGAGTGCCAGGGCAGTGCCACCCCGGTGCGTGGGCATGAGTGGGTACCAACCCCTCCTGCTGCTGGGCAGCCCGCCACCCCCGAGCAGCATCGCTGGGGCCTCGGAGCAGCGGGGAAGGGACCGCTCCTCCCCACGCCCAGCAATGGCCGTGCTGGAGTGCCCAGGCGCAGGGTGATGGGCTGGCCCAGCTGCGCCTGCCCGTCTCCCCTTCTCCCGGCACGGGGGTGCCGGAAGAGAGGGGTGGGAGCGGGGATCCGGTCCAGCACCCTCCCCCCTCGGCACCTGGCACCATCCATCTCCCACCCCGGCCGGCAGCCGGACATCCGCTTGGCCAGGCCAGGCGGGGAGGTGCTGGGGTTGCCCCATCGCTGGGGGGTTCTGGGCCCCCTCGATGGGGTTGGTGGGGGGTGATGGTGGAAGGGTCCAAGCTGGGCACAAGTGCCCCCAGGGCTGCATTTTGGGCATTGCCTGGCAGAATCCCATCACTGAGCACCCCCTGAGCCTCCATCCTGGCTGTGCCACCCAGAGCCGCGTCTCTGTCTGGGCCGTGTGTGTGTCTGTCTGTCTGTGCACAGTTGGGCTGCATCCCTTCCTGTGTGCCAGCATGTGGGTCCATCTGTCTGTGCACAGTGCCACTGTCCCCATGTGTCCCTGTGTGTGCCTGTCTGTGTGCATGCTGACACCGCATCCATGACCTGTACTAGGTCCATGTGTCCTGGTCCACGTGTCCCTCTGTGCGTGCATCCACCTACGCGCACAGTGCCACCACGTCTGTACCCAAGTGTCTCGTGTCTGTGTGTCCCTGTGTGTGCTGGGTCTGCATCTGTGTGTCTGTGTGTCCATGCCCACGTCCTTGTCCCATGCCCATGTGTTCCCATGTGTGTCATTCCCACATGTCCTGTGTCCATGTCCCCGTGCAGCACAGACATGCCGTGTTCTGACCTCCTTCTGTCTCCTCCATCCTGACACCACCGTGCCCTCATTGAGCATCCCTGTGGGGTAGCACTGGGCCCAGTAACCCCCCCAGCCCCACCCCAGTCTGCCTGACCCCATACCCCCAGGCGGGCTCTGCGTGAACCAGGAGGAGCGGCTCATCCACCACCTCTTCGAAGAGAAGGGCTACAACAAGGAGGTGCGCCCCGTTGTCTCCACCGACCAGGTCGTGGACGTCTACCTGGCTCTCACCCTCTCCAACCTCATCTCTCTGGTGAGCCCCAGAGGGCAGTGCCTGCCGTGGGTGCCCTGCAGCCATGCTTAACCCACGGGGCTGGCTGGCTGGGTGGGGGGAGCCCCAGAGGGCTGCTGCCCTGAACCCTGGCTGGTGAAGGTTGGGGCCCCTCAGCTGGGGGGGGGAATGGCTGGCCCTGGCATCTCACTGCCCCACACTGTCATTGCAGAAAGAGGTGGATGAGACGCTCACCACCAACCTATGGCTCGAGCACGTGAGTAGGGACAGGCATCATGGCATCAGTTGTGCCCCGAGGCGCAGGCAGCAGGGTGGCCCAGTGTGGTGAGGGTGTGACCTGGGGATCCCCCCCTGCAGGGGTGGACAGATTACCGCCTGCAGTGGAACAAGTCTGAATTTGGGGACATCGAGGTGCTCCGCCTGCCACCAGACATGCTGTGGCTGCCTGAGATAGTCTTGGAGAACAAGTGAGTCATGCCTCGGTTTCCCCTCCCGAACCCCCTGAGGCATGCCCAGAGCTCCCCCGCCCCTTGCCAGCCCCACCATTCCCTTGGCTCTCTCCCGGTGCAGCAACGATGGGCTCTTCGAGATCGCCTACTACTGCAACGTCCTCATCTACAACACAGGCTCTGTCTACTGGCTGCCTCCCGCCATCTTCCGCAGCGCCTGTCCCATCAACGTCGACTTCTTCCCCTTTGACTGGCAGAACTGCACCCTCAAATTCAGGTGCCAGGGGCCTGGCTGGGGCAGGGGCGGGCAGCAGGGGGGGCATCCCGGCCCCCTGCAGTGCCCGCTGCTGCCAGCGCCTTCCCTGGCTGTTGGGGCGCAGCGAGGTGGGGGTTTGCAGGTGACTTGGTGGGCCCGAGTCCATCATGCTGGAGGTCAGGGTGGGTGGATAGTGGGTAACAAGCAGCAGGCACAGCCCCTCACTGCCTGTCTCCCCTGGCTATGGGCCAGTTCGCTGGCATACAGTGCCCTGGAGATCAGCATGCACCTGAAGGAGGATAGCGACCCGAAGACGGGCAAGTATTACCCAGTGGAGTGGATCATCATCGACCCCGAAGGCTTCACGGGTAATGCTTGTGCTCTCTGCCGTGTCCTGTGGCAGCAGGACACCCTGTATGGGGCTCAGGGCACCCTGGCATTGGGGCACCCTGCCATGGAGGCACCCGAGTACCCGGGGCTTTGGCACTGTGGCACCCATCCCACCAGGCTTGGAGCTACCCAGATCCAGGGCACGGAGACTGGGTGCTGGTGGGGCTGGTGAGGATGGACATGGTGGGGCCCCCCCATGCCATGTGCTGTACCATGTGCCCTGACAGAGAATGGGGAATGGGAAATCATCCACCGCCCGGCCCGCAAGAACATCCACCCTGACAACCCCCCCGAGAGCAGCGAGCACCAGGACATCACCTTTTACCTCATCATCAAACGCAAGCCGCTCTTCTATGTGATCAACATCGTCACACCCTGTATCCTCATCGCCTTCATGGCAATCCTTGTCTTCTACTTGCCCGCTGATAGTGAGTAAGACCCGTGGCACCTGTGCCGGGCATGGGGGTCACCCCATGGGGCACCTCTGTGTCTCACATCTGTACCAGGTCCTGGTACATGGGGACCCCCCCCGAGGTCCAGCACAGGGACATCCTGGTATTGGGACTCCCCCACGTAAGACACCATCATCCCAGCCAGGCACCTGGCAGGGGCACACTTGGGCACAGGATACCCCATGTGGGATCCTGGGGTACCCCCATAGTAGAAAACCCCACTGTATGGTGGGACACTGGGAGAGCAATCCCAGCACTGGGGGCACTGGGAGGGGGACCTGGAGCAGGGCTTGCTCTGAGCTCACCTGCTCTCCAGGTGGTGAGAAAATGACCCTGGTGATCTCGGTGCTCCTGGCCCAGTCTGTCTTCCTTCTGCTCCTCCCCCAGCGCCTGCCTGCCACTTCCCATGCCATCCCCCTCATCGGCAAGTGAGTCCTGGGCACCGCTGGGTACAGCGGGGACATCGTGGGGTCCCCATGGTGCCAGAGGGCAGCTCTGCCTGTGCCCAGCCCCTGTGGCAATGCCAGTCCCAGGTCCATGCCCCCCACAGGTACCTGCTTTTCATCATGCTGCTGGTGACGGCCGTGGTGATGATCTGTGTCGTGGTCCTCAACTTCCATTTCCGCACCCCCAGCACCCATATCATGTCCGACTGGGTCAAAGAGGTGAGCAGGGTGCTGGGCGACCTGGTGGATGCAGAGGTGGCACTGTGCCCCACGGAGGGCATGGGACAGTAGAGCCCTGGCATTGCATTGCATGTCCCATCTGCACCACCCCCAGGGGTTGCATGCCCGGGTTGGAGGCAGAAGGTGGGGACAAGGTGTGGTTGCACCAAGGGGGTGGCTGAGAGACCTGACACCACCTCTCATGCCCCAGGTCTCCCTGCAGACCCTGCCCCGCCTGCTGCGCATGTCGCAGCCAGCCGAGAGCCCGGCAGGCCCCCCGTGCATCCGGCGCTGCAGCTCAGCCGGCTACATCGCCAAGGCGGAGGAGTACTTCAGCGTCAAGTCCCGCAGCGAGCTCATGTTCGAGAAGCAGTCGGAGCGGCACGGACTGGCCAGCCGCATCACCCCTGCCCGTGAGCTTTACAGCCACCGTGGGGACATGGGGAAGGGCAGCGGAGCAGGGGTCTCCAGGGGTTGCAGCCCTTTGGAGCCCACCTCACTGTCCCCCTTGTCCCCAGGTTTGGTGTCTGCAGGGATGGGTGAGGAGCAGCTCTACGAGCACATAAAACCTGTTGTTGACAGTGCCAACTTCATCGTCAAGCACATGCAGGAGAAAAACAGCTACAATGAGGTGGGGGCTGCAGGCTTGGCGGGGCAGAGGGGGCTCCCTGCGCCCACTGTGTCCGCCACTGCCCAGCTTCTGGCTCCTTCCCCAGGAGAAGGACAACTGGAACCGTGTGGCCCGAACCCTGGACCGCCTTTGCCTCTTCCTCATCACCCCCACGCTGGTGGTGGGCACCCTCTGGATCTTCCTCATGGGCATCTACAACCACCCCCCACCACTGCCCTTTGCCGGAGACCCCTACAACTACCGGGAGGAGAACAAGCGCTTCATCTAGGGGGGGTGTCCCATGTGCCAGCCTCCTGCTCCTTCCCACTCACCTGCCTTGACTTGGGAAAATAAAGCTGGGTGCTACTCACTAAGGGGTGCTGAGCTGGTGGCTGCTCTTGGTGTCCCCCCAGGCATGGTGCCCACCCTAAGTGCTGTGCATGTGCCAGGGAGGGTGATGCCCACCCAGGGAATAGGTGCGTTTGGGTGCCCTGAGTACGATGGTCCTCAGCTGTAGCTGGAAGGGGTGTTCCAAGAGGGGGATGTGGTGGTACCAGCCCTGGTACCCCCCGTTGGGCAGGGCACTGGGGACAGGATGGGCTGGGGAAGGGGATGGACCCCCCCAGCATGGCACCAGCCCAAAAAAAATGCCTGCCCCTTCCCCACCCTGCACCCCACTGCCATGGGCGGGCTTGCAGAGGGACACCCTTTTTCTATAACCCATGGGTGCCTGCGTTTCTGCTGCAGGGAGATGCATCCCTCCATGGGGGACATGGGGAAACTGAGGCACAGAGCTCATTTTGGCCCTGGACCCAATTCCAACCCCCTGGGCACAAAATGGCAGAGGAGCTTCCCAGCAAATGGGCATCACTCTGCGGGTGGGGGGGGGCGTGGGTGGTCACCCGTCCCTCCCCGGCCCCGTGGCTGCCTGGAGCAGCTGACGGTGGCAGGGGACAGCTGTCCTGTCCCACCGGGCGCCAGCCCACAAACCCGCCACGCCGACGGCGAGCGAAGCCCCCGCCCTGGCGTGGGGGTTTGTCACCCACGGGTGTGCAATGCTGTGCACCATCCCACTGGCGTGTCCCCGTGCTGGCAGCCTGCTGTCCCCACGTCCTGCCCTGGAGAGGTCCCTGCGGTGAGCGGCATGGGGGATGTGGGGGGGACGGGATGCACACCCCCCCGCTTACACGCTGGGGCACTGGTGCACAGTCAGGCACACGCAGCTGCGTGTGCACACCAACAGTAACACACGCGTGGGTGTCCCCTCCCCATGCACACCCCATGCCCCCAAGGCCCACACTGGCAGGTCCTGGGGGCATTGGTGTCCCCACTGTCCCCACCCTGGGGTGCCCCCATGGCACATGCCCTCCCCAGGTGTGGGCTGCAGGAACCAGGAGGAGAAGCTGCTCCAGGACCTCATGACCAACTACAACCGGCACCTGCGCCCGGCCCTGCGTGGGGACCAGATCATCGATGTCACCCTCAAGCTCACCCTCACCAACCTCATCTCCCTGGTGAGAGACCCCCCCGGTCACCACAGGGATGGGGTCTGCCCCCACATGTGGGGCAGCAGGCAGAGGCGGGCAGGGCACTGAAGCCACTGCCCTCCTTCCTTGCTTGCCAGAATGAGAGGGAGGAGACCCTCACCACCAACGTCTGGATCGAGATGGTGAGACCCCTCGCCTCCAGGCAGGACCCCCCTGGGCCACATTTGTGTCTCAGGGTGGCACCACGTGGAGGGCTAGCACCGTAACCTGCACCCTCTTTTGTGGGTGCCCCCAGCTGAGCCCATTTTGGGGGCAGCATGGGCCAGGCAGCTCACAAGCTGCCCTCCTCCGGGAGCACTGTGACCCTCCCTCTTTGCTCCCCTCCCCGCAGCAATGGTCTGATTATCGTCTGCGGTGGGACCCCGAGAAATATGACAACATCCAGCTGCTGCGGGTGCCCTCCACCATGGTCTGGCTGCCCGACATCGTCCTGGAGAACAAGTAAGGTGATGGGGCAACAGGGACATATGCCAACACAGGGGGTGGCAGCTGCCCCCCTGGGCACAGTTTGGAGCTGAGCCCACCTTTCCTCCCACGCAGCATCGACGGGACGTTTGAAATCACCCTCTACACCAATGTGCTAGTGTCCCCTGATGGCAGCATCTACTGGCTGCCCCCTGCCATCTACCGCAGCGCCTGCGCCATCCACGTCACCTATTTCCCCTTCGACTGGCAGAACTGCACCATGGTCTTCCAGTGAGCACCGTCTGGGCACCACAGTGGGTCCTCCTGCCGTGGGGTCCACCTTTGCCCTGGGGCAATGAGCCCCTGGGCAGACAAATGCCACCTACCTGTCCCCTGGCACCCTGTGGGTGGCAGGAGGCACCTTGCGCCAGCCAAGCACCCCAAAGCAGAGCTGGAGGTGGTCAGCATGACCCGGTGCCACACTGGCACCCTTTGCCCATCCAGCCTGCTGCGTGCCAGCCTGCGCTACCTCCTCGTCCCTCCCCAGGTCCCAGACGTACAGCGCCAATGAAATCAACCTGCTGCTGACAGTGGAGGAAGGCCAGACTGTGGAGTGGATCTCCATCGACCCGGAGGCTTTCACAGGTAACACCATGGCCGCCCCCATGGCACAAGAGCATTCCGCCATGGGGGGCACCCAACAGGCCTGGTGGTACGCCGGTGGCTGACAAAAGCAGGGCTGCGGGGGCTATTAGGAGCTCCCGCTATTACATGGGCACTTAAGTTATTAGTGGAATCGGGAGTGTGGGAGAGATTTGTTTTTCTAACCCCCCCAGCTCGGGGCTCTCACCGCCTGGCAGCCGCTCCTGGAGAGTACTGCTCCTGCAAGCTTGATTGATGCTGGGAACGTAGCTGTCACGGCCAAATGATGACGTTTTCCATCACATTTTAATTGCATATTGAAGGAACAAAATGCTTTTTGGGCAGCGAGATTTATTTTTTCATTACCGGCCCGAGCTGCGATCTTGATTGGGAAAAATCTATTGCTCCCGCAGATGGCAGGGGAAAACAGCACGCCGTCACCCAGTGTCACGCTCAGCTTCCCCCCGCTGCACCCTGGGGGCAGGAAGGTGGGGTGACCCCAGCCCCACACATAACTCCCTGGGAGCCCCCAGGAGGCCCAAGGTGCCCCATATGTGCCTGGTTGCCCCCTCCAACAGCTTTTTGGGGTATTTCACCCAGGCACTCTGGCATGCTCCGTGGTGCTCCTCTCCCTCCCCAGTGGCTCTAGCACCTTTCCCCACACCATGCCCAGCTTGGGTGCCCTGTGGCACCCACACCAGTCACCAGCCTTCCCCTTCCTCCTCCCCCATGCCGGGGGGCTGGCAGCCCCAGTGCTCCCGGTGGGGTGGTGGGACTCACATGGCACTGCTGTGTCGCAGAGAACGGCGAATGGGCCATCAAGCACCGCCCCGCTCGGAAGATCATCAATTCGGAGCACTTCACTCCCGATGACACCCAGTACCAGCAGGTTGTCTTCTACCTCATCATCCAGCGCAAGCCACTCTTCTACGTCATCAACATCATCGTGCCCTGCGTCCTCATCTCCGCCATGGCTGTGCTTGTGTACTTTCTGCCTGCCCAAGGTATGCACTGGTGCTGTGCCCATGGGGAAACAGGGATGTGCCAGGGGGCAGCGACAGGTGAGGAAGGGCTTGTCATCCCCTCTGTCCTTGGGGACCACCACTGCTCTCTCTCACACATTCCTGTGATATTTGGGGGGTGGAGTGAGTGTGTTTCCAGGTACCCCACGGCTGAAACCTCATGGCAGAAGTTGGCCAGTTCAGCTTTGGGGTGGGGGCTTTTTGCCAAAGGAAGGAAATGCCCACACCACTGCTTTGTGCCAACCTCTGCCTTCCCCCCTCTTTGGCAGCGGGTGGGCAGAAATGCACCGTCTCCATCAACGTCCTTCTGGCCCAGACTGTCTTCCTCTTCCTCATCGCCCAGAAGGTGCCTGAGACCTCCCAGGCTGTGCCTCTCATTGGGAAGTAAGTGATGCATGGGGATGGGGGTGCCAGCCTGGCTGTCACACTGTGCCGGTAGGGTCTCTGGGTGCTGTGCAGCAGCCAGTGCCCATGGACAGGACCCCAGTACAGAAATAACCCCCAGCCCAGGCAGGGCTGGCACAGGGCTACCCACGTGCTTGTGTCCCACTGCCAGTTCCCAGTTTCCAGCCCAGGAGGGCACTGAGAAGGACCTTACATGCCCATAGCTTGTGAGCCAGCAGCCCCATATGAGGCCCCGTGTCCCCTCTGCAGGTACCTGACCTTCCTCATGGTGGTGACGGTGGTGATTGTGGTGAACGCTGTCATCGTTCTCAACGTCTCTTTGAGAACACCCAACACTCACTCCATGTCCCAGAGAGTGCGCCAGGTACCTGCTGTCATCCCCTTATCCCTTAGACAGGGGGAATGGGGTGGGTATTTGGGGATGGAGGCCACGTCCCTTGCAGAGCAGGGTGGTGGGCATGCCTTCACCTGAGTGCAAGTCATAGCACATGGAGTGTTGCCAAACTCCTCTAAGCCACTTCAAACACTGGGGAGCAGCAGGAGCCAACACACCCGGCATCCCATTGGCACAAGGGTACCCCATGGGGACGCTCCAGGCAATGCAAGGGGACCCAATCGCACCCATTGGGTGCCCTGGGTGGTGTGTGTGGGGTCAGGTCCCCGTGGGTGACGCTGTGCCCAGGTGTGCCTGCACCTCCTGCCCCGCTACCTGGGCATGCACATGCCAGCACAGACACCAGGGCTGCCGCGAGCTGCCCGGAGACGCAGCTCCCTGGGGCTCATGGTGAAAGCTGATGAGTACATGCTCTGGAAAGCCCGGACCGAGCTGCTCTTCGAGAAGCAGAAGGAGAGGGACGGGCTAATGAAAACTGTGCTGGAGAAGATTGGTGAGTGTCCCCGGGGGGTTGGCACCTCCCTGCAAGGCTGGGTGACGTGCCAGGTGGCCGGGCGCTCACTGCTGCCTGCTGTGCCGGCTCTGCTGCCTGTAGGACGTGGCCTGGAGAGCAGCAGTGCCCAGGACTTCTGCCAGAGCCTGGAGGAGGCAGGCCCCGAGATCCGTGCCTGCCTGGATGCCTGCAACCACATCGCCAATCCCC
>NW_009258951.1:504779-519645 GCF_000687185.1 Egretta garzetta
TCCTGCCCCGACCTGGGCATGCACATGCCAGCGGAGACACCAGGGCTGCCGCGAGCTGCCCGGAGACGCAGCTCCCTGGGGCTCATGGTGAAAGCTGATGAGTACATGCTCTGGAAAGCCCGGACCGAGCTGCTCTTCGAGAAGCAGAAGGAGAGGGACGGGCTAATGAAAACTGTGCTGGAGAAGATTGGTGAGTGTCCCCGGGGGGTTGGCACCTCCCTGCAAGGCTGGGTGACGTGCCAGGTGGCCGGGCGCTCACTGCTGCCTGCTGTGCCGGCTCTGCTGCCTGTAGGACGTGGCCTGGAGAGCAGCAGTGCCCAGGACTTCTGCCAGAGCCTGGAGGAGGCAGGCCCCGAGATCCGTGCCTGCGTGGATGCCTGCAACCACATCGCCAATGCCACAAGGGAGCAGAACGACTTCAGCAGCGTGAGTTGGGGCCAGGGGGAAGAGGGACCCACATGGGGGGCAGCGGGGGCAGCCCTCACCCCCCCCTCTTTGTGCCACTGGCAGGAGAGTGAAGAGTGGATCCTGGTGGGACGGGTGATCGATCGTGTCTGCTTCTTCATCATGGCCTCCCTCTTTGTGTGTGGCACCGTCGGCATCTTCCTCATGGCTCACTTCAACCAGGCGCCCGCCCTGCCCTTCCCCGGGGACCCCAAGCAGTACCTGCCACAGTGATGCCCACAGGCGCCCACCAGCCCTCCTGCTGCTGGGATCACCAGAGCCAGGGGCTGGGCACCCCCAAACCAGCCTGCCTGGCTGAGACCCCTGCAGGCACAGCAGCTCCTGGTGCCAAGCACAGCACTGGAGGAGGACAGGGGGTGGTGGGGCTCTGCCACCCCTCAGCAGTGGTGGTGATGGGGAAGGGGGGAATGTGGGGTGGCCATGGTGTGCTGAACATGGAAGTAAAGCCTGCATCAGTCTCGCGAGCCTCTGTAGCATCTTTGCTGCGTGCCCACTGATGGGGTTATCCCTCTCAGACAGGCTGGATGTGCCAACCTTGCAGGCTGGCCACAGACCTCTCAGCCACACGGTCCTGTCCCAGCACCCCAGAAGGGTGCTGAGAGACAAGGCAAGGGGGAACTGGAACAGAGTCAGGCATCTGATGGGCTGTGCACCAGTGCTGGCAGCAAAAGCCATGTTACCCCACTGCAAATTCACAGCTTCTGGCCCAGGGCAAAAGGGCCCCCTGGCATCCCTTGCCATGGCAATGAGGCAGGAATCATGGATACAGCCCCCCATGTTGGGGCAGCAATAGAGCCACAGCTGGGATCAGGGGCAGGTAGTTCCTCCCTCCATTTATGCCCCAGCCATGGCTCTTGTGGGCAGCTGAAGTGTTGCCCCTGCTCCCTAGAAAGCAGCTTGGTGTGGGAAGACCCTGGACCACCAGGCACCCAAATCCCCTCAGGAATGGGTGCTCCTTGGCACCCACCCTGCTACGAGCATCATTACATGACTCCCTCCACCCCCAGCCCTCCGTGCCCCACAGGATCATCTCTGTAATGCTCCTCTGCAGCCCAGCTCACGCCATCTGCGCCCGGCTCCAGGACGTGTTGTGTCTCCATCAGCCTCACTGCTCCAGCACTGGCTGCTGCTGCTGGGAGAAACCCAGCTGGGGTACTGCCCACAACTGGCACTGCCTCCTGGCACGGCCGACCAGAGGTGAGGGTACTGCGGGCACGGATGGAGGAGGGAGGCAAACACCCAGCAGCTGAGACATCACCTCTTGGATGCCTGCAGCCTGGTCATGGCCCAGAGCCACCTCTGGCTGTGCCAGCCTGCCCCTGCTCTCTGCAAGGTAGCTTTTCCTGCCCCATCCCTGGGAGGTGCATGATGTCTACAGCACTGAGACTGGGTGGATCTGGCACTCCAGACTGGCACCTTGAAGCAGGCAGGGATGGTGCCCACCAATACAGGCAAGGGTGCCCAGAGGAGCTTACCAAGCACCCAGCTCCCTGCCTGGGTGTCCTCCCATGGGGGCAGCCCTGTGGCCACAATTTGAGTGAGGTGCCCAGGTCCTGGGGCACCATACCCCTCCCGGCCACAGCCTTCTTGCTGGTGAGTGACAGGACTGCACAGGATTCCTGTCCCCCCACAGCCACCCCATGGACATGTCCTCTCCCCAGCCCCACAGTGACTGAAGGGACAGGCTGCCCTGGCTAAGCGTCCCCAGCCCTGAGAGCCAGGACCTGCCATAAACTGCCCAAACCGTAGCACCAGGCATGTCCCCAGCCCCTGGGCTCTCCCTCCCGAAGAAGGTGCAGAATTACCAAGCTCCAGCCTGTCATTGCCTGTCCATTTCCCATTGATTCCTGGGTCTCCATTGTCCTGCCGCCAGTCTCCAGGGCAAGGGGGCTCTGAACAGGGCCAGCTGCTGTCACCCACTTCTCCCTGCTGCGCAGAGCTGTTGCTTCTTCCAGGTGAGCTCAGTCCCCGGCACATCCATACAGCACAACCGGAAAGGGACGAGCTCTTCCAGCCTGCCAGGAGCCTATAACTGAGACCACATTCTCCACCATCTCCAAGCAGTGGTTTTATTTGCCCTCTGGAGGTCCCTGGGGTTTATCACCACATCAGAGACATGGACAAACCAAAAGCAGTAGCCGGGATGCCACAGGCCTCAGGCAGCAGACGTGTGTTGCAGGATCCAGCAGGGAAATGCCTCGCAGGTCACCCTATCCAGAGCTGGCAGGGTGCTGGGAGGAGTGCAGTGAGAGGGGAAAAGCCCCCCCAGCCCAGTGCAGTGAGAGGAGAAAAGCCCCCCCAGCCCAGCATCAGCCCCACATGCCCACACCCCATCCACAAGCACTAAGACAGGGCAACATCATCCTCCAAGCACCCCCCAACTGTTCCCCTCCAAAACTGGGGGCTCCTTTCTCTCTCTGGAATGGGAAGCAGATTTCTTCCTTAGCTCTAGCTCAGAGACACCCAGTGCACCCACCCCACCAGCCCCGGAGCCCCCCAGCCAAACCCAGCCCAGCCATCAGCCCTCACTGGAGCAGCCGCAGCCAGAGACACCCAGGGCCCATGAGCCCACCATGGCCCAGTATCCCCTTGGGAAAAAAGAGCCCTGGAGCTGGGCTCCAGGGCTTGAAGGGGTTCAAAGCCCTGCCCATTTCCCCGAAGGCCACTATGCAGGAATCTGAGGAAGTTTAAGGGCGGACAAAGCCTTCAGGATGAGGAGCAGGCAAGGTCATGACTCACTGCAGATTTGGGGCTCCCAGGGCTCCAGGCTTCCTTCCTGAACGAAGAGGATCTTGTTCTAGAAAATGACAGAAGCTGCTTCCCCTCCCAAACAACCCTATGGCTATCTTTTCACCACTCTTATTAGCAGGACACAGTAGACCACAACCCAAAAAGCCCTGCTCAAAACCCAGTCTGGCTCCAACACTCTCCAAGCCATAGGAGGCACCAAACCCAGCGCTTGGCACTGATCGAACACTGTTTTTCTTCTGACCTCAGGAAAAGTTGTAGCCTGAAAAAGGACAACTCCCTCCCTTCAAGGGTGAGCAAGAGGAACCAGTGCCGAGTTCCTCCAAATCTCAACCACGGAGGCCGCGGGAGGAGAGGAACAGCCTACTAGGGAAGGGCTCTTCCACAGCTCACTCACAAAGCATATTTAAGGGCGAACACAGCAGGACTGCAGCATTTTCAGATTTAATAGCAACCCTGCACTCATCAGCACCAGCTTAGATGCGGGACATCAGAGCCGAGAAGTGGGCGAGTACATGAAATAGCAGAGGTGGAGGCGATGCGCAGCTGGGCACAACAACAGGACTAAAGCCCTAAGTGATGTCATCTGCAAGAAGCTAAATGCGCTGTGGATAAAAGGAGCCTGCAGCTAGTATTTCAGCCTTGCCTTGCAAGGCTATTTTTGCTTAGATTGCCAAAATGTAATTACAACTAAATCCCCCCTAACAAATACCGGAGAGCAGCAGGGGAGAGTTGTATTTAAAAGGAATTTTAAGTAGCAGCCGTAGTAGTACCTGATCACAGCGGGGAAAACTGTGCCTGAAAAAGAGCATTTGGTTGAGAGCTGGTAGGGTGGTGGGGTCTCAAGAAACACACAGAGGGATGCCACCACAGCCCAGGGAACTGCCCTGCTCCCCTGCCCAGCCAGGTGCCAGCAGGCACAAAACTGCCTGACCACAGAGAGCAGCCATCGCTGTCACTGCGCTGAACATTTCCAGGCAGCCTAGGACTGACACCCTCGATGTGGAAAACAAACCCTTCAAAAGATTGAATATTTTAAACTGTTTTTCTCTGCCAGCCCTGGCTGCTTTCAGTCTAGACTTCAATAATAATGCGAGGAATTTGCAATTGGAGTCATGAGGCTGAAGGTCTCCTGGTCCCCAAGGCCTGTAATTGTCCCAGACATGGGCTGCTAGTTCTGCAGTTGTGACCAAATTGGCCCCAGCAGCCCCTTCTCCTGCAGGACTGCACAGAGCACGTAAGGCAGGAGATGTGCCCGTCTCTGGCCGCAGCTTCTCCTCCTGGGCCCGAGGCAAAGGCTCTATTAAAAACGAAAGGCAATTGTGCAGTTCCCCAAGGAACAGGGGAAAAGGCTGGAGCTGTTAATGAGTACAATTAGCGTTGTAGTCAAGCAGAATCAGAGGAAATAATTAGCTCCTATTGTTTCTGTGGCATCTGAACTGCAGCCATGCTGGCTTTCCAGGCAACAACCCATCAATCTAGACTCACCCGGGAGGACAGGAGGCAGGGGGTCACTCACAGCCCCTCTTCTGGCCACAGCTTTCACAGAGCTATCGGCAGCAGCCTGGGCCACCACCCTCTTCCCACCGGGGATCCAGTTTGCCAGATGGCTGGAGACTTACAAACCTCAGTGCACCCCCAAAGCACGCATGGCCCCGCATTCAGCCTTTCCTTGGATCCAACACAGGGCAGCACTGCTGGCCCTCCACCGAGACAGCTGGAATCAACGCAACTAAGTGACACCAAACACCTCTTTGTCCTAGTTTAAGGGAAGCTTGCACCCCTCTCCCCAACAAATAGGGCACTGCTAAGCAGGGAATACAAAGAAGGGGCAAAGACAAAGCAAGCATCTCATTCTTTAAGCAAGATGTTACATTCTCTAACTCCTCTGCCCATGTAACTCCACAAATATGGTAAAGTTTGGCCACCACTGGCACACCTGGGATGCTTTGCTGCAACTCGGGGAGAGACACTTTATGAAGCTGGCAGAAGCAGGCCTCACCACAGCCTAGAGAAACACCATCCCACCAATCTTTAGACAGACCCAAAAAAGAGAGACTGAAAGAAACAAAGAGACCCAATAATTTATTGGCAGAGCTGAAAGGGGGCATTTGAAAACCATAGGGCTGACTCTCAACTGGGAAGCTCCTCCCAGCTGCAGAGAGATTTGTAATACTGGTATCCCTCAGCAAAAGGCTCTGACGTCGAGGCAGAATCCCAGAGATCCTGCATGCCATGTAGAGAAAGAGAGGAAAGTGCTGCAAGATGCGGCCCCAAGGGCACACTGCTAATTGAAAGGTTGGCCTCCCGCCCCACTGCTAAAAAAAGTTTGTGTATGACAAAATCAGCCTCTATTGTCACCGCTGCTGGAGGGCTTCAGATGGATCCTTCCTTCAAGGAGGAGTGCGAGAGTGGCCCATGAGTCCCTTCAGAGGTCAGAGGGCACTGGTGGAGACCTCTCAGTGCTTTCAACACGGAGAGAGGAGCTTAGTGCCAACTCTTGTTCTCACAATGTGATTTTTGTGTTTCGAAAGCTTGAATTATCCCTGGAAAACAGAGGGAAGAAAGAGGTTAAAGGCATGCATTCCTTCAGATCATAGCACCCCCCCCATTCCACCCACCATGGCTACCAGTGTTGTCATCCCCATATGTCACTCAAATCAATGCTTGTTAAACCTCCAAAGCAGATCTGCTTTCTAACTAGGGACTTTTCACATAAGTCAACCTGCTGCTCCAGAACACTTAGAACACAGGGAGATCCTGGTTCATCCCCATTCATCGGGAAGAAAGAAGTGTCATCTCCTGTGAGCAAAGCATCTGATAGACGCTGGAAACCTCCCTAATATTCTGGTGTTTAAACAATTTGCAAGATCTCTTCCTTCCCAAACATTTGTCCTCAGGGATTCTGCTTGGAGCACAAATATACCATCAGTCCAACCTTCTCCTGCCTCGTGTCCCTCGTATTTAGGCTCCTTTTGTCATGCTGTCAACAAGTTTAGCTCTCTGGTCTCTCCTACCTTAAAAGAGTATCTGATCTGAAAAGGACATTTGCCTCAAGTTTAAATAGAAGAGTTTCTTCAGCAGCTTTTACTCACGTGAGTACAGCCACGTGAGTGGCATGGGCTACTGACGAAGAAAGGACTGCTGGTCCACAACCTTCACTTGCATAGTCTTGCGGCACATGGCAGCAATTGAAGATGGGGCAGGTTACAGAAACCCGTTAATGCTCGCTGCTAGCCTGTGAGCAGCAGCAATAGGCAAAGCATACCTACACATCAATAGAAAGGTGGTATGTGTTTTTAAACTCAAATGGAAATAAATGAGATTACAATTATTTTGAGAGGACAGGTTTGGCAGCTTTTCCCGTAACAGGGACAGGGCAGTAAGTTGGCCAAACCAATCACCTAGGGATGGCCCAGCACATATTCACACCAAATCGGCAGAGCTGTGTTGAAGAACAAAGGCAGCAGCTTCAGAAGCAAGGTGCTCTGCAGGACTGTAAAATCTTGCTTAAACCCTTGAGCTAGCATTGTGCACTGCTAAGAGCTGCACGGTAGCTGTAACATCACAGCACAGTGCATGCTGGAACACCTCCAGGAGGCAGGGTGGAGAGCTGGAGGAGCAGAAGGAACTAAAAAACACTCTTCAGAGAATTAAACAACTTACTCTACTATGACATGACAGCAAAAACCATGCTGGAGGCCATCTACAGAAGACTGGGGTTCACCTTTGCACTTGCCAACAAAGCAGGCTGTGCTGCCATTTGGGAACATGATTCAGAATTCATTAACTGGATTCTGGTTAATTTGCAACAATGGTTTGGCTTTCTGTCCCATACTGTACTTTCACCCATGCCATCTACCTCAGGAGGACAGCATACTTCAGTTAGCTCTTTCTTGGACAGGTTTCTACATTTTCCCTCCTTTCGCATTTATTGGCGTGCCCCAGGCCCTCTTCTCATCACTACTCTCCCTGCTCAGCATACGTAACCCAATACAGTTGAGAGCTCAATCAACTCTGTCACTGTTTTCCTGTACACTTGGCACATTTACTGCCTTCTGAGACTGGTATTTCATGAAGTGAGCTGGTTTCCTCTTCTGGAAGGTCACTTGAATGCCATCTAACAATAACACCACTACTAGGTGCCTGTGTAACATCTCGTAACCATTGATCCTCACAAAAAGCCAAATCTGTGAGGAAAGATAGGTATTATTTTCACTCATGACTTCAGAGCAAGCTATGAGAACACTGCTTGCCCAAATCTGTGGAGGGAGGTTTCAGGATCCCCAGTGGCCCCTTGGAGCTTGGCTGTGCTGGAGCAGCTACATACAACCACGAGGTGGGAACTGGGCAATGTAATGCTTCCTTCCAGTGGGTTCCTCTGCTCTGACACTCGTCAATGCAGCAACCCCACTTGGCTACAACCAAACACAACTCCCATTGCCAGGCCTCCTGCTAGCCCCTTTTTAAGGAAAGGGCCTGCCATCAGGGAATTGGGCACTGGAGGGAAAAAATCTGAGCTGCAAGGCTCACAATAGCCAGCCCTGAGCTCACCTGGGCTATTTTCTCTGCACATGGTCAGTTGCCACTACCAGAAGTAGCAGGTGGTTTCATCTCATTAGCCACAGTATTATTATTTCTAAATACAGTAGCTACTGTGTGTCCTTCCTGAACAAGCTTTTATTGACAGACTAATTTATTCTGCTCTAGCCCACTGTCAAGAGCAAAGGCACATATGCCAAGCTCCAGGCGCCTCTCTCAGTGTCCATCACATGGATGTGCTTAGCATTCATTTATCACTCCATATCTGCTTACAGCCAACCCTAGGCAACAGACCCAAGCTGAAGACATACCTCTCAGCCTCCTGGCACCAGGTCTGGGATACAAGTGCCTTGCACGGAGGAAGGATACATCAGCAAAAGAACACACAGCATCACAACAGAAAATGCTGTGTGAATGGAGACCATATTCAATGTTGGTGTCTTTGGTCAAAAAAAAAATTCTAAAAAAATCATTTTGACCTTTGGGAAAGAGCCAGTAGCAGAATAGGCCCACCACCTGGCCCATAACGCAAGAGAACATGCCAGCCCATGAGAAGAGGGTTGGAGGCTGAGAGGTATGCCATGAAGTCACATAGGAAGAAAGATGAGGCCCTACCCTGGGTGTGACAGAGGGAGGGGGAGCGTTCGATCAGCGGCCACTGCTGTTCACCAGGCCATGAAACTCCTCCCAGGCCCTGGCAAGCCAGAGGGAAAAAAAAAAAAGAAACAAAAAACAAACAAAAAAAAAACAGCACTTCAGATCAAAGGCTTCTTAACTTTTAACGAGAGCAGAAACATTCAATGGCGTTTGAAAGGCACTTGTCTTCAGAGAGCAAGGCAATATTCTCTGATAGCCCTAGTGGATAGAAGCATCCTTAAAACCCAGCCAAACATCTGACAGTGCGAGGCAGCTTTAACGTTCTGCACAGACATGAAGCGTTCCCACTGGCTGTTGGTGATATAGCCACATTAATACCCAGAGACAGGTATGACCTTCCCAGTCACAAATGGAATATCCATTTCCTATTGCTAATAAAATAGTCCATGTTACATCTTTCTGGAGGATTATCACATTCCTTGGCTGGTTAAACTTAGCCAGTTAGCAGCCTCATGCTTCACCTCATACCTGTGTATGCAGTAATTCCCCCAAAAGGGGCTTCTTATAATGCCACATGGCTTGCTTATTAGGAAATTCTTCAATCAGGCGGCAGAATCCAATTGTTATTAGAAAGTCTAATTTCCTATTGTAAACCTGCATTGTTAATGACGACCCAGTAAAAACATTACAGCTATTTGAAATGAAAATGTTTTCAGATAAGTTAGAGGGACAGGCCTAACACTGCATTCCCTGGTGGAGAATGTTACTGACGGACGAAGCTAGCAGACTGAAAAATTGCTGTCTGTTTTACAAAGGCAGCATACTGAAAGCCCTCACAGGGAAAAGATGTGGAGGTTAATGTGAGCATGACTATTATCTTCTGGGATCAGAAACATCAAAGAACCTCATAGCTCTCCATGCCCAGCAAAACAGTGCTGGTGCCTACAGCACATGCCAAGCCATTTACTGAACCCAGAGAGTCCCATGGAGCTGGAGGCACCTTAAAGGGAACTCAGGTCAGTCATAAACCCAGACCATCCTGCAGATTTTGTTGCTAGTACTCAGCAGCTACCTCACATCTTGTTTTCTGCATTGCCTCATCAGGCCACTGCAACACAACAGGAGTCCAGAAACGGAAATCCTGTTATTAGTCAGCACCTATGCCAAAACCAGACCACCAGCCTGGCTCTTACCTGAGTCTCACAGAATCAACTCCCAATCAGCATTTGCAAAAGCAGCTCAGGTGTCATATCTCTTCCCCAGAAAAGCCATAGCCCAAATAAACACAGTGTATACTGGCAGAGTGCCTGTCATGTGCACTCTGCAAGACTGTACACCACACACAGGCAGTCTTGCCGTGAACTTGCTGGCTAGGTTTTCTCCTCAGCCTCCCTCCATCCACGGTAGCTCAAAATCTTCCTGATCTTGACTAGGAGGGACAAGTGAGTAACAAGTCATCCACGGGAGTCCCAATGCTACATGGTATCCCTAGCTGACCCTCAGACATGAGCCCTTGAAGGCAAAGGAAATGTGAGGGAGACAGACAGCAAAGCATGCTGTAGATGCAATAGGACAGCACACAGGACACAGCTGTGGTGCATCAGTACACCAGGTCATACCTGCAATTCAGCTTGATGTACAGCAGTATGCTAGAAACCCACAAGTGGCTCATTCCAAGCAAGGCAGCAGCATAGAAGCCCCTAAATGGGATATTTCCCCCCGCCAAGTCTCCCCAGACACAGCACCCTTCAAGGCCACAAGGCCAAGGAATATTCCAGAGAAAGGAAAACTGCCTATGTCACCCAGTCAACACATGGGTACAACTGCCTCCCCCCAGAAGAAAGTTAGGGGGAAAAGGAACTCTGGATCTGAAGCCCTCTTAGCTGCAGAATACAGGTTGGAAAGCTATGCACATCTCCAGCCTTGTCAAAAAGTCTCTGCCTCCCATGCCTTGTATTTCTACCACATTTCCATCACCCATAATCACATCTTCTCTCTTTCTTCTCCCACAGTTCTCCCAAACTCGTAACTTCTGTTCTCTGCAGAAGGGACACTAAGGCAGATTATTTGTCAACATAATCGATAATTTATTACCCCTTCCAAACCAAGGAGTTCCCTGTTCCAACACCCCAATAACATCATGCACATAGTCTTTCAGCTGCCAAGTCCTTCTCACAGACATAGAGAAAAAACTCTTCCAGCCAAGAATTTTTAAGCCAAGACCCTCATACATATTATAGTACTAATTACTCCAACTATCTGCTGACTTGACTGAAAAAATCCACCAGGATGTGTCTGCCCTAATGTACCTAAACTATGCTAGCAGAGCAAACTGCTCTCCGTTTCGTACCGAACAAGGCTGCCAGTTAATTTTGTCTGGCAGAATCTTTACGACCTGTGACGTGCCAAAGGCACAGTGCCAGAGAGTCTAAGAGGTTATTTTTATGTATAGACATTTTTAGTACCTTATTGCTATACTGTCTGCGCAGCAATCAGATACTCAGTGAATTGATCCCCAACACTTAGGTTATTCCCATTGAACAGATGGGAAATGGAAACATTAGCAGGCTAAATAAAGCCAGCCAGGGCTGTTCTTCCACACTCATTCCTGACCCACAACTGTTGAAACTTTCCACCTTCTCCCTCACTGCCCAGGGTCAGGACCCAGGCAGGACTCCCTTTATCCCCATTAAGTTGAGGAAACAAAAAAAATGCAAAAAGGAGCCACTATCAGAGACTACAATAAAAAGAGGAAGAGCAGCCACAGCTGCTTCAAGGGACTTTCCAAATCACCATTGTGAAAGCAGCACTAACCATTTCTCCAACCACCCTCAATCTTTAAGTCCTAGCAGTTCCCCTTCAGCGTTTCTCCGTGCAGCCCTGCCTCCTTACCATCTCCTTCGCCAGCTAAAAAGGGAGACAGAGTGCATGCTACCCTCACAACAGTCACCAAGGTCTGTCCCTTCTGCCAGCCTGCGTGCAACCTCCCAGCACACTGACCAGTCACTACACTCTGCAGGTATGGTGCCCAGAGCAGCACAGCCTCTTCCTGGGTGCTCCCCATGTTCTATCAGAGTGTTTGGGATTTGTTCAAAGCCAGTCAAGAACCTTGTGACAGGCCTGAAAACCAAAAGCTTTAAAAAAATCTAGGATATTCTTCTAGCCTGAAGTAATTCTTTCACACATCTGGCAGCATCTGTAGCAAAGGCAAATAGGGAAGCCATCATGATTTTGAAATGAACACATCTGAACTGACCTCCTTGAAAAGAAACATGAAGCAGATAGGTTACAGTCACTTCTTTGGTAAGAGACAGGCCACCAAGATAATGCAGCCTTTTACAAAGTCACGGACACTTCTGAATAAAGCATACTACGGTGACGGAGAACAAATCAATGAATTCATCATTTCAAAGCCCAGGTCTACGGAAGTGCTCTTGGACTTGCAGCACCTGGAATTATTACCAGAATTGGAGAATGGAGTGATAAATGAATTAAGCCAGTATTGCAGAGACTCAGGAGAAGAGGACAGCTATCAGATCTGGAACCTCACCGCTCTCCTCTAGCTTTTATTCCTGCTCTCAGACTTGAAGGAATGAGGGTGAAACAACGCAGCGCTCTAGAGCGGGAAAGACCCAAGGCAACCTGCCTTCCACTGACAGGCATCGGACAGCATGTATGGGCCCCATTTGCAAGTCATCTAACTTTAGACAAGGTTAACCCTGCCCACACCATTTAAGATACAGTCAAAGACAAAGATGACACAACTAGGCCAGCAGCATCGAGTTCTCCTAAGGTCTTGGAAATTAGCAAGCAAATGGAAGCCAGTGCTATAAAGCAGTAACAGTTACAGAATTAGCTGAACTCTGATGTAACAACAAGGGAGACTTCTCACAGGCACCCCACCACCAGCTCAAGAACGCTGATCTTCTTGCCCAACACCTGCCATTTCCATGGGGATTTCTCTTCCTCATTCCTCACCTTTTTTGACATCCCTTACTTTTTTTGTCCTGAGAACCTTGCCCCTGCAGCCTTACAGTGCATACCCTTATTCCCTCAATAGGACATCTGCTTGTTTCCTAGCTAAAATATAGTCTGAGGCCATTTCCTCCAACTGCCTGCAGTGAAATGAACCCAGTGCCAGCCCTATTAAGATCAACTATTCTTCTCATTTACTCGAGCCATCCCATTAGTTATCAGTGGTGACTTTGAAAGGAAAGGATAGTTTTATACCCTGCTCAGCTCTCACTGCAGCAGGCACTTACAAATAACTGGAGCTTTGTTTTCAGAAAAAGCAGCCTTGCTTTAGAGCTGACAGGATGATCCATAAAGTCATACAGCAACCAAAATACTTCCAGACCAGCCCGCTCAGTGGCAGCCCGCTGTATGGCCACAGGTCTGGTCTCTCCTGGAACATGAAGCAATGTTGTTAAATTTGCCCGGGATTCCTGAATGGTACGGCAGGTGAGAGCTCTCAACACAGGAGATGGTCATCGACCACACAGTTATCAGTGCGGAAAAGAAAGTCTGATAACCCCAGGCAGGGCAAAGGTGTATGCAAGACAGCCAAGCACTTCATGCTGCAATGCTCAAAAATCAAACTTTACAGTGATCACTTCCCTTCCACCCCTTTCCCAATTGCAGTTCACCCGCTGCAGATACCTGAATATTTTCGGTGGTTTCATTGAGACACGACCAGGCTGTGCCCAGCAATATTCTGCTTTCAGAAAAAGCACAGTGCACCTCCTAAGGCAGCAAAAGTTAAGAGGTCACTTTTTTTTTTTCTTAATTCCAAACCACAGGGAGTGCCACTGTCCATAACCCACTGTCACTGCTGGATCATGTTACCTCCAAGGTTAACAACGCTGATGAGCAGAATCTATTAAGTGGTTCACTACATCCAAGTGCACCTCTCTCAGTCTACCTCCAAGGGAACAAAGAGAAGCGGTTTCTCTCCAGCTACTGAAACAAGGTAGCCCACAAAATGTTACATGTGTTCTTTTCAGGCGCTCAGCACTGTAACATCTAAGGTACTATAAATCCCCTGGAATTAAGCAGAGTCCAAGAGATTGCTCTAGCTCTTCTAGCAAGATTGGAAATTAATACAGACTAGGCTGACCCTTCCACTCGCTGGGATTTAGGCAGCTTGTCAATATCACAAGCAAGAGAAAGGACAAACACAGGAAAATTGCAATGAAAGATCTGCTTATCTAGCTAAATGCACAAGCCCCACCACTGAGAGCAGAAAGGACAGAATGCAGAATAGCTCCTTGGAATAGCTGTGAAGCAACAGATACTTTTCAAATGCCGCTTGGCAGCACCACTGCTTTCTGGAACAAAGGGGGCTGCAGCCTCACTGACAACTCATGAAAAATGGTGTCTAAAAATGAGTTAATACGAAATGCATCATCACAAAAGGAATACATAAAACCTGAAACACAGGGCTCAGGTTCCACAGTAAGGGGCATGCTAGCAATTTCTAGAGAAGCGTTCATTTACAGTGTGTCAAAAGCTAATCCAGGTCAATTCACTACCTAAAAGTCAAGGTTTTGAGAAACGCCTGTTCTTTTCTTGCTAAGCGTGCTCCCTTCCCTGAAGCACAATCAATGCCAATCAAACCCTGCACATGAGCAGAGCTCTAGTGGAGAGATGCAGCCCATACAAATGAAAAATGCCACGAGCCCCCCTAGAAAGGCAGCCCTGACAAAGCCTACAGCACAGCTCTTCCATTAGAGCCTTTCATAAAACACAGCCAGAGTGTGAATATAGAGTGCTGGCTAGAAAGCCCTCCCGAGTCATAAATCGCATGGTACATGCGCAGCATAAGTGGAGTTTATTCATGACGGACAGTATTTCAACAGGGCTTGATAGATGGGTGAGGAAAAGGAGCCAGACTTCATGGAGGATGGAACTAGTTACACAAGAGATTCTTCATTAGTGAGAGAACCTTAATGATATGAAGCACAGCCAAGCAGAGTCAGACTGAAAGCTGGGGCTGTCCTGCTCTTCTCTGTCAATGAAGCAGACACCGTTACCTCTCTGCAGCTGCTGCCGCTTGCTGCCTGCTGGTACCAGGCAAGAAAGGCACAAGAAGTCAGTCCACGCATCACTACACAGGAACTCCACTGACAAGCAGTTCTGCTCTGAATTTACACCAGTGCCATTAGAAGGAGATGTTGGACAGCACTGCAATCAGACTGCTGCAGCTCAAGTGAGGCAATGGAAAAAAAGAGCTCTCATGATCCCCTGCATGGCAGGAGGCTAATTTCTTAGATCTACCTCACTAGGACACCACCAAACCAATTCCTGACTGTCCCTCCTACCCACAGAAGAATAAGTGGGAGACAAGCCAGTCTGCTCTTATTTAAGAATTGCTCCCAGCTGTAATGTGAGCTACTAAACTTGATTCCTCAAACACCTGTTATTCTTGGACAAGCTCATTTTGCACCATACGTCAGCAGCACAAAATGAAACTTTGATGCTACGCAGGAAGAGAGGGCAGCAAGCATGGCATGGT
>NW_009258951.1:520041-529545 GCF_000687185.1 Egretta garzetta
CCACGATACTGGATGCACCATCACTCAAGGACTGCCACCTGCTAGAGCAAGAACAATTACAAACATTGCTATAGCAGCATTCTCTGTCCCAGGAAGTGCCAGTGGCAATAGCTTATAAGGGAAAGGCCACATCATTTCCATTCTAAACTTGCTACACGAACTACCACCACGGCTTCAGACAGTTGGCTGAGGGCACAGATTCCCTTACAGAGACCGAGAGAAGTTGAACACCTCCCTCTTCTCACAACAAAGCCACATCACCACAGTCCGCAGTCTGCTACTGCTGAACAGGAGTAAAATACCCTGTTATGTGTCCACAGGAGCACTTTGCCATCTCATAACACGGACAGAGAGTCGATGCTGCCCTCTTCTGGCAAAAAGTGCATGAGAAATGTTACTGGAAAAACCATGAATATGAGATTTCAAGAACAGAAGTGGGAACTTTCAGAAACCAAAGCTGCCTGGAAAAGATTCAGTTTAATAATAATAATTTCTCCTTTCCTTCTCTTTCCCACGCACACAGGAGGGAGGGCCACACGGAACACCAGACGCCTACAGGCAGTTTAAATGAGACCTCTATTATTGCTAGTGACCCACACTCAAAATTGGCCACAACTGGAAGCTAGCTGTCTGCTAAAAACAGGATTGATCTCACTAAACTGTTTGACAGCACACTGATGAGAGGGTGATTATGTGGAAAGGACAAGCTAGCATAATGAAAGGATGTCATGAAAGGTACTTGCACCCTGGTTAAGGGCTAGATTAGAAAGCTCACTGCTCTATCAATGTCTTATTTATTTCACTTCTTTTTCCAGGTACACCTTTTCAAGTGTTAATTTAACCAATACAACCTAATCAGTGTATTGGTTTATAATATGCTTTAAAAAAAATTAAAAAAAAATTACATTATTCACCTCTAACTAATACCTATATATGCAATTTTTTGTCACTTTGTGGGAAATAAAAGTCACCCTGAATGGCCTGGTATGGTAAGCTGTAACAGGTTTATTTAAAAATACAGCTCTCCTCTCTGCGTACCATGATCTTCTAGTCTTGTTAAAGAGCCTCTGTCACCAAGGCCTGGAAGACTTAATATACGAGGTTTATTATGATTAGAAATCATTTGTACAGCACTGTAAATTCACACAGCACTTTCCCAAGACCATTTATAAGTCTAATGGCACTATAAATTCCCGTTAGCTTCCGCACTTTATTCCCCAGAATCTCTGTTTATTCAAATGATCTCATCCCCCCCACTGCACTCTTTCTTTGAATACATCAAGCCACAGTTCCACACTGGGCTGCCCATCTCCCAAGCGACAGGCTGGGTGGATTGCTAACAAAGCCCTAACACTTCAAAAAAAATCAGGCTTTACTATTAAAACCAAACGTCCCTAACAACAGCACGATAATGGCACAGATATTTGGCTTTCAAAGCGCACTGGCAACAATTGCTGCTGTTTGTATTACTGTTCACAGTGAACAGCCCCAACACACATGAGCACTTCTCTCAATTCTTGCAATCTGCATTAAATTGCTCAAGCACACATGCAACCAGCAGCAGGCCCTCCCCCTGCCACCACACGTACTTGATGCTATCGGTGTGCGTTTTATATTCCATGATGGTGTTGGGAGGTAGGTTGAGCACTCTTCGTAACGTATCGCGTATCCGGGCTGTTGTGGCCTGGTCGCTGGCTGTCTTGTTCCATATTGAGATAATATCCTCCTACAGAATAGCATGTGAGGGGTAAGCAGATGGTACTTTTTGTAGCCCTGCCAAGTGGAAGTACATGCCAGTTCTCAGAAGTGCTTACCTGGAATCGGACAGAGACGACTGCCCCACAGATTTCTTCCCCCACCATAAACTGTTCTCCCAACATTGCCAGAATGAGATTCTCCCAGCATCGTGACGCTAAGCCCTTTCGCAGACGGATAATCCATTTACCACCATTTTTGTTGGCATCATCCTAGGAAGAGGGGCAAGAAATCGATTTGTTTCCTTCTAGCTATTTTTCTGCTTCTCACAAGACAGCAGAGCCACAGACAGGAGCAGATATTGATTGGGTGGGGCAAGGGACAGAATGAAGGTATTTTCAAGCAAAAGCATTTCACTTCTCCCCCATACAAGCAGAGACAGAGGTATACCACTTACTTTGAATACTAAATATTTGAAACAATGACTTTCAGTGTTCCAGATGAAGCTCTATGCACTGAAGACTTGAGCTCTAGTGTTTTGATCTCACTAGCAAAGACTAATGCCAGCCCACCAATCTGCACACAGAACCAGAGACAAGGACCCTAAAACTATTCCTAAACCCAAGACTGATTCCCCCTTTGTCTAGCCCCCTGTATATGTACTTCTGCTTGTAAAACAGGAAAAATCCCTCATTGCAGAACATGGAAGGCAGAGAAAGAGTTTGCAAAGTGATATTTGAACGCAAGCAAAAAGTTGACAAAACTTTCCTTCCACATTTCCAGGAATGGGCTCACAAGTTGTGTTAACATAGAAAGGACCAATCCTTTCTCTGGGAACCACTGACATTATCACACATCATACAGCTGGATGTTTGTTCCAGACTGTGGTGACCCAGGGAAATCAGCAAAAATGAGGGGAGAGAATAAAGAAAACATTTATGCTAAGCACCCAGTATGTCACCTCGATATTGTGATTCCACATGTTGCACCTGAAAAAGAGCTGGAAACTGCTACAGACTCCCCTGCTTCACAGAACACACACCTATGTCAAACAGCAGCTCCTCCTCTGTACAGAAGAATGCTGTGGCATTCTCTTGTACAACACTGTAGGTGGGAAATTTTACAAGGTGAGAGGGGAAAAAATTCCATCCAAAGCCAAAAAGAGAGAGGTAGGAACAAGACAAAGAGGTGGCAGTTAGGAAGGGAAAGGGAAGACAGGTCTAGGTCAGAAACAGAGAAGAACAAAGGATAACTCAGATGAGACTGCACAACACAGGATATCTCTGGCCAGATCACCAGTAATCCCCTCTGCCAAGCTGGGACACACCTTAAAGATGCTAGGCAAGGCAGCCAACCCTTCTTAATGAAATAAAGTTAACTATTTTAGCCTTAAAGCTTCTTTAGGGCTCAGATAAAACTAAGTATTTGTGTGCTCTCAGAGACAGCAAGTGCTAAGAAAGCAATCCTGAGCAAACATGGAAGTACCAGCATAACAGCAGCGTTCACCAGAATCCCAGTTTTCAGGTATGAGCTAAAGCCTACACTGAAAGGGGAAGGTGTCAGCTCCAGTCAAGCCTCAAAGCATGACAGCAGCCACATGCAAGGTGAAGAATCCAAATCAACACAAGTTTGAGGAGTGTGGCATACTCCCAGGAGATGCAAACTACTCTCTGATTAAGCATCCTGGTTTTCCAAGTTGTGAACATCACACACTAAGAACTAAGCCATCTAGGCTTCAGCCTTTAAGCAGGGAGTTGGGTTTAACACCTCAAACTTTCCACAATGCCTAATGGGGCTCAGAGGAGAAAATGGTATTGCTCAAAATATTTCAAAGGTGGTTTAAGCAGGTGCAAGGCTAGAAAGAGAGCAGCGATTGGGAGGCAGATGCTGTACTGTGTGTTTTATGGTTATTGTTAGTTTTCTCTCAGGTTAAACAAGCTTCAGTTCAGTCAAGCATTTGATTTCCCTTTACCAGAATAATAATGATCTGCAACCCAGTAAATCACCGGGGAACATTATGCTTAGGGCTTCTGACTTTACCCAGAAAAGGCACAGATGGATCCAGAAAAAGATCAGAGCTACATGCACGCATATATGTCCCTACAAGAATGACAGTAGGTAAAGAAGTTTGGAAGAGAAATGAGCATAAACAAAGCCCTACAAAGCAAGCAGCAAAGGGAAGACCAGCAGCAAGATCCCAGGTTCTCTTCTATAAATAAAAGAAAGGAGTGGGGCCAGAGGTAAAAAAAGGCAAAGAATCTCTCCAGCCCCACCTTAAAATGGCTACAGGGAAATGCTTGATAGAAATTCTGGTATAATTAACTTGTGGACACTCTGGTTGACACATTATCAGAGCAGCTAGCTCACCAGGAGTCCAAAAAGGGTTAAATATTTTATATAAATTGTATTTGCAGTAACTGGCTATAAAACACCTTGCTTAAAATAATTGCCAACTAGGGTCACATAAATTTCTCAGGACCAAGCAGCATAATTAGGTACTTCAGAGCAACACATAAAATCCTCATATTGCGAATGGTATCGGTCATTGCTGGAAGCAGGCCAGGAACTAGAAGAATGATTTGCTGGGCAAAGATTTTTTTTTTCTTTTTTTAATAGATTTGGATAGGAATGAACAGATGCAAACTAAGTGCCCTGGAACAAAAAAAGCAAATGAAAGGCTAAGTCTTCTTTCCATCTCATATAGCTGTGGGCTTTTAATCATATGCACCTCTTCCTTCCTTGTCTGAAAAAGGAGGGTTGGTTTCTTACAAGCTTTGTTGAATTGCACTTAGAGAGGTCCAGCTCTTCTAGAGAAAAGCCCTCCACTGCTGCCACTGGATAAAGCTATAAAGGGCAAGTGTCTGTATCAGGAGACACAGAGCTTAGCTGGGGTCCCCCCTTCGTTGAGCTCCAGGCAACATTTCCCAGAGATCCTCTGGACCCACAGGCAAAGGCAGTTCTGCAACCTTTGGGGGAGCACAGCTAGCAGCTCTCTGCATCTTCCTTCTCCTCTGCCAGCGGGTCACAGGCCTGCTAGGTTACATGGGACAGGGTTCTGAGGACAGGTTTACAGAAAACCCAGAAGAAAGGTCTGCACCCAAGAGAAGCCTGGAGTGCCATTTAATGACAAGAGTCACTGTAGAAGGTTCTTTCCAGAATACTCTGGGAAAATACCAAGGCAGAAATGAGAGCTCCAACTCACCTCCCACATGGGTTTGATCCCTTCTTTAAAAAGATGGAAGTCACTATGGCCTGTCAGGTCCCCAGGACGTACCATGTGACTGTAAAACCGCCAGAACTGCTCCACCTGCAATGACACGAACCACACAGTAAGGCTGCTCAAACTGTTCACAGCCAAGATTCCTACAGAAACAGGCTTCCCTTTCTACACCAGCTGGCCAGAGCCACCTTCCCCTCTTCTATTCTACTTTCTTGTCAAAAGGGTGTTGATTAGGATACCCAGAAGGCAGAAGTAGGATCAGAGCTTGGTTGCCTGTTTGTGACTGGCTCCATTACCAGATGAACACTTGAAATATTCAATAAGTGCCCCCAGAGTTACTTGGTGTTTGTGTAAAGAAATCTGTGGCAAGATAACTGCTGCTCTGGAGAGCAGTTCCAAACGTATCTTGTAAATCCTACTGCCCAAACTTTCAATTCATTATTATGTGTCAAGTGTACCAGCTACAACCAAGCTTCTCTACACTACACCCATTAGCCCTGCATTAACCACTGCTCTCTGCAATTGTGGAGACTGCAGGAGCCTCCAAATGAGACTTTTTTTGTATTTAACTTTACTGTATCCAGGTTTTAAGACAAAAGACACATTCTGATGCTAGTTTAAGATCTTAAGGCACCATTCAGAGCTTTTATTTAAATACCCGTTATCTCCTTTAACAATCTGCCATGGTACACTTTGACCATTTCGCCTTGATCAGTTTCCATTCTGGCACCCCTGTGCCTACTTCAGACAGTCTGGTCAAAAGGCAAGGGAATTATCTTTTCTAATTCTTAAAAATAACATATTTATCCTTTGAGATTCTCTGGATGAGAAATTATTTTAGAGAGGCTGGATCTTTAAAACAAAACAAGGCACTGGAAGAGATAATACTCATCACTACATTTTAAGAGGACTCTACTCAGTGAGACAATAGCTATTAAGCAGATCAGCAATGAAGCTGGAAGGGTTAGACACCATCCCAAGTACTTTATCAGAGACCTGGAATTCTGCTCCAATCTCTGACCTCTGCCATCCAAGAAGGAATTTGCTTTTATTGCCAATAAAATTATGAACCAAGGCTGAGGTGGGGTCAGAAGCAATCCATTTTTGTCAGACACATCCAAATGCAGTGTGGAAATTAAGTTCTTACACCAAGTGAATATGCCCTCTAGTGGTTAGCATTTAAAAGCTTTTAGAGCTTTCTACTCAAAAGCAAAGAACAAATCTGAACCCAGATTTAGGCTCAGACAATTCTTTCTGAAGCTTGTTCCTCCTCCTTAAACAGAATTTGGACCCAGCACATTATCAGATCTGCTGGCCAATCTCACTGCATTGTAACTGAACTCTAGCACTTCCAACCCACAGCAGCAACCACAAAGTCTTTGCAGCAAAGAACAGACAACAGAATATGTGAAGTTTTTCCTCTAAGGAGCTAAAAATCACCATTAAGTCTACACTGATTTAACAGACTGAAAAACAATTGCCAGATCACCAGGCAGCAGCCACATTTTTCATTCACTGAACTAAAAGTACTTGCTCACACAGGGGAACAGGAGCAGTAACTACCCATGATGACAGGCTTAGAGCCATTCTTCCCACTCTTATCCTGCGTCGATGCAGTAACACAAGCCAGCTGCTTGGACAGGCTTATTTTTGCAGCCTCCAACAAACTCATCACATTACAGAAGACAGAGATGTACTGGCAGGCAAAATTAAAGTCTGCAAGGGACCCTGGAAAACCTGGACAAAATACTAGATTTAAAAAAAAAATAAAAAAGATGCAGCCAACAGACTTCCCAGCCTTGAGAACAGTATTGTATCTGGTGCCTCCACAACGGTGACACGTTTTGCTTATGTACCCTGGGATCTTAATGATGGTTTTACACTGCTGGTACCATGCAACTGCATGACCCTGCCTTTCCAGGATACACTGAATTTATTCCAGTAATAAACAACTACAAAGTGTGGAAGGGGAAAGGGATAGCAGTTTGCCTTTTATTGAACTTCACTGCAACACCAAACTGCACCTCAGTCATCACTTCCAGGCAGGCAAGAGACAACAGGCCACCAGCTGCCTGTCATATAGCATGGCAGATGCTTGTTCCAAACACAGTCTTTGCGGTGGAAATACAGGCAGGGGGGCTGTACAGTCTTTCCTTCACACCTACATTGCATCCAGAAAAGCTGTTCCTTTCTTCTCTTGCTTACCTGTCAAGTTCTGCTCCAGCTAGCAGATCTAAACTACATGGGAGTTCTCTTCATTGACTATTATTATTCCAGCCACCACCATTATTGCAGGCACAGCTGTCTAGTGCAAGGCAGAGAACTGCTTAACACTTCACGTGCTGTAGGTAATTCAAGAACTCATATGTAATCCATGGCAAATCACTCGCTCTCCTCTGTTCCTGACAGCCAGAGCACAGCCTGCACATGGCATGCACCTCGCACACAGGGAGTAAGCCAGCCACGATGACCACGCCATGCCCAAGCGAGACAAGGACAACAGGGATATACTCACGGAGGCAAAGGTGCCAATCTGTTTGATATTCTGTTCATAACTCTGCGAGCTGGTAGGCCTCCCGGGTGTTCGTCTGGAGTACCAGAAGGTGTAATTATACTGCAAGGGGTGCTCAGCTGGCCCTGGGACAACAGCCTGTGGGACAGAAAAGCTTGCTTACCCCTTACCCTCCTCTAAAGGGGGAATTGGAAAAATTACATCCACAGCATCAGAAGTCCACATGTTCCTGCCCTCACAGACTACAAACCAAACAACTGATCCTCATTTTTACAGAAAAATACTATCTCTGTTAATTGTCTGAAATGGACTATTAGACTAACAGCAGCCGACTACTTCAAAGAATATAACAAATTTGCAGTGTGGGGATAGCTAAGGAAATAATAAGCTCAGGAGACCGTCACAAAAAAAGCAACCCTCATAACTATCAGAGGCAGTATTACTAAGTTTTCCTTTAGTCCTTAATTGTTCCTATCTCAAAGGAAAAAAGACAGACAAAATTAAAAGGGCAATGCAAGAGTTTTAACTTTTTCAAATTAAAAAAAAAAAGACACTCTTCTCCTCTGGGAAGAACAAAACCCATTTATACTAAACCATGATTCAAAAGCAATTATAACTCTTTGGTGTCACCAACTCCCTTAAGCAACCAACACCCTAACTCCGGGAGGATGAGTCTGTCTTAAAACTCGTTATGTCAGCTTTAGCAGAACCCATGGCTAGCAGTGGGCAGTGATCATTTTCACTTTCCAAAACATCCATTTCTGATTAAAAAGACTTCTAACAAGCATAAAAGAGGTTAAAAAGAACACATTACCCAAGAATCAAAACTGACATGAAAAAGAAAACCAAACAGCAAAAAGCCCTTATCTTGTATTACTTGCTATTGTTACAGGAGTAACCGGGGATTAAATCTCTATTCTCCTCTTGTCTATGGTAAGTTTATAAGGATTGCATTATTTTAGACAGAATAGTTTTCCTAAGCACAAGATTAAAAAACCTCAAAACATGGATACACACATTCTTAACTAGGCTTCACTACACTCACAGAGACCCATCTTAAGAGTTATTTCATCACTTGCACAAACACAGCTTGGTAAGCCAAGTGCAAGCCACTACTCCCCCATCAGTCAGTCCTTTCCCTATACCCTCTTCCACAAAAGTTCTTGGGGGAAAATAAAACTTTTTCATTTCTATTCAAAAGCCTGGCAGAGCACTAGCTGCATTTGTGAAGGGAGCATTCAATCCTCAGATTACACACCTCCAAAAGCTACGTCAAATTATCCAAATCATAACATAGCACCTCTGTCTTCAATGTAACAGTAACAGCGCATTAAGCAACCACAGCCCACCAAGACCTAAGTTCCTTATCCCTGAACCGAGGACCGACTCTCTAGCACTCCCACATTATGCCCGAGTGATGGAATGCAGATGCCAGCACCATACCTTCCTCTTGGTAGTACTCTGTGGTTTCTCTCGATCATTCTTTTCCTTCTCACTGTCTTTCTGTGTGTTATTCTCCTCATTCTGGTCATGGTCTCCACTATCATCATCTTTCAATCTGATAAAGAAAAAGAACAACAAAAGCGAGTCTTACATCTCGCAGCTGAGAAGTTTCATACCATGCCCCAGTAGTCCCTGCGTCTAAGCTCCTCCATGGTACAAGGGCCATCGGCGTTTGGAAATCTACGCGTGACAACCCACACAGAAAAAACTACCACTACTCTGCACGCCCAGAGCCCATCACATGCATCTCAGGCACACACTTTTAAGCAGAAGCAAGCAACAAAATGCCTTTTTAGAACAAACTCAAGCAGTTCTTACTAGATACTGATCTGCCACAGAAAACCCAGTTACTCGTTAGGGTCCCTAACTACTGAGGAGGCGAACGAGGAGACCCGCTGCTGCAACTTGGCTGACTCTCTCCCGCCCAGCTCCCCACGCCCCTAAGCACAGCCGAGGCAGCCCCTCAGCCACGCAGACACCACCCCAGCGCCCTGCACCCCGCAGGTCTCTCCACCCGCCCCATTCCCTGCGAAGTGCCGGTAGAAGGTGAGCGAGAAGCGGGGCCAAAAGGCGG
>NW_009258951.1:529688-531425 GCF_000687185.1 Egretta garzetta
CGCCGACTCACGCGTCGAATTTGTTGTTCATCGTCGCTCGCTGCCGCCACCTCCGTCCACCTCAGCGACTTCCGCTCCGCCGAGTCCGCTCTCTAAAGCCTCCCGCCGCTTCCGGCGCCATAAGCACGGAGCATGACGGAAGGGCCTAAGGGGACAGGGAAAAAGAGCGCTCCCGGCCGCCATCTTGAGTGTGGGCTCTGGCGGGGCAGCCGCCATCTTGAGTGTGACGGCCGGGCGAAGCCACCATGTTGGGTGCGACGACGTGGGCGTGACACAGGCACAGCGGGTTCGAGTACCTTGCCATTTTATTCATAGCGTTCATTTCTCTCTGGTAGATACAGTTTCAAGAGTCAGTCACACTTTAAAGAGTCTACCCAGCTTCTCTCCTGTGGTGACAGGCAAGCCCCCGCCTGGCCGCTGGCCCCCATCCGTTCCTTTCCCCTCAGCGTATAGTGAGGGATGGCGCAGGTCTCCTACCGCTAGGGGCATGATCGTCACACAGGCCCGTCATCAGCGTCCTTCACTCCATCCTGTGAGCGGATCTGTCCAGATGTACAATTCATTGCTGTGGCTGCTGACACTGTTTCTCTAGCCTGCCCTACCTGAGGCACGAATGGGGCCCAGGGAAGAGAAGAGGACAGGAAAAATATATGGTGTATACCAGTGCAGAGCCTGCAATGCCTGGAGTGCCAATAGATGGTAACAGATTTTACAGAGAGCAGGGAAGATAGCCCCTCCCCCAGCGTCTCCTCACACTTCATGAACCCATTCCCGGGATACCCTGTGAGCGCAGAATCTTCTCAGAGTATTTTGCAAACCTCTGACCAATAATTTCTGCTATCTGGCAGAATTAGTAAATGGATTTGTGATTGATGTGGTTTCTGTTTCTCCACCAGCTGGTGATGTGGAGAGATTCGGAGAAAAATCCATAGCATGTAGGTCAGGAATATGAAAAAAGGGTATTCAACATACACAAGGTGCTACACATCCTCTGTTACTATAGTGTCCGAGTGTATTGCAAAGCAATACAAAACACAGTAATGTGGGGCTGGTATTCCTATTTTACTATTTGGAAGCAAAGGCAATGGGTGTCTTGACAACATCCCTGAATTCATAGAAGCATGGCGGAACAGGGAAAAGGGATCTCCCAAGACCTAGGCTAAATATCCACTGGAACTCCCATCCTGTTGTTTTATGGGCTCAAACCTGTGTTCACAGTCTTAGAAGACATAGAAAATTGTTTAGAAATAAATACTAGCAGAAACAGTTGAAAAACTCAAAGAATTTCCTAGTTGGTTGCAGTTACACATAATGGGATCTTTGTGCCCCGAAGACCAGCAGTTTACAAAGATATTTCAGAAAGAATGTGTTATACAAATTGCTATGGAGACTGTTCATAGATAAACCTAATGTGCTGCTTCCTTTGCTGGCCTCTCCGCTAATATCGATATTAGTAAAAGATTTCTAATACCTTCCAGGAGCCAATTTTTAATTAGCAAACAGGTTTGCTTCCCCTGCCTTCTAAAGGAGCTTTAATCAGCTCTCGTTTTCCCACAGGACAATCTACCTTACTACCGTAATTGCAGTTCATTTCATTGAGAATTTCACACACTAGCTAGTCTTAGCTTCTTTTCCTCAAGCAACTGAAGTTGCAGCAGGTCACCAAAATCACCACCTCCATTTTTTTTGCTACCTAGACCTTATTATGGGAATGAATAAAGATACTTGTGGCAGGGG
>NW_009258951.1:531524-568179 GCF_000687185.1 Egretta garzetta
CCTTGGAAAGAGTCACGGTAGGACAGCTGTGTGCAATACTGAGGATTGCTCTCACCTGCAGAAAACAGCAATAAAGGCTTCTCTGTTCACAAAGTTTCCATCCTTGTTTGGGAAACAATTAGGTTTAAACTGCCAAAGACTCTACCACTGCTCTTAATTATACAGGACAGAATTAATGTATCCTACTGAAAGACAAAAGGAACATATAAGGATCTTTTTTACAGAGTCAAAACCTAATGACTTAAATTGCCAAGGTACCAACTGCTCTCTTAAAATTGCCCAATGCAAGTGCCAACTAATTATTATTGGAGTGAGAATCAGGGTCACACTGTGCTATCTCTGACAAAATAGCTAATTTCAAAATTAATAGGCACTCTTAAATATTGATTTTTAGAGCACCAGAGGACACAGTAATTACAGTAATCAAAAACTTGGAGGAAGAAAAAACCCACCACTGAACTGAAGGCTTCATATTGACCCAAGACCCCTGACTTTGGTCTTGATTTTCTCCCCCAAAGCCACACAAGTCTTATCCTTTGGGAAGACCTCCCACGGGAGGTTAGATATGATCTAAAGCATTCTGCTGATACAATAAATCGCGTATACAGGCACTGTTTTTCCAGAATTTCTGTGGGTTTTATATTTAGCTTGTACCAGTTTAAAAGAAGCTGAGGTTCATTATACTTGTACCTTTATACTGGTCTAACTCTTGAAATCCTGTGCAGAAAAATGCTAAAAGTAACATCTGTGCAAAAGGAGAGGGAAACTGAGCACGGTTTTATTCATATTACAAGATGTAGATAATGCCCAGCATCCTATTCACAGGGAAGAGTTCCTCACAAGTTGTTCAAACTCACCTTTGGCTTTGCAGCTTGGGACAAAGTACAAACAAAATATGTGGTGTTTAAGTTGGTGAGAGGGATCTATTGCCTGGCTTTGCTTTGTCTAAGGGTTGTCCCCAAAGCTTAGTGACATTAACATAACTTAGTAAAGGGAAGCCTTGCAGTGTGGTATCCTGGATGGACTTGCACGTAAACCCTACTGCACTTATGCTGCTGTAGTGCATAATCTGACGTAGAACTGCATTTGTGTATGGCGGGATTGTTCGGTCCTTATATTCAATTCCATGTGATGGACAAATGACAGCATCCAACTCTTCTCGGACTTGTTCTGCAGAATAAAAGGACTAATAATAAGTATTCAAGAAGGCAGTTGATATGTAGACTCTATGCAAAAACTCGAA
Organism: Egretta garzetta; assembly: GCF_000687185.1. Taxonomy (NCBI): domain Eukaryota; kingdom Metazoa; phylum Chordata; class Aves; order Pelecaniformes; family Ardeidae; genus Egretta; species Egretta garzetta. The sequence continues at coordinate 532,768 of NW_009258951.1, forward strand.
ATTCCCAAGACACCTTACCCTGCAGGACTAGGGCAGCTGAGTCAACTGCATTTTGCCTATTACCCTGTCATGAGCAAGGACAGTGACATGTATAAGCGCAGATACATGCATTTCTCACCTTGTACTTCCAGATATACCATCATGGAGAGCCCAGAATAAAGTAGTAGTGGTGGTGTCTGAGCCTGCTATGAGGAGATCTGTGATCACTTGCACCATGTTGGTTTCACTGAATGTAGAGATTGTGTCATCCTTTGCCTGCAGATGAGAGACAGATGATGAGATTTAAGACTGTTTTAATAGCATACCAAATTTCCAGCAAGAGAGCTTCATTCATCACAGAGTCCATACTGAGTTGATGAAGCTGATAAGACAGCAGCCATGTAGCTCTGTTTAAAAAAAATCTTGCTGACTGAGGAAGACAGCATACAATAACCTTGCTTTCAGTCTGGGGTGGAACAATGGTACTCTTTCTGTGGTGACTCCCAAAGAACATCCTCAGTACCTTCATAAAGCACATTGCTTTTGAGGTTGAATTCAAAGAAACAAATAGCTCAGCAATCTCACAGGAAGAGAAGAAAGTAGGAATGCAGCTGGAGATATCTTAACTACAAGCATTTTAAATATGTTGTAGCTGCACAAGAGACAATTACTTGTTACCTTTAACGTTTGAGCTAGGTATGCATAATGAAGTTCCATGGCTCTGCAGGCAACCAGCTCTCCTGGTGGCTCCTGATCTCATCATTAATAAGTGTTCATAGGTCCTCCAGGTGTGTTAGTGTCACCAGCAATCTCATTAACACAGTTGCTTAAGTGCCTCAACAGTGATGAAAAAGTGTCGTAGAGCTGCATGTGGAAATACAAGCACAAGGAACACCGTGACATCTTGGCTTCATAGTGTATTTAAAGCCTGAACATTCACAGCTGAACCGTGCCTAACCATAGCAATGATCCAGACGTATTGCTTGTCTGACTATAGGAAATGAATGACCACTTAAGTTTTAAAAATTTATCTTGGAGAGAAAAAGTGTGTGAAGGATGACCATTACCGTACAGTTACTTTCCAGATTGCCTGCTCTCCACTAGTAACTTCCAGATTTAGAGGATTTAAAATGCCCTTGAGTACAGTTTTTCTTATGCTTTCTAAGTGAAGCCTTTCCCAAATGACCTGTTCCCTCCTAAGTTTTAATTCAACTCTCGGCTGTAGTTCTCAAAGCCACAACCATGTTAGCTTGTCCTGTTTTTTCTGGATGGTCATTGCAGCCCAATCTACCACAGGCAATCAGTGCCACAGAACCCTTTGAGGCACAAGCGAAGAGAAAATCCTGATTCTGGCCCCAGGGCAAACTTGATGCTGAATAATACCAATGTAAAGTCTGATCAGACTTTCTAAAGAGAGCGATTATAGGAGATTCAATGGGCCTGTAGATAAAGCAAGCCAGGAATGGTTGCAGAGGGATCATTATTGAGAAAGAAGGGGACAGAAGTGAGTGCTGGTTTTAGCAGAGTTCAGTGTTTACTCAAGAGCTCTTCTTCCTCTTTGTGCATTGGCAAAGAGTGACCATTTCATGCCACGGCTCACCGAGGGGTTTGATACAGTTAGAGGGAACAGGTCAGCCCTTGCTCACCAGAAGCCAGGAGATGCCATGGAATTCTGCTGTGGCCTGGCAGCCTCTGAGCAGCCTCTGGCACACGGCAGCCTCTGTAAAGAAGCAATGTCAAGAAAGCGTATCAGCAATCAGGTTGTTGATGGAAGAAGGGAGTACGATGGAGAGATCTGTGCCTACAAACAGAGAAAGCTGCATCATTAACTTATTTTATAGGCTGTGATCCTTTGTTATACTGAGCTCCCATCCAGCCTGCTCTTGATTAGCATGGGATTACACAAATAGCTGAGCCTGCAGGAGTCTAACCGCGAGATCATTCTTCAAGCACCTTTGTAATGAGTGAGGGAAAGATTCCATCCTGTAGAAAAGTGCATAATCAGCACAATCTAGGAGTCTCTCATTTGTCACTTCGTCCCATAAAGGGTTAGCATGAAAGCAATGAGTCAGGTGTGATGTTCCAGCCAAGTGAAAAATGAATTGTGAAAGCATCAGCTGTGTAAAACTCCCATCGAACCTGCTGCAGAAATTGCAACTTCCAGTAGAAAAAGCAGGGTTGGACATAAGGAGAACAAGCCCATGTCATGACCACATACAGATCTATATTGCACCTCTTTCTCTGGCAAAGACCTCAACCAGGCAGCAAGCTTCCTCCTGGAGCAGGCTTCCAGGCCTTTCTTCCCTAGTCCCAGATTCCTCAGAGCCATCAGGCTGAACCGTCTCTGCTGCCTCCAGGTGTGCCCGTTGGCAAAGATGATTCCTGCAACAAAATGGAGAAGGACAGGGCAGAAGTATGGGACTGGCGTCTCCAAAAACAGGCCCACTGAAATTGTAGTGGTTCCAAGATTTACCACTGTGAGTTTGGAAGGATGCCTGGCATTATTTATATGGGAAAACAAAGGGGTTTATGCTGGTTTTTTCACATCTACTTGATCCCTTTTGTGGGAAATAAGTTCCATGCCTGTCTTTCCTTTTCTGCTCCTTTACCTAGAACCCTGCACTCAACACATGCTGGGTCCTACTGGCTGACATTTTTACAATTTTACACCTTTTACCATAAAGGCTTCTTGAGATAGCTTGGTAACATGCCCGGTAACAACGAATTGCCCAGCTATACAACTATATAAATGGGAAACTGATCAGTTTTGTTTGCTGAATCTGCATTTGGGACCCACCATTTGAGCAGGATATGCAGCAGTGGTTCTACAGCATTCATCTTGCTGCCAAGAGCAGCTCATCTTGAAAAGAGGCGTTAAGAGCAGATGCAGTCATTGTACCAACCCCCATTCTCTGAACAGCTTGTTCCGCTAAAAATATTTCGGTACACAAAACAACAGAAAGTACCACAGGGGCCTCCCATGATATCCCTGTAAAAAGGATGCCACGGGTCTCACAAAATTCTTCTGCATGCCCAATCAAGGTGTCCTTCACTGCTTGAATTCCATCTAGCAAAATCACTGGTGTTTTTCCTAGCCAGAGTGTGTGTATTTCCATACATTCTGGCCACCTGGAGAGACAGTAAGATACATGGTGATATAAAGATATGAGATGTTTACCGAGAGGCCCTCCCACAGCTTAGTGGCACTCTTAGGCCAGAGCTCAAAGACCATTTCTATTATGTAAGGGCTATTTTGCATCCCTTGGCATTGCCCAGGAAAGGGACGGGAGAAATTTTATTCTGCTGTCAGGAAATAAGAGAGGTCGGAATCACGTTTCACTATTAAAATTTCTAAAGGCTTACCCTGCTATTAATGCATTGAATTATTATTTATGGCTATTATTATTCGTGTTTCCACAGTTTATAAAGCCATCAGTGTAACAACCGTGTCATGTTACCCAGGAATATTTCAATGGGATTTCTTCCATTTACACTGCCCCACCAGAGGTAATTGATGGACACTGCAAAATCATAAATATTGCTTTTATTATCTTTCCATGTTTGTTTGTTTTCCAATCATACAGCCTTTTCAATGTATCAGTTCACAAGGGACATGCTTCATCATTAAAGTAGAAATTATAGTTGTAATTAACACGTGCGGCCATGAGATGGTAATGTTTGCTCACCGTTGTACAGAGCGTTGTGCTCGCAAATTCTAGCACAGTGAGGCAGTTAAGCCAAACTTCTCAAACAGGCATTGACCTGGGGTATCTCATTTGAGATGTGTTGAGTATCGTCAGCTGCCTGGGAAGTACCTGGCTCCTACAGATCCTACTGATTGCCACCAGATTTTGGGTTCTCATAGTTCTGCAAACCAAGTCTCTCGTACCCATAAATAGAGACCAGTTTTGAACTCTTTGACCCTGGGCAATTGAGAAGACCTAATTGCGCAGAGGGAGGGAAGACGAGATAGTCTTACCTTGCTCAAAGATTCAGGATTTCAGATAGGAGCAACATCAGCTAGTCTGTGACTGTATGGGGTAGGAGGCAAGGATTTCTGAACATTTGTCTCAGGGATTTTGAAGTATGAAGCAGAGGGACGAATAAAGATCATGCCAGCACACATTTTTGTGTAACACCAAACTATATGGTGTTACATATATTTGTGTATGTAAAAACCAAACCGTATGTAACTATAAATATATATTTATGTAACTATATATAATGTGTGACCTATTTCTGAGCAATTGCATCACTTTGGTAATAGGTGATAGGCACTTGAAAGACGAAAAGGCATATCTCTGCTCTAGGGATTTTCCGGGAAGTGGTGAAAACACGCCATTTGTAAAGCTCTTAGGAGTTTGACTAAGCACAGTTTCCACCTGTCCTGGCTTCTGCAGTTTGCTCTCAGGAATCTCCTGGTCACGTAGCGTTGCTGAACTCGTGCATGTTGCTCAGCAACATCTGTAAACAGGACTCCTTCTCTCTGGAGGTGGGGGCAGGCCTCCTCCCCTGCAATTGTTGGAAACAAAGAGGTAGCCAGGGATTCTGAAATATGCTGACCATACTGAAAGCGCATGCAAATACAACCAGGCACCTGTGAGCAAAGGCTGTTTTCTGTAGGGGACAGTAATGTGAAAAATGGTTCTCACAGCAGTTTGACGTCCAGTTTCTTGCCTCAATAGCCCAAGTAAGGTGAAGAGGGAAGAAAAAACGAGGGCTTGAATCCCTGAATTGGGTTCTATCTGGTACCCAAAGGAACTGCAGAGCCTGTGTTTCCTTCCGTACAAACAGGAAAATAGGGAGCCTTCATGACACATCTTGTCTCACGCGCCTCCCAGGCTTAGTGATTCTCCATTTTACCAATATTTTTGCATTTCCTAGGGGAGCCAGAGGTGGGGTCATGCTACGAATCCTGATCAACATTCCTTCCTGGATCATCCTCCATGAATGAGCCATGGAGAAAGGAAAAGGGTCCTGTGGGTCTTGTTTGGCAGATGCAGCATGTAAACCACATTAAGGATTGTCGGCAATATTAGTAATATATTCCTTCTGTGCCTCTCTACTCTCCAAGAAAAAAAGCCAGGAAGCCAGTGTGTTTATACTCTACCATACCAAATAGTACATAAAACGTCATCTAGCTGCAGTTATGCAGTTATGCAGCATACAATTATGACCACATTGCTTAGAAGATTCTGTCTTAAAACACATCGGTCAGGGCATATTTGAGCAATAATGTCTGCTGTGCTGCAGAAATTTGCTTGTGACAATTCACGACATTCTCTTCAGCGTGGAACATGTTGTTAAAATGGGTGAGGACAGGATGGGTGGTAAAAGAAGGTGTGTCTGATGTACCCATTAGCAGAGTTTAAATCTCTGTAGGAAGGACTAATAGAAAAATGCTTGGCCTTCGCATTGCTGCAAGATTTCATTTTTTATACAGACAAGTGGAGAAAATGAGCTTGTGAAAGGTGGACAAACACCATTCTCTGGCCTTGCTTTGCGGCTGGTAGTTGTACAGTTTCTGGAGTTATAATATGCAAACATGCAAATACAAAGTCTCATGCTGTTTTGTCTCCTGGTTTCTGAAGGAAAAAAGCAGCCCATGTGATCTCCTCATGAAGGTGGACAGGAAATACCAAGTGCAATAGCACAAAGAAATTATCCTACTGTTTTTATATATATTTAACAGGAGAGAGAAGGAGATATTCCTCCGGAACAAAGCCTGTGAGGCTCATAGGTCAGTGAAGAGCTTTCATTCCTCCTATTTAGTCATGGCTTTTTTTTTCTAACTTGTGATCTCTGGCAGCTGATCCAGCTCCAACAGATTGTAATTCTGCAGGATATCTTCCCTTTGGAGAGGTCCCAGTGACTGAAGTTGGAGCTGAGTGGAGACCCCTAGCTAAAAACCCCAAATAAGCTACAGTATGAGCTGTGCCTCTTTCTGGAAAGTCACAGCAAATAGAAAGGCTGAGATCACCTTGCCGTAGAAACTGCTTGGAAATACTCTTTTCCTCTCTGTCCCTAGGTCCAGAACTGCAACCTTGTGCTGTCCCGTGCGTGTTTGCCGTCCCACTCTGCCATCAATCCTCACTCCAGCTGTCACACGAAACCGGAAGCTGCAGAGGAGCTGGGGATGATTTGTAAAAGTGATGGACATTTAGTATGATACGTGTTGTTCCCTGTTGTAGAAGATGGCTTTCCTTGTTTATATGACAATCTCTGAGTCCTCTCTCAGCGTAATATCTATAGGAGGAGCAACAGTTTTGACCTCATGGTATTTCTCAATACGTTTGAAATCAATGGCCATGGAACATTTTTTGGGAAAAAAGACCCCTGGACATTGCTACTGTAATTCAAAAGCAAGTAACGTAATAATTGCAACAATAAATAAAAATTTGGTCAATATTTTTTTATTTTGCTTGTTTAAGTTTGGGGATGTGTCCATGTACTGCAGGTATTTCATGTGCAATCAACTGAGATGCTTGTGTCTAAAGGGCTGTGTTTTCTTTGCCTGCATCAGCTGCTAATCTCTTGCACATCAATTTTTCATCAATGGCTGCCACCCAAGTTGCCCTTTGATCCATATGCTATTGTCAAATGCTGAGAGCTGTTGAGTGTGCCTGCCATCTTTCTTGAAAGTCATTCTAGAAGAGTTGCTATTGATGCTGGAAGTTATTTCCTGAAGGCAAGCGCTGAATGGCAAAACCATAAGCAGCATTGTCCGAGGGCTTTCTTCCATAGGAGATTCGGATAAACGCCGAGGGGTATTAATTAGCCAAGTCCCTTTCTTGGGGCTCTTGGCAGAAAAGAAATAAAGAACTTGCACAGAGGCAGATGCTGAGAGAGGGGGCCGATGAACAGGGCTCACTGGGGCACAGTCCTGCTGTGAGTTCATCTGTGAAGAGAATTTCTTGCCACACACAGTGTGCAACCCTTGATCCCCCATTCCCTTCGTATTAGCACCTCGCAGTGCGAGTCCCTATCATTCAGCTCTCCTTGGAGCAAGAAGAAGAATGCTTCCCTGAACAGGGAAGAAAGGCATGAGTCAGACTTCTGGCGGCTGCACTTTGTTCGTGGCTAATTGTCACATTGCTACTTCAGCGAAACAGATGTCCTCTGTTAGCAGCTTAATGCACTTAGTGCCATACTTCAAAAGGTCGCTGTCCCTGCCACCAGCCTGGAGATTTAGGAGTGTGTGATGGAGGGTTATTAAGCTTCTGTGCTCCTGCTTGATTTTCTTTCTCTTAAGATCTATAAAATCAAATACAGAAATGTCACCTAAATCTTTCTCCAAAGTGTTTTTGGAGGCTTATTTAGGTTGCTAAGTCAACCTCTCAAGCCTGAAATATTATAGAAAACAGCCCTGCTTTAAAAAAGCCTTTGAGGAATGACTGTGTAATTACATGCTCTGAACTGCCAGCCACAAATTCAGATTTGGTCGGAGGCTGTGTTATCTTCTCGTGGTTACGACCCACCATGGACCTCTGTAACGCCCATGTGGCTGCTGCTATCTCAGTCTTCCTTTGGCTTCTACCTCCTGTTGCTTGACTTCTGTTTGCCACACCCTATTTGAAGACTTTAGGGACCTGTAATACCTGACTGTAAAGGATTTACAAGGGGTTGGTGTAGCTCCACTTATACTTATCTGGGATACTGCATTGCTACAAGTAGTAATTGTAATACGTTATTGAGATATGCCGATTCTGCCTTTCGTATTTTGCATTTAAATTCCTAGCATGTAGATTTAGGGGTATTAATACTTGGTTGATTAGCAAGTCTGCTCCGTTAAACATTTTAAATATAAATAATCCTGTAGTGCTGTGTAATTTGTTGCCTTCACGCATGGTAATATATATCTTTGCCTTGACAGAACTAAAACGTAGTTAATACAGATAAAGCACCCTGAGATACTTGATGGAGTGTGAACCAAAGATGGGAATTATTGATTGTTTTTAGTGTTGCATAAAGCAAATTGGTGTTACAGGTCACTGCTTATATCTTGAGGTGTTTTTTTAAATGCTGGTTTAGAAGAATACGCATTGTAAACTGGATGCCCTCATTTGGAACATATGAACCGTTTAAAGACCAAGACAGGGTGGGGGTTGTACTGGTCTTGCAGTCTTTCAGTCCCACAATCTTTATTCATTAGGTTGTTCGTTTGCTGTTGTACATTGTTGCAACCTTCCCAGCCTTTCTTTGTCTCCAAGTCTTCTATTTTAAAAGCAGCTTCTCATTTTGCAACGACTGGTATGTATACCTGCATCCCTTTAAAACTGTGTTTCTTTTCCCTTTGAGCTTTCTCCTCTGTATGACTTTTCTGGAAGCTGTGGCTTTTGCTTTGCTTTGTTCTTTGGGTCAGACGGCCACGCTCCTGCCTATGTTGTTCCAGGCACGTATCTGCAAAGCTTAATACCTGCAGTCAGCCTGGTGAAGAGCATGCCAAGAGCAAAATGCTTGTCTGCAGTATTCCCTGCTGGGTGAGTTGGATCTAACTATCCTATGTCAGCAAAGACCCATCTCAAATGTTATAGTTGGGTTTTGTGCTATGTCAAGTCAGTCCCTGGAGGTGGTGCTCTCAGTTGAGAATGACTGTCTCTGCACTATGATTATTCTGAACAGAAAGACAGATTGACCAGGTCATTTCAGACTGCTTGGACCTGAGTGGGAGGGGAATATGATCCTCAGAGTCATCCTCTCATATTTGGGGCTATTTTGATGTCAGTATCTATGTCCTGGAGGGTGCCCATTGTTCTGCTTCAGAGTTTGTCTGTGCCAGGTATGTCTGGACGTCTTTGCGATCCGTTGGTCAGGCATGCCGACGTATGCGTCCTCCAAATCCTCTTTTCTTCCTTCACTCAATGAGACTGGCTGCGGCACTCACTGCTCCTCGTTCTGTATGTGGCTGAGGCAGTTTTGATGCCAAGACTTCTGCACTTCTCAGTGCAGAACTCCAGGAGATTGCATCTAACTCTGTCTTCCCAGCTCCCTCGGGAAAAACTACTTTGTGCTGTGTGGCTCTACACCTGACTGCACTGCAGCTGATCCAGTGGTTGCCATCTCTTGCCAATGCTGTGGCTTCCTCAGCTTTGCTCTTCTCTCAGTCTTGAGATTTGCAAGCTTTATAAACAACACTTGTAGATGTTCTTAACTTAATGGTTTAAGCTAATTGAAAAACACACAAAGTAACATAACTTCAGTACTATTGATTATCCACCAGATTCGTAACATTTTCAAATAAAGAAAACAAGTAACTTTAATCTATTTTATGAGAGTGTTTTCTTTAATCTGTGAAATGTTAAGACTGTAGAATGAATGCCTTTCAGTTTATAATTCTTGCTTTGGTTATTCTTAGGGTGAAAAACACGGGCAGCTCTTCTTGCTTTAACTCTGCCTTGCCCAGTTCCTTTATCCCATGTACAGTGGTACCCTCCAGGTTTTTAACTTTTCGGTTTTGCTAACTGTTGTAAATCTTAAGTGTCTTTATTTTGGTATCTATATATGACTTTTTCCTTGCCCTGGGTTTTTTCCCTACTCTCACCTCAATAAAAAATATTTTTACCTCTGGTCAGTGAAAGCTTTCAGCATTTCCCCAATCCTTCCCTCCTTAACTGCAAGTCTCCTGGATTTTAACCTCGATGTATTTTTTGTGACAACGTATTGTGACACATGCTTTTGGGTGCTTCATTCTTGTCAGGTTCTGTGGGAATCTCTTATGCAGCTCATTTGTTTAACTTGACTTAAAAGCACTCTGCCACTGGTGTCCAATCACCGTGCTTTTCCTAATGCTTGGCAGTTGTTAACAGTGCTGTGAAGAAACCACAGATAGTAATTGAGATGATAAACTGCTCCAGCTGATGATATCAGCATTGTATTTTACAGTTTTTGCCATATTTTTCCTGGTGTTTCTCTTAGACATATCTGAAAAGATGATAATACTGGACTTTGAACATACTTTTTCCCAGAGGTCTGTACAGCCTCTCTTAGTCAATAGCAGCAATAGCACGCGGCCTGTTGTCCTACAAAAAGGATCCTAAAATATTAACTTTGACTCCTTTTATAAAAACAGAAAGCTGGTTTTGTGTCAGGATTTAGAATTTATCCTCTAGCATCTTTTACTTGTCCTTCCATGTTTATTTTCTTAACCCTTTGGGGGATTTTTTTCATCTTCGGGCTTGTTATGCAGAAATTGTGGATATAATGTCAGGTATTTTGCATGTTCATGCATCCTGAAAAATTCATCCATCTATTCCTTAAATAAACTATTCATCCAGTTCCCTGGTAACTGCATTCCGAGAACAAGTTACTCTTCTTTTTGGCAAACTCCCTGCACGAAAAGTTCTGGCAGGAATTGGGATCAGGGATGCCAGGCCCATTTCTGATGTCTTCCCCATTTTTATTTTGGATATTAACGTCACATCCTTTGTTTTCTTCTCACTCTCACTGCCACCTTAATTCCAGCCTTAATGCTCCTAGTTACTTGGCACTTTCCAGCTTGTGAATTTTTCAGTTTTCTGAAGGTAACTGTGGGGTGAGGAATTAGAACGCACAGCAAAGAAATGTGTCCATTTCTAAATATTATATATTTGAAGCCTCACTCAAAGCAATTGGCTGATCCCGGTATATGAAGAGTTCTTGTGCTTTGGAGATCCTAATTCCTGACATTCTCGCTTACCAAATGTGTCACAATTGATTCTTAGTATTTAAGTATTGATATTCAAGAGCTAAAATGCAACATTTGCCTGCTCAAGGATATCAGGACCGTGCGTGCTTTATTGTCCTGTTACCTGCACAACTTTACTTTTGTAAGCGTTGTACTAATCTTTCCAAAACTTACTTCACAGTGTGCATTTATGTTCACTAAAAAATCTTATGGAAACTCGGGCTTCCTATAGCTTTCAGTAAACTTTGCTGCTCTTCCCCTGTGAGTCCACTTTTTCGGACTGATCTTTACTTGGGTTTCTCTCTCTCCTTAGGAAAGCCAAGTTTTCAGCCAAAAACATAAACCCAGCAAATATTGCTGATATCGTGTCTGTAATAGAAGGCATAAGACAGGAACAGATCGATGCCAACACAAGATCCCTCAGCCTGGTTTTTTTCCAGCACAGTTCCTGCAGTGATATCAGGCACTGGTGTAAGTAACTGTTCATGCATCCGGGTTTCAGACAATTGGAAAATTCTGAAGCAACAAAAAGGAAAGTTAATAGTAACATCTGGTCTGTTAAACTACTGCCTGTCTGGTTTGGCTTCATCCTGCTTCTGGCACTGCTGATTTGGTTCCAGTTCAACCTGAGCCATGTTCTGAAAGAATTGAATGCGTTTACTCTATGCTATGCCAAGTATGAAATATCTAAAATGAAGCAATGGAATTTTGACCAAACGGGTAAGAGGTGAATACGATTGTATTTAGTCTGTTCATGAAACTTATGTAAGTCAGCATTTCTTCTGACTTCATCTGTCTGCACAAAACACTTTTTCAAAATTTTAAACTGGATATTTTGATTTGAATAAATTATTTTTTTTTCCTGATTTTATATTTTGCTGATTCCAGCCTCGCAGTGGGCACCGCACTGGTCTTAGCAAAGCCATGGAGCCCGCTTCAGCCCGCTTCCCACACACACTGCCCCTGACGTCTTGTTAGTTTTGCACAGATAAAGTCATAAGAAACTACTTTTCCGTGCTGTTTTTACCGTATAGCACAGACATGTAGGTACCTAGAGTAACTGCACAGCTTGGCCAAACGAAGCGGATGGATTAGTGTCAGTGAGTCACGTTACTTTCTTAACGTTGCCAGGTTTGCGAAATACTGCATTTATGTCTGCGTTCAAAGGCAGGGCAGTTTCTTTTTCAGACTTGTGCTTAATTTTAGTGGAGACACCTGCTCTTTGCAGTGCAAGAGGGGATCCTCTGGTGATTGACACACGGTGCTTTCCCCTTCTCTGTTTCAAACTAGGTGTGAATCCCTTCCTTCGTTATCAAATGAAAGAATTTTCAATTTGTCCTGTAAACCTTAAATTTATAAAAAATGTACAAAGTAAACCAAGTCATGTGCAGCTTAAATTAGGTGACATACTAAAAAAATCTAAATTAGTGACAATTTTATATTTAATTAATTTTTAAATATAACATATTTTAAGATTATTATTTTATTATTATTTAATTGTAATGGGAGTTTTTAAGCATTATCTCCATGTCATTAATCCTTACTTGATGAAACTGTTATTTTTTCCATTTACTAATGAAAAAAATTTGACTGAACACTCAAGGCCAATTTTTCAGAAATTGCTTGTAACAGCTTTGTCTTCTAATTGCATGCTTAGTCTGCACCTACTGCTGGTTTTGCCTGTGTTAACTGTGTGTACTGACAGTCAAATCTGAAATTACAACCACAAAGAAAAGTCAAATAACACTTAGGACCTTATCGTAGGTCTTAAGTGTTAGGAACTTATCGTAGCTAATGTGCAACACATAATCTGAATTCAGTGATTCTGACATGAACAACTTTGTGTGTTTTTAATGTTTCCAAGGCAGGTGAAGCTAAGAGTGCCAGTCATCTCGCATCCAGTGGTCAAGAAGGGCTCTCACCCAGTCTCATTCCAATCCATATCTCCCAGCACACGCCCGCAGTTCCCCAACGCAAGCTTCAGCACAAATACCTTGAGTACAAGGGATTCCACCTTTTACTACTGTAGCTTCTTGTAAGCAGCTACGTACGCCTCTTGTCAGGGATCAGTTTGATATACCTCAGTACGGGAGTACCTCAGTATGGGGACAGGCAGTGATGAGGGGGAGGGACAGACGGAGGGGAAGGAACCAAACTTTACAGAACTCTGTATGCAGAGAGAACTGGTGGAACAAGTCGCAGCTTAAACAAAACTAATTTGTTAATAGCAAATTGAAGTTTTCAAGTCTTAGTTGCAGACAAGGTACAGACATATAAAGATCAACTTGATTCCTACACTTACATCTCCTTCATATGTGGAATATGTCATCTTCATGAGTAACAATGTCCTTAAGTATCAAATAAACTTGGGGACAGGGTTTCTGACTTGGCAGGGAAAACCAGGAATCAAGAAGATGCTTCTGCCTTGCTGATAAGTCCGTATGTGTTTGTTACTTTTTAAAATTGTGACGCACAGGTATTGTCTAATTTGATGAGGAAGTGGGTTATATCGTGCATGTGTATGTATGCTTGTAATACTGAAGGGGAATACAAACCCCTGTCTTCTAAACCTTCCTTAAATCTGTTATCCATTTGTTTTTAGAGCCAGCTGCTCCTTCCCACCGCCATCCCTCCCTGTACCCTGGCAGAAATTCTTCTACTGTTTTGCAGGTGACCTATAATTCAGGCCTGTGCTTGGGGCAGTAGGCAGAGGCCAATGAGCGCAGGCACAGACAGGCAGTGATGCTCTAACAGGGAGAGGGAACCCAGTACCTCAGGAATTATAAGGAGAGGCACTAGCGTGAAAATTGGGTGTAATTCTGGTGCCACCTTAGCAACTGTCTACCACTTTTGTATCATCTTGGTTGTGTTTGAGCAGAGTCCAATTCTTGGACAAAGCTTTTTCCACAGATGATTGAATTTCCTCTGTCATAGGGCTGTCCCTGCTTGGATACCTCTGCCATCTCCAATTGTCAGCTCACTCCTCAGTACTGTGAGGAAACCCTGGACTCAGCTGCAGCCCACTGGCACTGCGTGGCTGTTGGCTGCTTTCTGGCTCCACCTCCTCACCCGGAGCACCCAGACGGAGCAGGTTTAATCAGTTGGTTTCCTTTTGCAAAGGAAAGGCCAGCTGGAGGCGTAGCGCCCCAGAGAGGCACAGAGCGTGGTTGTTCAATTATTGAGTTACACGTGTTAGGCTTGGATGTGATGCAACATAAAACATGAAGTTTTCTTTCTTTTGCTGTAGCATTGTTGCAGCCTGTCCTTTGAAAAGAAAAACACTTCCCCCAGGGTAAATAAAATTGGCTGCTGAAAGCCTCATACTCAGAGAAACAATGGTGTCTTTCTGCTTCTAGCTGTAATTATATTCATAGGGATGATGCTCTCAGTACAAAGCTGGCCATTGGGCTGTTGAATAGCAGGTGCAGTGTCTGTCTGAGTTGTACAGGGTTTCATCTGTCCTTTTCTGGCACCTTCCAAATTTACCACTGGGAAAATCTCATGGTAACATATACACTCTGTGGTTCAGGTGGACCCCCGTGTTCATACTGAATGGATATCAAGCAGTGAAGGACGGCATGACTACACACCCTGAAGATGTTTCTGGGAGGACGGCATCTCCTTTCTTCAGAGCAATGGCCAAAGGAAAAGGTAAGATTTTCCTGCCATAAACATTGCACAGGAATGTTGACCTGGCAAACTACTCTGCCTTGTTAGATCCTCCACACTCCGATTCAAAAGGCTCTGCCATTAGATACTAAGCTCTTGACAATAACGTACTATTTGCCGTGATGCCTTTTGTCCTGATCTTTCCCAAGCTTGGAAAACACTCCAGATCACTTTGTTTCTAGGTGACCTTTTTGCTGTGTTCAAGGTGTATGTGATCCCAGCTCAGAACTAAGCAATTCTGCCCTCCTCCACAGAATAGTCCAATTCGCTGCACATGATTTTGCTGTATATCACATGAATGCAAAGCCTGTTTCTGTGTTTGGTAACCATGTATGTTATATTTGCTAAACACCTTCCCTCATGAGCAAGAGACCTATAACGCCCTCCTTCAGGAGTCTCTTTGCTGTGTTTTCAGCCACTCTGAAAATGTTTGGTGATTTACCCCTTGATTGTGAGAGTGCCTCGGACACACAAAAGAACCACTTCTCCTTAGTGTATTTTAGCGGTTTGCAGCCTTTTCTTTTCCCTCCCCTGCCTTTGCTATACCAAAGCAAACACAGATTTTTCAAAGTTAGGTAAAAGCATAATCATCACAGCAGCAGTTCAGGGCTCTTCAGGTGAGCACTAGCACAGTTTAACCATCAGTGTAGAGATCTCCCTTCCAGAGAGAAATGGTGCCCAAATGTCACTTATCCTTCACCACCACATCAAACTACAAGCATCGCATTAATTGACTTATATCTCCATAAACATACCTGGGCCTGTACAGTACTCTGCAGAAATGCATCCAGTTATTCTTTTCTCGAGCATGAACACCTGAGTGTGGCTAAAGAAGATCTTCTAAAAAGGCATCTAAGGTTTTGTGATTTGGTTTGGGTTTTTAAGATGTCAAGAAATGGAGCAGACAGAAAATCCTTAGATTACTATTTTCTAAGATTAACTAGGATCAAAATTAAGACTATATGGCCTAGTTATGGTTTGGGTATATTTGGGTATGATATACTGGTCACCTAAAGATACTTATATCACGGTGTATCCCCTGATTTACTCCATGTATTTTATAATGTATTTTAAAATTAATCGTTCCTGTCTATGGCGAATATTAACATGCCAGGGAATACCTTCAGGTATTATACTAGCAAGCGGTCGCTCCTGGAAGCAGCAGAGACGCTTTAGTATAATGACCTAGTAATGGGGAAAAAGGCCTGGAGTATCGACTGCAAGAGGAGGCCTCTCACCTCATAGAGTTCTTTCTGAACCTGAAAGGTATTTATCTGCTAAGAAATCGGACACTTTTCCATCCTGGATCCATATCTTTAGTATGAAAACTTACCGACCCCTTTCTAGGGTCGGAGTGGGTCCAGAATGGTGTATCCAAACTTACCAGAGACTGAGAGCATATAGAGCGTAGTATCACATGTGGGAATTTCTTTCTTAAAAAGTTGTTTATAAACCTAATGGAATTGAGAACTTCTGAAATTCCACCTCCATGGGCTTATCTTTGTGATATGATTGTATCGTGATATGATATCACTGAAGTGCACAGCCAAGCCATTCTCAGACTCCCTACGTTAGGTAACTGAGGAGTATTGCAAAGCTTAGTCCTTTCTCTAATTCTCTAAATTTCAATGATGTTAGGTGCCAGGATCTAAACTGGATATTGTAGTGCTGTCTGGCTAAGCAACTATTGGCAAGACAATCAAAGAAAGTAGTAGGAGGGAGGGGAAATTCAGTGACTTATCATGCTCATCCTAGAGTCCAGGCCAGGATAAGTCTATCCGAATAATTTTTGATGAATATCTCATAACTTTAAAAAAATCAGAGATATTCTCTGTTCTGCTCTGTAGAGTAGAAATTCTACTGTTTCTAGATGGAACAGTATTATTCATCCACTGTTCACAGTAGTTGCTACAGACTGTAATAATTTTATTAAGTATACTTTGCAGCTCCTATCCACCTATTGTGCTTATCAAACCTTCCCAAGTTCCTTCAGCCTTTCCTCCTGAGTAGTTTTTTTACATTTTTGAACATGTCTGTCACTGTCTTCTCTTAGTTCATCTCCACTGACATTTCTTTCTTCTCACATTCTGACTTTTCTGAGATTGTTTTAGAGCTCTGAGGAGACTGTTTTACAGTTCCCATTGCTCTAAGACTATGTTTTTATTTTCATACACACATCAGTGCCACATCTCTGTCTCCATTCAGGACCCAGTTGGATAAGGAGAACATTTTACGTAATCTCTAATAACATCTTGTCCTATCTGTATAAGGAACACCTGAAGAAAATACTGAGCGTGAATACCAGTTAATGTGTCTGCAGGAAGACCCGTGGATCCTACTTTCCCTCTTTTCCATTCTATTTCAAATGTAATTTGTGTTCTGGTTTTCGGATATCACTTCTCTGATGAGGACAAAACACGATCAGCTGATCAGTGCCACAGAGAATTTATTCAGATTTAAATTAAAATTAAATTAGCTCTTTTCTGTTCCACTATCGATATTTCCAGACAGGACAACTCAGCCATTTGGCATTTCTGAAAGCAGCTTTGTTACTGACAAGCACCTCTTCTGTGTCACTCCTGCAACTGTACGAAATCTTCCCCTGGCTGATGTGCCGTCTCCCTGGTCCTCATAAGAAAGCGTTGTTTTGCTATGGTGTCCTGAGCTCTTATGCAAGGAGAGAGATCAGAAGACATGTGGAGAGTGGGATACCGGATGAACCACAGGATTTCATTGACTTTTACCTGGCTGAGATGGAGAAAGTAAGTGTTTGTTCTGCCTGATCACACATTTATGGAGTATAGGGCCATACAGACAATTAAATCAGCCAGTCTGACCCCTCCTGTCACAGTGTCCTACATTTTATAGGCTTCTTAATGTGAACAGAGTAGCTTGGGCCTTACTAGCTCATGACTTGTGAAAAGCATCCAGTTTTATGTTTTGGCTACATGAACGACTAACCACAAAGTATGTTTATGTGTATACTTCAATCCCGTAGTAAACAGGAGACAGTTTATGCCTGCAGGTTACATAACTTTGGTAGCTCACTGCGTCTTTACAGCAGGGTACCTCGTGTTTACAATGGGATTAAATACACAAGCACAGGTAATTACCCTTGAACAGCTGACGTGCTGCTTTGGCTTTCAGTGTGTGTCCTAACACCGGCTGTCCTGTGTGGTTCCTCTCTTGTGAGGAAACCATTAGTGGAAGATCTTCCCTTTACTGGAAACCCTCTTAGGTCCCAGTCCAAGGAGATTCTCTACTCTTAAAAGCATTCCCAGGCTATCCCGAAGTCCCCTGGTATCATTGCTGCAGCATACAAAAGAGAGCAGTCCTTCCATTTCCAGCCCAGCACATTTCAGCAGCTGCTGCTCATAAATCCCAGCCTAACTGATCATTTGACCAACATGGGAATAAGTATTTTATGTGTCATACCTGTCAGCTTTCTTGGCAGATGGATGCTGTTATCAGTAGGTCCTAGATGCATTTGGAGCTCGCAAGCCTTCCTGTGTTGTCCCTGTGTTATCTCAAACTTCCCTAAAGTTTAGGGAGTTAGCTTGCTACCTATATTCATATTGGAAGGGCTTGAGAAACAATTTCACAAACCATGCCATAATAAGATGTTAATCTTCTTCCCTGTTCAGGCTACTGTTTTCCATGGCAGGAAGAAACTCATGAGCCAGAGAGGCTCTGCCTAGAGCACCAGAGGTTCTGCTTCAAACTTAGTCATTTGGGATATTTCAGTGCAAAAAAAGCATCACTTTATTGGGGTAGATGAATTTTATGTAACTTCTACCTCTGGTCATGAGCTTTCAGCTAGTCAGGCTGCCATGTTCTCACAGAGCTGGCTCACAGGCTCTGGAAGGAGCCGATATATTCTATTGTAAATTACACTGAATGAGTATGACAAGATTTACTAAAATATCATTTTAGAGGCAAAGTAAGAGTCAGCTTTCTCTGTTGTCAGGAGTGCGAGTTATTGATATCTGTTTATTTTAAAATATTTTTGACTAATGTATTTTCTCTACTTTGTTTTGTATTTTGCTCCCTTATTATAAGAACTAAATATTTGGGTACCTCTCTCCCACAAGTTCACTTTATTCTAAACTGAAAGAAGAAATTACTCTCAAGATGTTCTGTTGAGATCCTTTTATTTAGATAGGTTTTCCATTGGTATTTCCTATCACTATTTCATAGCATAGTGGAGACGCCAAGGCCTAATAAGTGATTTGTGGGGCACTTGTTTAGAAGAACAGTCTAGGCTAACTGAAAAAATTGTAGTGTGCTTTAAAGTTTTTGTGATTTAGTCAACAGGCATAAAATTCCCTGTTTTTTAATGAAAGAGTATTCCACCTCATGAAAAAGAGCAATGCAGGATTACCATGTCTTTTTGGGAAACTATTAATCCCTTAGTACTCATGAAAAAATTTAATTTGAATATTTGTGCACGTGCCAGCCATGAAAATAACAACTCTCAGACAGGAAGCATAAAGGATGACCTAACTTTTATGATTTAACCTCAACTTTTTATCATCATCTACAGTCTAAAGATGGGTCAAGCCCAAGTACGACGAAGAAAATTTGGTATATGTTATAAATGACCTTTTCCTCGGTGGATCAGAGACCTCAAGCGAAACGTTGTACTGGGGACTGCTCTATATGGTAGTGAATCCAGACATCCAAGGTGAGAGGGTTCATGCTGTGAAATGCTGTGGGTACTACAAATGTTAATGATGGCTGACTAGAACCAGTGGCAGGCACAAAAGCCTCGCTCTCTGAAAACACAGAGAATGTCATCGGAGGGAAAAATTAGATGCCCATCCTATGACCTGACCAAACCAGGTGGCTGCAGGCACCTGCAGTGAGGCAGAAGTTAACTCTTTGCAGTGGGAAGTCAGTGAGGTGCTCTGCGTGTAGTGTTTGCAGGGTGACTGATGGCAGCAGTAACAGAGCTCTAATATGAGTCCTGTCTGCACCAGACACCGTTCAGGTGTGAGAAGCTCTAACACAGCTCTGCTGAGTTCTTCGTGCACAAGGCTATAGGCGATTGGGCATCCATGGGGCATGGGTTGCTCAGGAGTGGCCTCAAGGCTTCTGCAGATCGCATTCTGCTTGTAACCAGAGGATGGTGTTAGCATCTAGTGTTTAAATATCCAGTAATGTTGCAGTTTTTTCACAAAGCAGCACAAAAACCTTGGGAGAAAAAAAGCATGAATGTGGAACAACTGCAACAGATGGAAAGATTGTCGAAAGAGAAATATAAGTTTAAGGGGAGGATTCTGGCTGCCTGATACGTAGAAGTGGTGTTTTCAAGGCAAGAACTGCTGGCAGTACACACCAACTGCCCCTGTCTGAGTTAATATCACAAAAGAGGTTGCTTATCAATTAACATCAATTCCACGAATGCCTCTGTAGAACCGGGCTGAGTTTCCTCATCCACACTTAGGTCAGGAAGAGCAAGGACACGGCCGAGGTTTAAGGATGACTTCAGGTACTCCTGGGGATGGTGGTTCTTTGTCTGATGTGCTTGAGCAGTGAAAGTGAGGGTGATGCTTGTATTTCCACAGCTTCTGTAGGAGGCTGAAAGGCCTATGTCCTTAAGTGTGCATTTGCATCCAAGGTTTTGGGCTGATTCAGGTGTGCTTGGTTCATAAAGTATGTTGCCATATTGGGAGCGACGCTGCTCAACTAACCCCTGGCACTGGCCGTTAATATCTGAGCCATTTATGTCAATTTTGCTAATGAGATTTAGATTTTGAGATAAAGTAAACTAAGCAATACCTTCAAAATCTGAAGCAGTGCGACTCACCCTACACTCACCAAGCATTCTGTAAAATCAGTGTCAGATCAGGAATAAGTACAGTATAGTCCTTGCTTATGATTCTGGACCACACTGGGTTTTTTCCTGTTTTTTTATTTTCATATATTAAAGTCAGGCATTAAATAATATTAAAACACAGATGTTAACACTTTCTGTACTATTTTGAGATAATACATTTTCCTGCTGCTCTAAGAAAAGAGACCAGTTAAAATATTTGATGCATTCTTCCCATCTGATATGGCAAATACGTCTCCACGGAGAAAGTGCAGAAGGAGATGGATGCCGGTTTTGGTCCTTCCCAGTTAATCTGCTATGAGGATTGGAGAGAACTGCCCTACACAAATGCTGTGGTTCATGAGATCCAGCGCTTCAGCAACATTATCTCAGTTGGCGTGCCCAGAGTGTGTGTGAGGAACACTACGTTGCTTGGCTTTCCCCTCAAAAAGGTACAGATGCAGTTTCTCAGTTGATACAGAACTTTCCTGCATCAGTAGAGCAAGGTACAGATTCAAATCTATTTGTGCCAGGGACTTCTCCTCAACAGCAATGGGGCTGGATACCTCTGGGCCATAGCCCAGCTTGCCCAGAGTGTTTGTCAGGGACACCACATTGCTAGGATTCCCCGTCAAAAAGGTACAGATGCATTTTTCAGCCTCTGTTCTTTCTTCAGCAGAGAGACATTTAGCTTTCACTCTAGTTTTTTAGCCTCTGTTCCATCTATAAACTATTCTCCGTATAACCCAGGAACGTGGTGCCTGGGGAAGGGTTACCATTTGTGGATCTGGCAATGAAGTCTTTCCCTCAGCATACTGGAGCTCAGGAGGCTAGTAAGAGCCCTGCCCCAGAAGCCTCCGGCTCCTGCCCTGCTGATCAACAGCACAACTGCAAAGACCAGCTCTCCCTGGCTGGGGTTGGACTGAGAGGAGAAACCGGTTTGCCAAAGCACTGGCTAAGACATCCCTGCCCAAATTGGCACTGCCAGCACTCCTGGATGGAGGAAGAGTTGTGAGAGGGTGGCCCATAGCTCTGCCACAAGCTAAAGGACCTGCCTGAATCTGTAGCAGTTGCTTCCAAATACTGACCAAGACAAGTGTTCACAGAAAGTAAAGCATTTTGTAGAGTGACACAAGCTAAGCTGAATGCCAGTTCTTACTGTAAAAGGCTAGCAAGAAACCGGAATTTTTTGCTTTTATTGCAAGAGAGATGGGAGAAGCCAGAACCATTACTGACATCTGTGACTGGCGCCACCTAACGCATTTTCTGGTGAAGGTTTCAGTCTGTTCTGTCTGCTGCTGAGAGCCAGGTAGCCAAAACACACGAACTGGTCTGTTGGGAACCAGTAAAGAAAAATCCTGAAGGACTACTAAGCTAAAAGGTCTCAGAGGTTGTTGTCAATGAAGTATTGCTGTTTTTTCTGATGCATTTCTCTCTTAAGCCTGAAAGGATGTTTCCAATGCTGGAACCTGAATGTCAACAAGAGTCCTACCAGAGAAGTGTTACTGAGTAGTAAAAGTGGTCACAAAGCTAACATCGCTCATGCTGTTAACACCCACTGACATAGCTGCAGAGCTGAGAATTGATGATTCCAAATAAGAAAATAATCACAAAATCCAATTTTCTAGGAAAATAGTCTTTTAACCACATCATATCTGTTCATTACAAAGAAAGGGCAACAAGCAGCAGTTTTATCTGCCACGCAGAGACTGATGAGTGAGAGGCTAGCAGATAAAAATGATTCAACAGCTTCTTCCTTGCAGGGCACCAGCATTATGCCAAATTGGTCTATGCCTGCGCTATTCAGAAAGCAGATGCAAGGCAATATCCAGGCTACAAACACTTTCGTTCTGGTCCCAGATATTCTTTCAAGGATCTTAACCATTTTCTCCTCTTGGAGAGCGTGCAGTGTCTCCATGTCCTAGCCCAGCAGCATCATCATAATGCTAACTCCTGAGCAAACCTCAGTAAAATTCAACAGAGTATCTCAGCAAGAGATGAATATGTGTAATTTCTGTGAGTGGTGTGATGACCTCAAGTGATTTGACTCTGGAAAATGCACCTTGAAAGCCCTATTTTGGTTTTACTGTCCTGAAATTAGACACCTTAATTTGACAGGTTGCAAATAAATAACCCCCAACACCCAGACTGCAGGAAACATATCAGAATGTATGTGCATTGATGTCTGAATTTGATGTATCTCCCATATAGAAGATGAAGAGAATCAATCTAAAGTTTGAGAAAGAAACTTAAATTTGATGTTTGCTAGCAATGTGAATGTGTGACTTGGCAGCATGATCATTTTTATAAAGTATTGCCAGGTGGCTTTTTGGTTGTTTGGTTTTTCTGTTTGTTTTTTTTAAAATGAGGTTTCTATGACGTAGAATCATGCCCATTATCAATCCTGCTTGGATGAGGCATAAACGTGGGATGATATATTCAAGTGAACCCATGCCAGTGGGTTTCACTGCTAACGGGAACAGGAAGAATAAAAATGAGAAAACTCGTCAGCTGAAGTAAAGACAATTTAACAGGTAAAGCAAAGGCACACAAGCAGAGCAAAACAAGGAATTAATTCCCTACTTCCCACCAGCAGGTGCTTGCTCAGCCATCCCCAGCACAGCAGGGGTCTATCATGTGTAATGGTTACGTGGGAAGACAAAAGCCATCACTCCCCTAGCTTTACATGCTGAGCACGATGTCATGTGGTATGGGATAGACCTGGGGTCAGCTGGGGTCAGCTGTCCTGGCCATGCCCCCCCACCCACTCGTGTCTCTCCAGCCTCCTCGCTGGTCGAGTAGGGTGAGAGGCAGAAAAGGCCTTGGCTGTGTCTCAGCCCTGCTCAGCGATAACTAAAACATCTCTGTGTTACCAACACTGTTTCCAGCACAAATCCAATACACAGCCCAATACCAAAACTAGCACACCTTGTTAAAGCAAAAGGCTGTATGATTCTCGAATGCAAGTAATATTTGGAAATGATTCAAATGTTGGAGTTGAGTAGAGCTGCCTGTAAACACTGCTCTAAACTTAAGGCTGAATTTGTCTGAGGACCAAAAGTGCTTTTATGTTGCAAAATAAGCTTAAATCATGTTGTACTTCTGAACTTCCTAAATTTAAAATAGAGGAGAATGTTACTAAAAAGAAGTGAGAACTACTGCAAGTCAGGCTGAGTTGGACCAGATCCTGGCATGCTGGCAGCATCTGCTCCAGCACAACCCAGTATCTGCAGGCTCACAGGGCTGGACGTTAAATCAGGACTGTAAGTGGTTGCACAAAAGCAATAGCTGTCAAATAATCCAGCCTGGTATCCCACACAGCGTACTGTTCCAGGGCCTACAGGCTTCTGCTCACCCTCCTTTCCAGCTGTGTCCGCACTTGACCTCCAGTCCACTGTCCCAACCCTGCTAGAGATGATGTCTCCCACTGCCTTTGCCCACTCATCTTGCCGCTCACTCAAGAAGTTTAATGTTAACATGTGCATGGAGGTGGTTGGGCTCAAGGGATGGAACTTTACATCCATCGAGACTGCAGCTGTACTCAGTGCTGTTGATAGCCTTCCCATGACTAGGCAGGACTCAGGAGTGGCATGAGGTGGAAAGAGCTGGCAATCTACTGCCCATTTCAGCCACCCCGGGGACCCTGTCCACCAGGCCCTACCAGGTCTGGAAACCTACAGCACTAATTTGCACTTCTGTATTTCCACAAAAATTTGAAGACAGCTGATGGTGGAAGGCAAAGAGAAGCTCAGGAAACCTGACAAAAGTAATTTTACTCTTCCTCTACTCCCTTGGGGAGCTTGGGAATGCATCTGGGATGGGGACCGACTCCATTTCCCCTGCCAGACATCATTCTCCCAGTACTTGTCCAGAGGTACAGACCTCCAGCTCCTGGAGCAGCTGACTTCTGGCATTGGAGAAATTTGCAGTTTATGGGGAAAGAGCTGAAGTGATCCCAGGCCAAGTGCTGGTGCAGGATGCCAGCAGAGTCACCTCTGGTTGGCTCAGCTGACTGCCGTATTCCCCTGCCCGCAGCCCTTCCCGTTCCCTTCCTGCCTGTCCAGTGCTCCTGCCTTTCCTGAGCACCACTGTGTCCTCACTCCCCTGCCGATGTCTTGCAGCCCCCGGCACGTGTCTGCCTTGTGCCATCAAAGAGCTGCCAGATTAAAAGTTGTACGCCCCGGTGCTGATAACTGGAGTGATGTAACGTTTCTTTTAAGTGGAGTGACTACCTCCCCACCCCATCTTCTTTTTTTTTATAACCAGTGTCAACTACAGCCTCAGCTGCCTGAGTTGTGGTAGATCTGTCAACCTTAATAATATGGTTTGGAAGGATTTGAAACCAGGTTGCAGGTGTTTATTCCAGGGAAAGATGCACTACTGGGTGTATGACTTTTTAAAGGATTGCGATTCCTTTGGGGAAAAGTTAGTTCATGTCACAGACCTGCAGAGGTGGCTGCTCTCTTTCGTATTTGCAGGATAGTAGGACTGCGTGAATCCAGAAAGCCTGAAGTATTTCATGTTGCTGGATATGAGAGGAGAGAACTGCCTAACATTAGATGGTGCTCAGCTCTGCTAAAAGGTTACAGTTAAGGAAAATATTGCCAAGTTGTCCGATAACAAGACCCTCTGCTAATTTTTTTCTTGTGCTTTTTCTTTCTGTTTCATGGTAGGACTCTCCTGGGTAACAATATAAGTGCCAAACCATAGGGCAGGCTGTGTGCCAAACTCCAGGGAAACTATTTATCATGGTGAAAGGAAAAAGCAGGAATTAGAGATGAAGAGAGCCTTGTGCGGAAAGTTTGGTAGCTTTTGCATCCATCCAAAGATTAAAAACAAGAGTTGATGAAAAACCCCTTCTGCTCAAACAAGTTGTTTGGGAAACCGGTTTGTGTCAAAAGCTCAAGCTAAATTGTCCCTGTTGGTGCTCCAGTGTATGAAACAGTGAATCAACAGCGCGTAGTGGGGAAACCTGACATTTATGGGATTAAATTCTGAAAAATATTGTCTGTTGCACCAGCACAGCACATCTGGGGAAACTATTTCTGTACTTTTGAGGAGGTCTTCTAGAAAACCCTGAACAGCCAGGAGGCGACAGAAAGGGAGGTGTTCGATGTCCCTCCAACAGAGGGGCTGGCAAGTGTCAAATGCAACAAAGAGGGATATTGCTCAAAAGAACCAGAGGGGTTTGCACTGCACGTGCCTTGTTGCTAAGCTCTGCCTTATCACAGGATGTAGTACTAAACATTTATTTCTGTTCAGAAAGCAATCAAATAAATTTTCAGTGGGAAAATTCCTTTTGGGTTGTTTAATACCAATACAGTGCTTCTGGTTTGTCCTGTTTTTACAAACTTGGCTAAGGCACCTGCTACCACGTGCTGTCAGAAATGGAACATGAGACTAGTAGGATTTTCATCTGACATGCTATTGCTGTACTTAAGTTTTATGCCATTTACTCAGAATTAAAATAGTTCAATATTTACCTTACTTCAGTTTGAACATTTATTGTCGCCACCTTATATTTTCCATTTGACAATTTGCTCGTACTTTCAGACAGAGCCCTGACCGAGTACCTGCTGGGTCATAATTTGGCAGACAACACAACTTGTAATCCTGGAGCATGAGCGAAAATGCACTTAATTCATTTGCCTTTGATTGAGAGTCTTGCTGCTGGCTCTTTTCAACGCTTAATTTATTAATTTGCCAGTTGTCTTCAGGTGAGAAAAATGCATTGTGAAGAGTAAAACAGATTTTCTTCAGTACTAGAATGAAATTTTTGGTTAAAAAAGAGATAATATGCTAATTGCATTGGGGTTACACACACTTTTGTTAATATACTGGTAAGGAGCCACGTATCTTCAGATGTGAGATCTGCATTCAAGCCTATACTGTCGGGTCAGTCTTGACGGGGAGTTGTGAGTAATCCAAGATGAGGAAATCCCTCCCCATAAAATCCTTATGTTGTAAATATCATTATCTGCCCATTTCTTTATAATCTTCAATATCTACATTATTTTTACCATTGTGAAATACCACATTAATAATGTTTGCAGCTGAATTAAAATAAAGTGTCATGAAAGAACAGAATTATGGACATTTGGAGATAGTTGAATTTCAACACGTGAAAAATACAGTTAACGTACCTGCAAAAATCACCCTGAACTCAAATATCCAGTGGGAGACAAAGAGAAAGAGAGGGCTAGGTGTGCATATGCAGGAACACACTGCAGAATAAAGCTGGGGCATTATTGCCTTTGAGAGGAGTCCTGTATAAGGATTTTCGGGTTTAATTCTGGGTGTTTGTTACAGCTAATGATACAGGCCAGACAGACCAGATAAACTACACCACACAGCGGCTGGAGGACAAGAGGTGGCAAACCTGGGGTCTGAAAAGCAGCTATGCCATTTCACTCAAATCATTACGGCTAAGCCAGTTTTGTGTGTAAGTCGTTGGTGATATGGCCACTATGATTTGAATGAGCAAGTTATTTTGCTAGATTAGTTTTGTAGATAAAAATTGTACCTAAGAAAAGAAATGTCAGCTCCTTAACCTTTTCCCAAGTTTCATTTCACCCTTGTGCCCTAGCCCTTTGAGATGTCGCTCTAGACTGAAATCACACTGTTAGAAACTGTTCTCATTTATTGAGGTGAATTACACTTTTTGCCTTTTTGCCTTTAAACAGTAACTCAGCACAGGAGGTTTGGTCTCATCAGCTTTAACAAGAAGGTGCCTTCTCTGAGACCAAATCTTACAAAAAGTCAATAGTTTTTGCTTGCATTTTTTAGCTCAAGTGAGTTCAAGCCAGTTCACAGTCCTTATTTATAAAGGAATAGTAAGGGATGAGTTTATGATTCTGTGGGAGCTCAGGGGGTATAGCAGAGAGCCAATGCACAGGCAGCTAGCCAGCTGCAGGAAGCTTGTTCAGGGCAGCAAGCACCATTCAGGACCTGGAGTTACAGCTTTAGTTAGGAGTGCCAGTACCCAAAAGCATCGCTGACATTCTTGAGTGCCTGGAACACAACTGAGCCTCCACTGCAACAGCTGCTACCTCAGCTCCCTCCAGAGTCAGGCCTGCAGCCAGTGCTCGCCACTTACGGTGGCTGCAAGTCTCAGGATGATTTTAAGTTTGATTTATATTTTTGATGAGTCTTCTACTACTTCTACTCTCTGTCAAACTGAGTTTGAACCTGCACTCCTGAGCACTGTTCATCTTGTCCACCTTTGAGATGCCCCTGTGGTATCCTCCACACAGCAGCCTCCATCCTAAGATTCATCTAGAGTACGCAAAGCTAAAGACATAATACGCATGTGCCCGAAACCTGCGCTGGTGCTGGTACTCTTGACAGCAGGTGCTTTCAGAGCACTATCTGCCACAAATATACCCCTGGCATCTAGACATGCCTACTTCACTGTGTTTAGTGCTATGGCTGGCTTCGTTCTGACTAATTCATAATGTTCTGTACAAGTATGAAGTTATTCCAATTAGTCTCAGTAAAAACTCACAGCTGTAGCTGGATACTTGCTGAACGTCACTGCCAGAGTCTACAGAAAAAAGTGTGAATTCAGGAGAGCCTTTCGAGTCATTCCCTGAGAGGGAATGGAAATGGAGTGTGTATGAATCTGCCAAAAGCCAGTTAAGAAAGTAGTATTTTCACCCTCATGAAACAATTAAGTCAATTTGAAAATATTTAGTTTATCGTTGCAAGCACAGGCAGCCTGAAGGAGAGATTTCCAAGTTCAAAGAAAGTTACAGACATAAAGTGGTGTGGTATTTAGCAGTACTGGACTTCCAAAGGAACACATGGTGATCCAATAAATATGGATTTATTTAAGCCTCCCTCCTTAAAAAATAGCATCCTAAATTACGCTGACCTACCTACCTTTTGCCGTATTTGGTGGTATCCAGTACAGTCACTAGTACATTTCAGGTAAGAACTCACACTTCCCCAGCCCCTTCTTCCTTAAGACCTCTCTCATGCTCTCCAGCATGACCTCACGAATAAGAAATTCTCAGAAAGAAATTCTGTCCAGAATGAGGCAAAAAGAATGATATGACTTAAGGATATCATGGAATGACCTGGATACTCAAAATGCTAGAGGAGGGGAAAATGACCAGCAACTCTGTCGTTCAACAACGTATGTGTTTTGTCTTCAATGACACAATCCAGCACTTTGAGCCAGAATTATCAGAAGCATTTCATAGTTAATATTTTTCTCTAATGTAAATGTTGCTAGTTTGCAAAAAGCCATGAAGACTGTTACAGGGAAAGCGACATCATCTGGGAGAGGAAGCCATGTCATCCTGGGAGAGGAGAAATCACATTAACCGATACTGAATTATTTTCTAATCATGAAGACAATTCCCAGGGAAAGAAATCAACATGCTACAGGGGGTGTGTATGTCCAAGAACAACACATGCAAACAAGCTGAGAGGGTGACTTTGTGCTCTTGCCTGTGCCCTCTGCTAACCCTCACTGCAATGGGCAAAAATGCCCTTAAACATATGCAGAAGGAAGGAGAATGAAGAGACCTACTGCCATAGTGAGGCCCAGGCTGTGTCAGGTATTGTCAACAGAGCCAACTCAGGACGGGGTCTGGTCTAAGATAGGGTCTGCCACTGCTGGCTTATAGCTAAGGCAATGGGATGACCCAGAGAACCAATGGTGTCCCCCTGCAAACACCTGTTTTTTTTATGATTGTTTCTAACATGCAATAATCAGAATTCACTATTTTTTTAATTCTGAGCTGTACTTAGGTGATTCACGAGAGGTGCCCCTGAAGTGACAAATCCTTACCATGCAATGTTAAGTACAAGCCCTGTGGTATGCCAGCAGACCAAGTTTGGAAGTCCCAGAGGTCCCAAGGAATTTTCAGGGGGTTTATCATCAAGTACCAGGTAAGACTTGAGAAGTTTCCCCAGTTCCAGTGTTAGCAGATCAGTGCTGGGAACAACCTGTGCTGTCATACATTAACACTCAAAATTCCTTCAGAAGGGTTTTTTGTATGTAGTTTTTTGCTGTGTAGCAGAGCAAGCAGACTTGACCATATCATCAGACAAGATAAAGAATGAGGGAATAAGAGTTCTTGAAAATATTGATTGTAATAACAGTGCAAGATTATAAAAAAGGCGGTTAAAAGGACATAATTTCTTCTCTGCTTAAGAAAGCTTCATTTCTGTTTCCTCGTGATTAGTCTCAGACAAGACATGATATTACAGGGAATTACCTATTGTCTTACTACCAAGGCTCCCAGGATTACCACTTCTCTTTTATGCCTTCACTGGCTGTGGGCTGCTTTTTTTCTGTTATCACCTTCAAAAGAGACATTGGTACCACCTTACGCAGCACAGCCTGGAAAATATCGACTAGCCTTTTTCTGGGCTCACAGCAATTATTACTCCATGAGTATCATGTTGAGAATGTGATTCAGAGGAACAGTGAATGACATGTTTAATTTGGGTACTATTTCCCAACTTCCCATGAGTACCTTTGGTTCTATGCAGCTGTTTCCAGGAGAATCAGCTAAAAAACTGCCTGAAGATCATATCCTGCAGATGTAGAAAGGTTGAGACAGAGGAGTCCTACAAGATAAAGAAAATGAAAAATACAAACAGCAGAAATGGTATAATGATCAAGAGAAAGAAATTTAAAACCACAAAGAATCCAGGTATGATCCACAGGACAAAACACAGAAAGCAGAAAAAGCTGCAAGGCAGCTACAGCAGCAATTAGGCTGACAGTACAGTGTTGTGGAAGAAGTATCTAAAAAGCTTGTTTTTCAGATGAGAAGCAACTATATATTTTGATTTTGCCTTCTCTGAATCTTAATTTTCTTGACAACTAAAGGGTTCTTTTTTTTTAGTCATTCAGATTAGGTGTTTCAGACATTCGCTAACAGTGCTCTAGCCTTACATTTTTAGATGCTTCTAATCAGAGTCTTGAAACTGAACCAGCCTCATGGTGCCAAAATATATCTCTTGGTAAAATTAAATAGCAGATCTTACTGCCAAAATTTATCTTGGATACCTCAATATATGAGAGAGCTTCTAGGAATTTAAGTAGAAAGAATAAAGGCAAAGCTGCTATGTGTTTGCTACTGCTTTACAATATTCTGCCCTGGCTTTTGAACCATCTCCCAGATCTCCATAAGAAAGTTTTTGCTTGTCAAGAGCTTGCATGTTTTGGACATTCTTTGGTAAAGAAGGACCATACAGCAGCTGCAGTTTCCAGGGATACCACAGGGCTCTGTCCTACAGGACGGCACAGGAAGACAGTGGTGGAGGAGTGAGGTTTTATAAATTTGTCCTAAAGCTTTCACTGAAATAAGAAAATCCTATAGAGTGTTCTGCATTCAGCAGATTAGCAGCTCTCTGAAAGAAACATCTGCCATTGAAAAACTTCCAGCTTGATGTTTTGCTATCATTCAAAGCGCTTCTTAACACTGCCTACGAGACCGGATACTTTGTTCAAACATGAAGAAACAGAGACTTATGATTTATTATTACTACTTTCTACTGCCATTCACATTTATTTTCTTTGGAAAATCGAGATTCCGCAAACCATTGTTTGTTGAAGTCATCTGGCATTAATGTCTGCACATGTTGTAATGTCTGCTGTACTTTAAACTCACCCCTCTCTCGCCTGAAGGTTAAAGGCAATCCCTGCTCTGCAATTTGATGAAGACAACCTGGTCTGGGTTCTCCACGACCTCTTTTTGGCAGGAAGAGAAACCACAACAACCACTTTGCACTGGGCACTGCTCCATATTTTGTCTTATCCTGGAGAAGAGGGGAGAGTAATGAGGTCACATGCAAAACAACTTGGATTGTGCTTTCTCAGAGAGCACACCAAGGTCAGCACAAAGATAGCGTTAGGATGGAAGAGTAAAAACTTGACAAACTGCAGCCAACTGGAAATTCATACTCCTTGTGACCCGACAAACACATCTTTGTTTTATAGAGAACTATGGGCTTACCCAGGCTCATCAGCTTCATCTTGCTGCCTTGCACCTTGGCATGAAGCAGGCACTCTTTTTTTCCTTTCTCTGGGTGCCAGAATGAAAGCAGAGGGAGCTGGGCACATAACAAGCCTGTAAGATAGGAGTGCAGTGTCCCTGCAACCATGCTGCTGAGCATAGCCAGTTGCCCAGGCGTCTCCCAGGGTGGTCCTGAAAAGACAGCAGTGCTGCCAGATGTATATTCAGTAAGAGAGGACGGGAAACTCCCATGCTTAATATCCAGCTGCAACATGGGATAATAATAAAAAATAATTTTTTGCCTTTCAGGCCACCACCGTCCTCCCCCAGCCAGCCTCTTCCATGCAGTGGCAGACGCCTTGAAAGTCCTTCAAATTCCTGATGCTGAAGACGGAAAAACTAAACACTTATCTCAGAGAAAGGTTTGATTTGGGGGAGATAACAGTGATGGCAATTCCTGGGCTCATTTGTATGGTCTCTTGAAGTGCTTTGCAATGCTTTGTTGTCTTTCACAATGTTTCTGAAGAATATCCAATTTATTAGGTTTGTTTTCAGTCTTCCATAAAGTCCTCCCATTATTATATTTCCCCATCCCTGAGCAATCCATACACTTACTACCTATAAATCATTAGGCATTAGCTGAGAACATTTTAGTGCATTAGAAGGAAACAATCACCTAAGACTGAAATATAATTTCTGCACAGGGTAGTTCTCTGTCTCCTGTCACTGGTCTGGTTAACTGGAAATGTACTTGTGATAGCAACAGCCCTAAGAGCAAAAGTAGGAGGTACTCTGAGGCAGAGGGGATTCAGATAAAGATTTGTGCTGCAGCTAAAATGATCAGGGAATCTGCCAAAAGGGGTGGTCCTGCCCCTTTTGTCCTTGGCCATGTTCTCGCTCTGCTCTTGCTGCATTAGAGAGAGAGAGCAGCCAGCAGGTGAGTGTGTTCAGCCTGCCAAGCTGGCAAAAAACTATTACTGCAACGAAAAATGAAAGGCTTTCCACAGGATCCGACAAACAAATCCACTGACTTTATGGCTCTGTGGTTGCTAGATGCAATACAGGTGAAAGGGAAAATGAAGGGATAAGACCATTCATCTTCAAACCATCTCGCTTCTAAGTAGATTACAGGCTGGTTATAACATGAAACTACATGAAGCAGCTTGCCCAGAATCACAGAGACCTGTAACACAGCAGGGAATTGAACTAAGTCTCTAAAGCCTAAACTAAAATCTAGACCAAGGTACCAGCCTTGTCCTCCCTGTGATAGCTGGAAAGAGGCTCACCCCAGTTCACCTGATCCATTCTTCCTGCTCACTCTGTGCACGGTTCAAGGAGACACCATTGTGGCCGCACTATGTTCGCTTGGGACCAGCCATGATAAATTGCCTGTCCAATGTCCAAGTGCTCCAACAGGGCTAATGCCTGTGGGAGTGTGGATCTGGAGCCTGATGGGGGGCTAGCAGGTCACAGCTGAGTGAGGAGGGACATGAGGACAGCAGTGTTTTCTAGAAGTCAAATTTTTAGAGGTGTTCTTGTCTTTGTCTGGATTTCTTCAATATTCCCGAACTTCCAGAGGGCCCAAAGGACACTGCCTCCAGGCCTGATACCTCTCCCGTCTATTGGCAATCTGTGGACACTAGACTTCCAAGTTTACCATGAAACACTCCGGAAGGTATGATGCTTTTTATAGTTTTATGAATAGTGCAGGTGGAGACTCCTAATGTATTCTTTGCTGGAAGGTAAAAGCAGCTGGAAGGTACCAGCTAAATGCTGGTAGAGCTCACGCTCCTGAGGGAAAGGGGAAGAAAAAAAGAGTACGTTCAGGACTCTGAATTTTAGAAAAGCAAACTTCCAGTTCCTCAGGGAGATAGTCAGAAGGACTCCCTGGGAAACGGTCCTCAGGGACAGGGGAACAGAACAGAGCTGGCGGATCTTTAAGGATGTGATCCACAGAGCACGACAGCTCTCGATCCCTAGGTGTAAGAAATCGGGCAAAGGGAAGAGACCAGCATGGTTGAGACAAGAGATGCTTGTCAAACTAAGGAGGAAGAGGGAACTGCACAGGCAGTGGAAGCAGGGACAGGCATCCTTGGGAAGAGTATAGGGACGCGGTCCGGTTGTGTAGGAAGGGGGTCAGGAAGGCCAAGGCGCGGCTAGAGCTAAACTTGGCTAGGGATGCAAAGAATAATAAGAAGGGATTCTACAGGTATATCAGCCGGAAAAGGATGGTTAAAGAAAGCGTACCCCCACTGATGAGCGAGACCAATGGAGCCAATCTCTGGGCTGTGGGATGCCCATATTAAAGGCCCTGTCCTTGTTTGATTCGTAGCTGTACTTCAAAAGAGCCTGTCTCTGACCATGGTCAAAATGAGGAATTCTTGGTTTTGTGGTATAGGAAAAACACTTTGTGTCTGACCTCTAGCTCATGTTAAAAATAAAATTACATGGCTCTGCATGAGGGCCAGGCAATTTGAACAGGAGGAACAGGTGGGTGAAAGGAGGAGAAGGTGATTGAATCATTTCCCTGTGGACTACATTAGCAAAAGGAGAAGTCCTTGAAATTCAAGGGGGGAATATCCTAAATTCAGACATGAAGATGAAAAGATGAGAATCCAGCAAGTTTGAGGAAGGCTGCTGAAGAAAGCCAGGCTCTCTTGTACTCTCAAGCTGATTCTGCGAAGTACTTCGTTCACTGCTACTTCAGGACTTCCTATGTTACAATTTTGCTGAGGTGAGTAAGCTGTTCACCTGTTGAATCTGCTCCCTGATGTGCGGAGGGCAGGTCTGTGTACAATGCCGGTATGCTGGGGTGCAAGGACCTGCCAGTAGCACATCTGCAAGTTGCTGTCTCACAGTGAAAAGCAGCCAAAATTAAGTCTGCAGTAGTGATAAGCAAATGATGCCTAGATTAATCTGTGATCAGAAAGCAGTTCTAGATGTCTATTGGTAATGTGAATTTATGTATTAAGACAGAGACGTGAGGGAATTCTTGTGTGAGGTGGCGGAATTGGGTTTTTAGATGCTGCTTGCAGTTAAGTAAGGTCTGAACACTGGATCAAGAAGGAGCCCTGTCAGGCAGAGACATCAGGAGCACTTCTATGAGGACAGGCTGAGAGAGTTGGGCTTGTTCAGCCTGGAGAAGAGAAGGCTGCAGGGAGACCTGATTACGGCCTTTCAATACCTAAAGGGGGCCTATAGGAAAGATGGGGAAAATCTTTTTAGTAGGGCCAGCTGTGACAGGACAAGGGGTAATGGTTTTAAACTAAACCAGGGTAGGTTTAGACTAGATATAAGGAAGAAATTCTTTACAATGAGGGTGGTGAAACACTGGAACAGGTTGCCCAGAGAGGTGGTGGAGGCCCCATCCCTGGAAGCATTCAAGGCCAGGTTGGACTGGGCTCTGAGCAGCCTGATCTAGTTAGTGGTGTCCCTGCTCACTGCAGGGGGGTTGGACTAGATGATCTCTAGGGGTCCCTTCCAACCCAAAACATTCTATGATTCTATGATTCTATAAAGATAAGGGGAAAGTAACGTTCAGTCCTAACTGAGTCCCTTCCTACAGAATCTCGCCTGCAAAGCCGGATAAAAATCATCAAAAAGCTAAAACAAAAGCAAGAATTATTCTATTTAATATTTTCTGTTTTGGTTGGGTGGAGGGGGGCTGGGTGTTTGGTGGCTTTTGGTTTTCTTTAATTATAGCAGAATTTTCTCATAGCAGTGCTTAACAGGATGGAAAGGAGAGAGGCAGGGTAAATGGAACAAATGCTCTGCTTCTAAGCCCCATGGATGTGATTCCCACATTTCAAATTGTGCTTTGTTTTTCCAGCACCTGGGCCTGGTCTGACGCCGTATCTCACCTAGAGAAAATGAGGGTTAACACGGGAGACACAGTAATTTATTTGGGAGCATCCCCAGTGCACTGCATTCCCTTACGTGAGACAGACTATGAGTACAGAGAAAATTATGGCTCTTTTATCTTGATCAGAGGACAGAAGAGCACGATCATGGAGAATATATCCACATACCTATGTGATAAATGACCGAGTCCCAAATAGGGTTTCAGTCAAAATTAACAATTTATTAAACGAATAAAAGCAAGCAAACAGCGCTGGGTGCGCCGGGAGCCTCTGCTCTACCAAAACGCGCACCTAACAGTTCTTGTTTCTGGTTTATATATCTCCCAGCAATAGGCGGGTCTTAAACTCCTCTTGTTTTGGTCAGTACCAGAACCGGTTTAACCGGTTGTGCTGAGGTGCCCGGCAGGGGACAGGCCAGCCCCCCTCCCCCCGTGAGGAGGCGCCGGGGCC
>NW_009258951.1:568239-568959 GCF_000687185.1 Egretta garzetta
AAGAACTACATACATTAACCTCTCTGCCCTTCTTAGGCTTGTGGTTATACAAGGGTATGTCATCATGCGGCCCTAGCACTGTTCCATATTAACACGAATCAGATGGACATATATAACGCCTAGTAAACAGGAAACCCCGCAGATAACTGTGTTTTACCAAAGCTTCCAAGAAATCTATGAAGGACATTGTATCATTTGAATCTCATCCTCAGCCAGCCTCATGCTGACGGCAAATGAGCATGTAATGAACTCCAGCATACCCTGGTGAAACTGGTTTGTTTAAAGCTAGCTCTTGCTAAGCTAGTGACAGCAAAGCAGGCACAGCCCCTTCAGAGAGACCTTTGCTGCCCTCTGCCTGGTTCTTCGGAGGATGCACTGCTGAAATATTGAAATTGGATAATTTCACACTGCAGAATTCACACTTGATCTATGCTGAATGAGCCAGCTCTCTCTCCAGCAGCCATTGATGTTCTTGAGTAGGCTGAAGGCTGTGCGGAGACAGCTTCCCTTAACTGCAGCGTCAGACTAAATACACGCATCAGGACTAGATATCTGAACAGTGAACTCCCACAAAGATTCGTCCTTTTCTGCCATGGCTCAGGCCAATGCCACCATAGTGTCAGAAAGCAGCAAGCCTGAAATCCTGTGCATCTCTGCCTGCAGGTCCCATAATCCAGTAGCAGTCTTAAAACTTATAACATCATTTAACACTGCAGTAGC